>NC_063206.1:11092756-11147756 GCF_017589495.1 Alosa alosa | reverse complement strand
AAGAGCCTATCAGGAATGCCAGAATATGAATGTGTGTGTGTGTGTGTGTGTGTGTGTGTGTGTGTGTGTGTGTGTGTGTGTGTGTGTGTGTGTGTGTGTGTGTGTGTGTGTGTGTGTGCTGTGTGTGTGTGCTGTCCACTGGTGTTGAGATGTTGTAGCCCCGGTGTATTCAACATGGAGCCAGAGATCAGGGGGGCGGTTTCATCAAGGATGCTATTGCAACGATGCTGGTAGATTTACTGATGCAATGAATATGTGCAGAAACACACCACACATACACACACATACATGTACACACACATATATACTCACAGTTGAGAACACACATGCTCTGTCTCTCTCTCTCTCTCTCTATCTATCTTTCTCTCTCTCACACACACACACACACACCCACACCCACACACACACACACACACACACACACACACACACACACACACACACACACACACACACACACACAGAACGAGAGAGAGGGAGCAGAGTGAAAAGGGCCGGCAGGTCACCTCATCCATATGTGGCCATAAAAACTGTCCCGGCAACACGCTGGTTTAATGGCATGTGTAATGGTGGGTTTCACACCCATTCTTCATGTCTCACACACACACACACACACACACACACACACACACACACACACACACACACAGACACACTCACACATTCCCACTCCCACACAGAAACACACATACACAGACAAACACACATTTTTACTCACCACAACAAGTACACTTAGGCTTGTGCGCTCACAGACACCACTGGATATTGGGTCTAATTTGAGCCCCCTGCTGCTGCCGCTTGCACAGGAAACATGTGCATGTGTGTGACGAGCTGCCCACTGTGTAAACAAGTAAACAAGTAAACAATACCTATGTGTACTGCCACACATCCATACCTCTGGTATGTAATATTCATGCAATTCATGCATGCAAGTCATGCGCAGTGCTGTCCTCCCATCCTGATTTGTCCTTGGCGATCACCGCTGTGCTGAATTCAATCACGGGCCAACCGGGGGAGGACTAACAGCCCTGCAGTGCAAGTCGTGTTTCTTAGGTGCGGGACACATTTCAAATGACCTGCTACCAGTCGCCTAAGGAAAGTCACCTCTAAAACTGCAACATCATGGATATTCGCCCGAACCTGTCATTCCGTGGCTGACCTGAGAACAGTGTCCCCTCCCCCCACACACACACACCTCTATGTGTCGTTCAGATTTCCCGGGGGCCAGAATGTGACTCATATTCCCAAGTGTAGTGTCCCCCCTATTTTCTATCACTGGTCATAATCGCCAAGGGTTTTTATATTGTACAGTATAAGACTCTTAAGTTACTTCAAAATGAACTCCTCATTCACTCTCCGACGTCTTTAATGTATGGTGCATGGTGAATTTCTAGTGGACAGTCTGCTTTAAAAGTGCCTCCCATGAGGCTATCTTCAGCAGATATTAAGTCAGCTGTTATGAATACAGAAGAGAATGCTAATGCCTCCTCACCCTGCATACAGACAGAGCAGAGACAGGCGGGGGCATTATTCACACAAGAGGGAACATTCCTATTTAGAACGCAATGTTTAATATGAAACCCAGAATGAGAAGTGCATTAACAAATGGGGGCCAACTGGGGCGATGATGACATTATGATGTTCGATATGGACTGTTTTAGAACAGATGGGTTCCTGTGCTTAGTTCTAAGCATCATTGAGGTCCACATTATAAAGTGGGAAGTTCTGTACGCAGCAGATCATGGCTTATGTCAACGCATCTCCTTGTAATTCTATAGGTGTCTGTCTCGTAAGTGCAAGTCTGGGTAACAAATATTCCTCTGAAGTATAACGGTCCTGTGATGGTGCTTCAGCCTCATCTGTCCGATTAGCGGTCACCTCCCAAAGACCCTCCGTGCCCAAAGACCCGGCCCTAGTCTACCCGCTTCCGCAGCGACTCCGAGACCAAATGAGAAGCAGAGCCACTTTAATTCTGTGATGGCAAGAAAAGTAAATGCTGTTCATTAGCACGCTGACCTGAGCCATTGGCGTGAGCAGAGGGAAGAGCCGGCTTCCGGCAGACTGCTCTCTAATCAGAGAATCCGCTCTTTCACACAGGCCTCAAGGTTAATTACACACAGCTCCGAGACATTACCAGAGACGTGACCTTGATGGAATTTTTCATTGGAATCTATATGTGAAATCCACATGTGCCATCTGCAAACGCACATCCATATCTCTATTTAGTGTGTGAGTGTGTGTGTGAGAGAGAGAGAGAGAGAGAGGGGGGAGAGAGAGAGAGAGTTGCAGGGAAAGCATGACAGAGATAAATAGAGATCAAGACGAAAACTGTGTGCACTTTCATGTGTGCGCCATCTTTACACACACACACACACACACACACACACACACACACACACACACACACACACATGAAGTGCTGAGTGCTGTATTCCCTCTTGTTTGACTCTTACCTGGAGAAGCTCTCTGAAGCAAACAGGGCTGTTATTGTGCAGTGAGAGCCTCAGAATGTTAAACACACTGCAAGCAGTCTGACAGAGAGGGAGAGAGAGATGGAGACGGAGGATGAGTGGAGAAGCTGACAGTGAGTTTGTCAGGAGAGAGAGAGAGAGAGAGAGAGAGAGAGAGAGAGAGAAAGAGAGAGAATAGAGAGATGGAAATATATGCAAAAGAGAAAGACAGAGGGAGTGAAGAGACTAGAGACGATGAAGGACAAAGGAAAGGAAAGGATGGGGGGATTGAAAGGCAGGGAGGACAGAAAAGGAAAGGATGGGGGGATTGAAAGGCAGGAGGACAGAAAAGGACAGGATAGGGATTGAAAGGATGGGGGGACAGAAAAGGAAAGGGGGGGAGGGACAGGGAGACAGAAAAGGATGGGGGGATTGAAAGGCAGGGAGGACAGAAAAGGAAAGGATGGGGGGGATTGAAAGGCAGGGAGGACAGAAAAGGAAAGGATGGGGGATTGAAAGGCAGGGGAGGACAGAAAAAAAGGAAAAAGGATGGGGGATTGAAAGGCAGGGGAGGACAGAAAAGGAAAGGATGGGGGATTGAAGGCAGGGGAGGACAGAAAGGAAAGGATGGGGGATTGAAAGGCAGGGAAAAAGGATGGGGGGGATTGAAAGGCAGGGAGGACAGAAAAGGAAAGGATGGGGGGGACAGAAAAGGAAAGGATGGGGGGATTGAAAGGCAGGGAGGACAGAAAAGGAAAGGATGGGGGGATTGAAAGGCAGGGAGGACAGAAAAGGAAAGGATGGGGGGATTGAAAGGCAGGGAGGACAGAAAAGGAAAGGATGGGGGGATTGAAAGGCAGGGAGGACAGAAAAGGAAAGGATGGGGGATTGAAAGGCAGGGAGGACAGAAAAGGAAAGGATGGGGGGATTGAAAGGCAGGGAGGACAGAAAAGGAAAGGATGGGGGGATTGAAAGGCAGGGAGGACAGAAAAGGAAAGGATGGGGGGATTGAAAGGCAGGGAGGACAGAAAAGGATGGGGGGATTGAAAGGCAGGGAGAGGACAGAAAAGGGGGATTGAAGGACAGGAAAGGAAAGGATGGGGGATTGGAGGGGGAGGACAGAAAAGGAAAAGGATGGGGATTGAAAAGGCAGGGAGGACAGAAAGGAAAGGATGGGGGGATTGAAAGGCAGGGAGGACAGAAAAGGAAAGGATGGGGGGATTGAAGGCAGGGGAGGACAGAAAAGGGAAAGGATGGGGGATTGAAAGGCAGGGAAAGGACAGGGGAACAGAAAAGGAAAGGATGGGGATTGAAGGCAGGGAGGACAGAAAAGGAAGGATGGGGGATTGAAGGCAGGGAGGACAGAAAAAGGAAAGGATGGGGGATTGAAGGCAGGGAGGAGGAAAGGAAAGATGTAGGAAAGGATGAGGACAGAAAAGGCAGGGAGGACAAGGCAGGGAGGACAGAAAAGGAAAGGATGGGGGGATTGAAAGGCAGGGAGGACAGAAAAGGAAAGGATGGGGGGATTGAAAGGCAGGGAGGACAGAAAGGAAAGGATGGGGGGATTGAAAGGCAGGGAGGACAGAAAAGGAAGGATGAATGGCAAGACCAAGGAGAGAAGGACATAGAAAGAGAGAGAAATCTTCAGACGGATAGACTGTGCCCTTGGGGAGTTCTGTCCATTTGAGTCGTGGGCACGTCCGAGAAGGCAGCTCTCGAGCTTTTGTCCGTGGTGTGGGCAGTGTCCGGTCTAATGCTGGGCTTTGTGTGGAGGTACAGCACAGGCTTTTATCACCGGGTGGTCGGGGTTTGCACGTGCCTCTTCTCATAACCCTCCATTGCTTCCTGCTCTGACCTAGCACAGGCCTAATGGGCCTCCAGCACTGTTGTCACCCATTTCCAGTGCCCCCAGTGCTGGATGTGAAGTCAGTGGTAGGTACTACTCCGCCTCTGCTTTGGAAATTTCAATTCTTCACAGCTCCTCAGTCATACCTCGAGATTGCCCTTGAGTTTGAGTCATGATTTTTATTATGATTTCAATTATGTTATGTACGTATTAGGATATTACAGGAAACATTCAATAACACATTATGTCCATGACTAAACTCATGATCTAAAAGAGGCTAATCAAGAATAAGCACACATTAGTCATGTGCACATGTGGACTTTTAGTGTTCGCATGTTTGGCTGAATTTCTTTTTTTAGCATGTGACTAGGCAAACTGTTAGCCGTCTGCTAAGCCTTGTTCTCTACTGTCACATGGGAAGCCTTGGGGAGGGGACATTGTCACTGACACGTTGCTGATGAGTTGATTCCTGGTTCTGTGTTGTCCGCCAAAGCTTGTTGATGCCCCCGGCAGGAGTGAGCCAGACATGGGGAAATAAGCAGAGTTGTTGAAAACGTGAAAAAATCTCAGTCAGCTGGTGAATGCTGATGTTACTTTCCCTGACATACTGTGCATTACTCCTGACGTACAGTGCATATCATATCATTTGTATCACTGAAGATTGGTAGATTTCTGTTTTTGTCTGCAGAATTTCTTCAATTATTCAAAATCATTCCACTCACTTGTTTAGACTCACTTTATTGTGTCCAGTGTATTTTTGGTAGAGGTGGACAAAAAATGGCAAACTAATTGTGTCATCTCGCCGCAGAAGCATGTCACCAATGACCCATCAGCTCTTTGTCTCTCCTCTTTTGTCCTCTTGCTCACTCTCTCCTTTCTTCCTCTCTTCTCTTCCTCCCTGCCATCTGCCGTGGTGGCTAAAGCGTCGGTATTGTTCTCCTGGCCCATGGCGGACTCCTAATCTGTGTCGTCTGCCTATCATCATTCACTTTGGCTTTCCACAAATCACAGCTCCATTGCTCCTGTGACCCTCTTTCCTACGCCCTTACCAAACCATCCCCAAACCCACCCCACCCCACACCACAACACACCACCCCACCCATCACCCACCCACCCCACCCCACACCACACCACACCACCCATCACTTCCCCACCCCACCCCACACCACACCACCCCCACCCATCACTTCCCCACCCCACCCCACCCCACCACACCACACCCCATCACTTCCCCACCCCACCCCACACCACACCACACCACCCATCACTTCCCCACCGCACCCCACACCACACCACACCACCCATCACTTCCCCACCCCACCACACCACACCACCCCACCCATCCCCCCACCCCACCCCACCCCACACCACACCACACCACCTCCCCCACTCACCCTTTGGCTTCACCCCACCACACCACCCACACCCACACCACACACCACCCATCACTTCCCTTCACCCCCACCCCACCCCACACCACACCACACCCCACCCCACCCACACCCCCAATTCCCACCCCACCCCACACCACAACACACCACACCACCCATCACTTCCCCACCCCACCCCACCCCACACCACAACACACCACCCCACCCATCACTTCCCACACCACCCCACACCACCCATCACTTCCCCACCCCACCCCACACCACACCACACCACCCATCACTTCCCCCCCCCCCCCCCCACCCACCACACCACCCCACCCATCACCCCCACCCCCCACACCACACCACACCCACCCATCACTTCCCCACCGCACCCCACACCACCCACCCATCACTTCCCCACCCCACCCCACACCACACCACCCATCACTTCCCCACCCCACCCCACACCACACCACACCACCCATCACTTCCCCACCCCACCCCCACACCACACCACACCACCCATCCCTCCCCCACCCCCACCCCACACGCACCCATCACTTCCCCACCGCACCCCCACACCACACCACACCACCCATCACTTCCCCACCCCACCCCACACCACACCACACCACCCATCACTTCCCCACCCCACCCCACACCACACCACCCATCACTTCCCCACCTCTTCTTATCCTCCTCCTCTATGGTCATGGACTCAAGCAGCTGGGCTTTCTCTCTCTCTCTCTCTCTCTCTTGTCTGAGTGGATATGAAATAGAGATTAAGGTTGGAATGACTTATGCAGGTCACATAAACCGGCATATTGAGAGTGGAGACGCTGGAGGATACGATCGATTTTGAATCTCATATACTGCGCGCTCAGAAGCAAATACAAGTAAAATAATAAATTCTTGCTTAAAGGCAACAATTGCTTGTTTGTACTAAAGTTTTACCATGAAATAATCTCATAAAAAAGTCAATTGCTGAGTGATTACTGAGTTTTAAAAACTGTTTTTAAACTGCTGATTAGATATTCTGTTGAGACAATGACAGGATTCTGCCCTTCACTTAATAATGTAGCGCAACTTTAACTCCCTAACTGCCACAAGGACAGGGTCATCAGTATGCACCAGTACCCCCCACATACACACAGATATACAGACACACAACTCTCCCACATACACACATGTGCGCACGCGCACACACACACACACTCACACAGACATACTCACACACACACACACACACCCTACACACAGACTAACATAGACGAAGGACATTTCTTAATTGCTCTGCAGTTAGTCTGCATGTGTGCCATCTGTGAGCTTTGCGGTTCCTTCAATTAAAATTCATAAGCTAAATAATAGATTAGTGAGATGGTTAGACGGTTCCACCACAAGCGTCTTGTTCCACCGCTAGCGTTCCAGGGGCGCTAATTATGCTAACACCTCGTTAGCCTCTCCTCACCTTCTAGCAAGTTTTTTTCCAGCAGAGTATAGGGGACATAGGCTGGCAAAGTTTCATATCTGGACAGTGCAGCTGTTAATTGCTATGCATACCTAAATGACAGTGGTGGTGGTGTGTGTGTATACATGTGGTTGGGAGAGGGGGGCCTGTTGAATACAAGCCAGTTTCCGTCACAGTGAGTGCCAACGTTTTAATGCTCATTTATAGCTGTCCCAGATGTAGCCTGATTTAAGTGTCGGGAAGTAGCCTCAGTCTCAAGGATGGTCAGTGTGCCCGTTCCGATGTGGCCTGCCAGACATGCTGTGAATTACTTCATATTGTGTCTCCTTATCACTGAATGTGATTAAAACTGACTTCTCGTAGGACTGAGCTACCGCAGCTGTGACTGAAAAAGGTGAAATCAGGGAAGTTAGGACACTACCTACATGAATGGACTTGGTTCCTAGCGCTCACATTTCTAGAAACTTCAGCGAGCCAGACAGGCCCTCCCCTCATGACATGCATGCAAATTCATGACTGCCATCAAATAGAGTCCAGGCACACAGGCATTTCACCTCACATGCATTGGTGGCCCACATAATCTAATATAGCTCTGTACTGTGTGTGTGTGTGTGTGTGTGTGTGTGTGTGTGTGTGTGTGTGTGTGTGTGTGTGTGTGTGTGTGTGGTAGTAACACCACCGATGCAACCAACCCTTCCCCTCTCCGGAGACCACCATACGGGCATCTGGCTGGTTCCGGACATTAGGGAACAGCCTGGCACAAATCTTAATATGGACGCAGAGATGGATCACTAATCCACTCTGATCCACGCCAACCCCTGAGAAACACTCTCCCTCGAGGGGGCCATCGCTAGGCCATGACCGGTGTCACCAGCTGGTTGGGTGGAGTTGGGTGGGTGAAGTGAGGTGAGGTGAAAACAACAACAACAACAACAACAACAGCAGCAATGTGGGGTCATTTCAGGGCAGTTCAGTTAGCACAGCACTATAGATGCCCCCTTAATGGACCCAGTCTGATGATTGATCAAGTTCCGACCGTGGATGATGTTATAGAGTAAGAGGACGTAATCTGCTTAACGGCAGCAAAAAAATGAGAATGGCTGGACGAGCAGTGAGTGGACAGACCTGATAAACAAAGTTATGTCACTCACAGTGACTCATAGCAAATGACCCAGGATCACAAATCTGGTGGTTTGTATATATGTTTTCTCCTGTTTTGTTTGTTTTAAAATGATTTAGCTTAGTAGTTAGGTCAGGCATATTATAAACTGATATAAACTGATATCCAACATTTGATATGCTCATTTTGTTGGATGTTGTGTTATTTCAATAGTCCATCATTGCTGGACAGGCTACTGTATGTCTTAAGAGTGATATGGATCCATTAATGTCCATGTTTGAATTCTTAGGATACCAAATTTTGAAAAGCTTCTCCTGAGATGGCATAAGGCAGTTGGTTTGAAACCAAACAAATGCAAAGGTTATGCAATTGTGCAGGGGGGTTTACAGCTGTAAAACTGAGATGACCCATTGTTTTTAAGTGGTTCCTCATAATTAAAAGTTTGGGGCTAAACAGCCAAGATTAATTGAGGGAATGTACTTCCTGTTTCGTATTCACAGAGAGGAAAATGATGACAAATTGTTTAAACGTACTTATTGGTGAGAGTGGAATACAGCATAAATCACAGACTACTACTTCACTGTTTGCTAACAAGTTTTAGACACGCGCTCTCTCTCTCTCTCTCTCTCTCTCTCTCTCTTTTCCTTTCACACACATACACACACACACTCTCTCTTTGTCTTTCACACTCACACTCACACACACACACACACACACACACACACACACACAGAGACACACACGCACACACACACTTACCCTCTGATATAGCGACTCCTATTCCACACACTCTCGCACAATCATGCACTCCATTTGATACAGATTTTCATGTTAGTATGAGCTTAAGTGGTGACTTTAATCCAGCATTGTCTAGACAGCGCCCATGCAGCTGGGCACCGCTCGCACACACACACACACACACACACACACACACACACACACACACACACAGCTGTGCTCATCTCCAGTCCTCTCATACCACACTCATCACTATTACACATGCTTATTTAATCGGCGCCTTGAAGAAAGTCTTTACCCGTGTTTGATTCGGTGCCACCTGCTCATGGATGCCAGTGCCAGCCCAGTGCGCCGCGGTAATTCCCAGCCAGCGCCGGGGCTGGAATAATAATGGTGATGCTTTATCAGGCCGCCTGCATGCAGAGAGAGGACCCCACTAGAGTGGCGCAGGAGGTTCGTTTGTGGACCGCTGAGCACATGGGACGAGCTGGAGTGGTGGTGCTGTTGTATCTGTGTGTGTGTGTGTGTTTGTGTGGGTGTGTGTGGGTGTGTGTGTGTGTGTGTGTGTGTGGGTGGGTGGGTGTATGTGTGTGTGTTGGGGCGGGTGGGGGTGAGGGGGGGGCTGTTAGGAGAGATGGGAAGGTGTTGGCATCGCCTGTTCTCCCCTCCACACACACACACACACACACACACTCACACACAGTTCCAGTATTCATACACATGCCCCCAAGGGTTTCTGGGAAGAGGAGCATCCAGCTCCCAAACTCTCTCACGCTTTTGTCACAGTCCAATCCTTCAGCTGGAGCGTGCCGCCGTTTGGGAGCCACTGAGGGGGGAGAAAAGCGTGTTTAATGAAATTAAATTATTCTCATGCTGTGTAAGCTTGGCATATTTTTCCATCTTCCTCCATTTCTTCATCCCCTACCCACCAACACCACTTCTCTCCCTCCCTGCCCCCCCCAGTCTTTCTCTCTCTCTCTCTCTCTCTCTCTCTCTCACACACACACACACACACACACACACACACACACACACACACACACACACACACACACTGTCTGTATTCCTCTCTTCCTGTCCCTTGTTCTTCCGCCCCCTCACACAGCCTTGTTTTGACTTAACCTTTTTTTTTCCCGCAGCAGTAATCCAGAGAGAAGCTGGGCTTTGTCCTTCAACTCTAGACCCACAGTCGACCCGTTTTCCGAGGGGGCTCATGTCAGTGGATCGACCATAAATCCATTAGAGCTTTAAGCTTGGCTTGCGAGAACATATACTTACATATCTCTGCTGTCGTCACACGCGGTACGCGCGTCTCACGCGCTAACGTCATCCAGCTGCCGCTAACTGTGGGCATAGATCTGAGTTAATCTAACTGACTACATAGATCTAAGAAAACTCCTTTTCTTCATTTTCTTCCTTTAAGAAGAAAAGCAGAGAGGGGAATCAAAAGAAGATGAAAGATGAAGGGGAAAAAGGGGTTGTAGGGTTGTTTGTCCTTCTCCCGGGTGAACTTGCTCCTCTGAGGTAGTGGGTAATTTATGAGGGGCGGTTGGGGTAGGGAGACTCCCTAAAAGACTCACTCTGGGGAGCACCCTTCAGCGGCAGGCTCTCTGTGGATAACAAATGGCCAGGGGAGCTGGGGTTGACTGTGTGCCGATCAGATAGAGGAGAAGGGGGTGGGGGGACTCTGGCTCCAAAGAGAGAACCCTCCTCGGTGAGCTGACAGAGCCTCCTGCCTGTGAGCTGAAACAATCACAGTGCTTGTGTGCATGCATATTTCAGATCCCACACTTTGGAGCAGAATGCAAATGGGCCGTGTGAACACCAATAGAGGAGGAACTCACTCAGGCAGCGAAGGAGAAAAAGTTCCTGTGAAAGACTAATGATCTTTCCTTTAGATTACCTTATTTGCCCCCCTAGTATACCATACATATCCTTATCTCTTTCATTGTAATTCAATTATGAAAGTTAGGATCTGATGATATCTGGTGATGGCAACCACATTGTAATGCACTTTATAATTGAAGATATGCCACACATACGTATTCTCACAGATATATTTCCTGAGCAGGTGTGAGGTCAAACTATGTGACAGGCATTCTGTCGTTGCTCTTATTTTCTTGTTCTATCTTCGGTTCTCTGATTTCATCTTTCTGCCTCTCTCTCTCTCTCTCTCTTTGCTGCACACACACACACACACACACACACACACACACACACACACACACACACACACACACACACACACACACACACCCGCTTCCCTTCTTTCTGGTGCACAAGCAGAATTCTAGCGGTTGTAAATCCCTGTGGATTAGCGAGGACATAAGACAGAGAGTCCTTGTCTGATGATTGGTACATTGTTTCAGACCACTTGGTCTTTCTCAGCCTCTGCCAGATTGAGAGAGGATGAGAGGGAGACAGATCGACAGAGAGCTCATGAGAGAGAGAGAGAGAGACAGAGAGAAGGAGAGAGTGATGGAGCAAGAGAGATGAAAAGCAATGCAACTTCAATCTCAGATAACACTGTGTTCCCAGCGATTGCACTTGCACCTGTATTTTGTGAGACCCTTGAGCGGATATGGGTGAAGCCTCCGCTGATGTATAAAGCTGTCAGTGTGGTGTCAGTGTGCTTTTTGATGCCTTTTGGGAGCCCAGCCTCACTCACACCACCCGAGCCTCGGAAGACTGGCAGTGATATTTTGAGTAATGCCTTTGAATATTAAATATGAATTCTGATATGACTGCACTGAGCTCCCGGAACTTTTCAGCTTTCAGCAGGTGACAACAACAGCGACAGCAGCTGAATAATAATCTCCTGATCCCGCCAGTATTTGTGTTTCCCAATTTGTCTCTTCCCTGGAGGCACCGCTGAATTGATAGGTGCTAATAACAACCGGGGCCAGAAATGTTGTCGGTTTTACGACTGTGTGCACAGGATGTCATTTCTGCCACACTCTCTCTCTCTGTCTCTCGCTCTCTCTCTCTTTCTCACACACACACACACATACAAACACACACTCCCTTGTCAGTTTTTTTGCCACCCGAGCAGGCTACCCTGGAGCGTGTGTAGCGGGCTTGGCAAATTACGTTTGGCACTGCACTCGCTCCTGTGGCGCGGCTCGATGGAAATCAGTTTTTACCCCTGCGGAGCTGGGCCACCGGGCGGTCGTCCCCCACCCAACGCGCCCTTTCCACCCGGCATCAGCCGTGAGAGAGCTCTTCAATCAGGCCTCTCGGCAAGTGCTGCACCGCACTTCACCGCGCCCACTTTTAATAGCCAGGCTGCTGTCGCTGATTTGGATGGCTTTTCAATTAAGACAGTTGGTGCCTGGCAAGGGTGGCGTAACTGGCTGGGGATTTATCTGCTTTGGGTAGCAGAGGCACTGTGGGTCTTTTTTTTTTTTTTTTTATTGCCAGCTCTCTGATAGTCTATTTCAGTGATTCTCAACTGCTGTACTGTGAGGCAAAATGAGGTGTGGACTTTTGAGGAACCCAATGTGTTTGTTATACGGGCTAGAGAGCTGTTTTATTCTGATTAGGTTTTTATTGAAAGTTTTAGATGACAATCAAAAACCAAAACAAGCAAACATGACCGTCATCACACTAAAAACAAAAGTCAAAATCAAGGATAAAAGTTGTACATCACTTTAAATAAAAGATAACAGAGAAGAAAGGCCCATTAAATAAAATAAAATAAACAACATTTTACAGACACATGCATCATTGGTCTCTAACAAGCCTATTCAATCTACCATGATAGGCAGACACAGTTTGTGGTTTGTCTGGCTGAGTGCCTGTTTTTCTAAGCTCCTTGTTCCAAGTTAGCCTGGTAAACCATGACTTTTGACTATGTAGACGGCAGAGCCAAGTCCCCTCAATGGGTAATGCTTTACACTGTGAGCACATAAGAGCGAATACCTTGGTGATTGATTTACATTTAATAAAAAAAAAGGCAGTCGCGGCCTACTGGTTAGGACTTCGATCTTGTAACCGGAGGGTTGCCGGTTCAATCCCCGACCAGTAGGAACGGCTGAAGTGCCCTTGAGCAAGGCACCTAACCCCTCAGTGCTCCCTGAGTGCCACTGTAGCAAGGCAGCTCACTGCTCCGGGTTAGTGTGTGCTTCACCTCACTGTGTGTTCACCTCAGTGTGTGCTTCACCTCACTCTGTGCTCTGTGTGTTCACTAATTCACGGATGGGATAAATGCAGAGACCAAAGTCCTTGTATACGCAAGGATACTTGGCTGAGAAATCTGATTTACATTTACATTTTTAACCCATCCCCGAGAATACTGGCTGTTGTTAAACCAATGATAGTGGATGTGTTTCACGCATCACAATTAACACCACATGCCATTAATGATGAGTGTAATCTTAAATAAAGCGATAAATAAATAAAAAGCCTGGGATGTCAAACATTTGCTGTAATTGCTGAAGAAATATTTTTTAAATGCATCAATGACAGACTCTTAATTAAAAACGGTTTTAAGTGGTCATAAAGTGGTTATACAGTAACCAAATAGGCTACAGTTATATTACACAGCTCAGTCAACATCATGTGATCATATACCCATCACTGAGGTCTCAGCGCATTAACACTCTGTATAGAAAACATATGGGCATAAGAATGAGCACTCCTGTTATAGCCAATAATAATGAGTGTGACGTGTTTCATAATCAGTAGCCATAAGTGGGTTCTGGTTTGATCTTTGATGTGCCTTAGCCCCAAAAATGCTGAGAACCTCTGGCCTATTTAGTAGGTAGCTAGGGTTGTGGGTTACACCATCCATTTAACTCTTTTTTTTATTCCTTGTTTTTGTATGGTTGAATATTTTCTGCATTATTGTAGTTTAAAAGTTTAATATGTCATCGCTAAAGGTCATTCCATTGTAAATTTATGATTAAGCACACATTCAGTATATACACATAGTCAGTACACATACAAAGACACACACACACACACACACACACATATACACACAGAAGAAAGGCTTTGTAGACAGCCCACAGAGAGTTTCCTTTCATATTCCGTGCACATATGCCAGTGAGGGCTGAGGAGTTAAGTGTGGCACCTCCTTGTCTCTGGTGGCCCACGTCTCCTCTGCCAGAAGTCTCTGTGTTCAGCTTGCAAGGGCCCTCAGGTAATTTATTCATTAGATTCCTAATTTGATGATCTTTAATGAGCATGCATGTCTAGGTGTGTGTGTTTGTGTGTGTGTGTGTGTGTGTGTGTCTGTGTCTGTCTCTGTGTGTGTGTGTGTGTGTGTGTGTGTGTGTCTGTGTGTGTTTGTAGTGTGCTTGCACGGAGACTAAGACTCACCTGAATGCACCCTCCGCGGCCGCCCACCACAGACAGGAAGCTGTGCCGAGTGACTGCAGTTAACTGATTAAGAATTTATAAACGAGGCCCCGTGTTTGTGAGCAGAGTTAGTTGTGCACTGTATGTTTGTGGCAGTCATAGAGTGTTGGAGTGGAGGTGACAAGGCAGTGTGTGTGTATATGTGTGTGTGTGTGGGGGAGGGGTGGGGGTATTGGCCGTTCTGCACACAGAAGGAAGCACACATACAAACGCAAGCCTGGCCTAGAGCCATAGATTATTTACAGGTAGTGAGGACTGTGTGCTGTTAGCTGTGCTTAACAGCAATGAACACGAACCAGGCTATTGAGTATTTATGGGAACCGAGGGATGTATTCTGTTAGCATAGCTTAGCGCAATGAGCTATCAGAGTAGTAGTGCCATGAGGCATCTAGCTCTAGTGAGAGAGAATCTACTGGTGTAGTCTTCTTAAAGCAACTGTGACAGATGAAATAACACATAATTACAAATATGTATGTTAGGAAATGGTATGGAATGAAATGGTGTTTGTACTAGCGCAAGGAAATCAACAACTTGATCTCCTGTGCACAGCAAATGTATCACACAGCTCCATATAGTAAGTTGTGCAACCTGGCCATGAAAGCATTCATAATCATTAATCCATGTCATACATAAATTACACCGTCTGTCCAGGGTTGTACTTTGTAATTCTCAAGTGGATTTCCTGTATACAGGTCTGTGCTATTCTCACAATGGTGTTTTGATTGGACATGAATGGTGATTTGATCACATCAATTTGGCCCAGAGTCAAAGAAACTGCAGATTTAGCCCCCCCCTCTCATCCCAAATAGCTCTGCTGTTAAACACACACCTAAATGAACATGATTTACCATTCACAGGGGATAGCAGCATCTGCCAGATGACAATAACGATCATTCCAACCATTTTTACCTAATGGACAGCTGAAACCATATGCCAGTCATGAGACAATCTCCTTGTGTTCTATCTCGTGTAATTATTCTAAGCAAGTGGTGGGCTGTTTGGGAGGCATGATTTATTGCGCTTTTGAGTGAATTGTAAAGGGGGTTTGGGAGAAGTGCTTGGCTGAAGTGCTAAGTGCTGTTGTAAGCCAGCCAGGAGGCATACCTGGCCTCAAACTCTGAATGTGAGTCTCTCTTTATAATGATGATGTTTCAGAGCATTGAATTACTAGCCCAGTCCTTACCCTCTCTCTCTCTCTCTGTCCCTCTCTCTTTTTCTCTTGCTCAGTTAGTTTTATTTAACATTAATATGCCACAGAAAAACAGTACCGCAGTACCAGATATTTTATTTGTTCTTATTGATAGGACAGGTTTAGCTTAGCTTAGTGGGGACAGTTTCATTACAAGATCTCTCTCTCACACACACACACACACGCACACTCACGCACACACACATCTTTTGCTCTGGTTCTGAGCAATTTCCTCCCCCATGTCTATGAAGGCTCTTTCCCATACAGAAGATGAATGGCTCGATACGGATATGGCAGTTACGTGTTAACCCATGAAATGTCAGGAGAGGAGCACTTCTCTTTCATCATCCTCAGCACCAGGCACCTGAAAAATGGGCTTTTGCTACATGAGCACGTCCACGCCATGAATCAGGTGATGTGGAGCCGCAGTGGCGTGCGGGTCTGGACACACACACATATATACACACATAGATATACTGTACACCAATACATAGACACACACACACATGCACACGCACACACACACACACACACACACAGGCAGAAACACACTCATGTCTCATAAACACGCACGCACGCACACACACACACACACACAGGTACACACACACTCATGTCTCATAAACACACACACATAAACAGGCACACACACACAGGGTGACTAAGTGCATAGTACTCAGATTGGACCCAGGGCTCACAGCACGCTTCCTTCTGCCTATCACAGGGTACAGTCCAACAGCTAAGGCCCAAGCAAAGTATCTGATGCACTCACATAAATAGACACACACAGACACATATATACACACAGGTAGATAAACACACACAGACAGTAGACACACACACACACACAGACACATATATACACACAGGTAGATATACACACAGACAGTAGACACACACACAGACACATATGTCCAACACAGGTAGATATACACACAGACAGTAGACACACACACACACACACACACCATACCTGTCAACACTCCCGTTTTTCCCGGGTTTCTCCCGTATTTCAAGGTCATCTCCCAGCACCCTCCCGTTTTGTTATTTCTCCCGGAAAACTCCCGTAATTGGCCATCAAACTTCATTTTAAAATCATTGATCCATTCAGGTTGTCAGATTGTATATGAAATACACCCTACACATACATGATCACTTAGTTTCAATTTCAACCGTTTTGTCATAGGCTAAAACCTGGCAACCCAAAACCCAAATAAGGAAGAGGGTGCCAACTGCGCAGCCTGAGTCTCGTCGTAAGCAAGCGGGCTAGTTGAATGGCCTACTCCAGAACTAGCTGTTGTGAAATTGTTGGGAATTTAATGGATTAACACATCACATAAACTGTTATTGAGTGTTGTTGATAGCCTACACTGAACTTGTTCCCTCGGAACCAAATCTGACAGCAAGCAGCTTTGGAGTTTTGGAAGTAGGCTGCAGGCAGGCAAGCTGGTGGATACATAACTGGCATGCGTAAGGTAAGGTAAAAGCAACGACCGAAATGCAGTGTTGAAACACGTGTATGAAACGTATTAAATATGCAAACACTGATCCGGTATAAACACTGACCCCCCCCCCCCGAAAAAAAGATCTCCCGTTTTTGAAAAGCTAAATGTTGACAGGTATGACACACACACACACACACACACATATATACACAGGTAGATATACACACAGACAGTAGACACACACACACAGACACATATATACACACAGGTAGATATACACACAGACAGTAGACACACACACACAGGCACATATATACACACAGGTAGATATACACACAGACAGTAGACACACACACACACACACACACACACACACATGCATACTGTACACACACACCAAACAGAAACAATCAAATCTTGATTGATCTTTCTCTCAGGCATGCATTTTCTTAGGCAGAAAACAAACGGCACTCATTTGTGTGACACTGTCAGCTCAGAGTGCACCTCCTCCTCTTCATCTCCGTGATCCTCCTCATCCACCTCCTCCTCTGGCGCGGCACACTTGAGCACTTGAGTTGGAGCGCTCCAGGGCCGTGTTGAGAGGGAAACTCTCCCGCGTCCTGCCTTGATCGTGTGCATGGAGTGGACGAGGCTTTGAACATCAGTCGGCCTTTCTGCTGCTTTGACGCAAGGGTCCCCCCATGTCTCATTCAGCCCCAGGCTGGAAGCTCTGATTACTGCAGCTTTTTAAAAAAGTAGACATACACCCACCCACCCACACACAGACACACACACACACACACATACTCATCCACACCAGCCTGTAGACATCGCCGAGAGGCCTTTTGTCAAAGAGGAAGTTGAAAGTAAAGGGGGTCAGCTCAGGTTTTCGTTTACAGGCTGTCTGCCAAATCGCCGATTGGTATTCCCTGGCCTTTGCTGTGGTAATTCGTTGACATCCATAATTGTGAGGAAATGAGAAACTTCAGTGAACGTCAGTGGAAGGAAAGAGAGGTACCCACGCTTGGAGAGGAAGAGCGAGAGAGAGAGAGAGAGAGAGAGAGAGAGAGAGAGACAGGGAGAGAGAGAGGGAGAGAGAGAGAGAGAGAGACAGGGAGAGAGAGAATGGCCATCGAAAGTCAATTATCCATACAAATGCATGTGAAATGACACGGAAAAGGAGTACAGCGAGGGATCCCGACGGGAGGCTGATCCCCGAGCCGTGCGTGTTGTGCCCGGGCACCGGGGGAAGAGAAAGGCCCGCGTGCACGCGTGGAGACGTCCCAGCAGCTCCTCTTTTGTATCAATCAGACACTCTCGGAGCGGAAGCAGGACGATCCATGGAGCCATCGCACACACGCCCCGGGCCCCGACCACTACCACCACCACTATACCACCATCAGCGCCCGTAGTAGACGCACAAACCTCGTTTGGCTCCCTCGAGAGGGTGCAGAGTGAGGGGGCAGTGGTGGGGGAGGTGGTGGTTGCGGGGGTCTGTGGAGGCTAGGGGGTGGGGGTGGGGGTAGGAGTGGGAGATGGAGCACTGGAGCATGGGCTCTCTGAGAGGATTATTTAGATGGGGAGAGATGCAGCGGAATTGGTGCTAGAGAGTTATTGAACGAAAACGAGAGAGAGAGAGAGTCTGCCTAGGCTGCTTCTGCAGTCTTGGCACGAGTCTCTCTCTCTCTCTCTCTCTCTTTCTCAGCAGGCCTCTCAGAGGCTTCAGTTGGATTTAGTCAGTCCGTGGAGCTGTGCTCATTCAGCCAGGAGCACCCCTCTGTCACTGGCTACAAATAACATTATCACAGCACTAAGAAGCTGTCTTAGAGACGTGTGTGTGCTCTGTGCACACTCTGGTCTTATTACGGCAGCGGCCATCTTTAGACGCTGTGGCAGCATCTTCCCTCGCTTTGTTGTAAGGACTGCTGTCGCAAGAATGTTAGAGTTTACAATCTACCCCAGAGTTTACAGTCTACCCCAGAGTTTACAATCTACCCCAGAGTTTACAATCTACCCCAGTAGGTCATCTTAGTTCTTTTTTCTCTTGTTGGCTTGATGAACACAGTGGTCGGAGGCAGTAACTCTGATGCTATAGAGCTGTGAGCCCACTGGATTTATTCATGGAGATCACAGGGAGTGGAGGCCTCCATCAGTCACTGGTGTTCTGCTGAAGGTCGGGTGCCTGTTGAGGGGGAACAGTTGTGCTGTCTCACCCCGAGCCGTCACGCTGAACGGTGGAGGATCCCAGGGAGGTCATGGAGATAAGGTGGAATAGTGTTTGGCACTGGAGATAGGGAGCTGTCACAATTACTGCCATGTCGATGAAAGACCCTGTAAATATCTACCGCCTATTGGGAATGTTTGTGTGTGTCTATGTGTGTGTCTGCGTGCACAGAAACACACATGTACACACACACACACACACACGCATACATAAGTACCCATAAATACACGCAGCCAACTTAATTCAGGAAACAAGGGATGTAGATACCTGAGGCGTTCTGTAGGGATTCTCATTTGAACTGACAGAAGCAAGCAGGTCTACGCTCTGGCCGTTACAAGAGGCAGCATGCTTCTATCTGCATGCAGCGAGTTTCATGTTGATCTCATTTCCCTGATGCCTCAGGACATCACTGCAGTCTCTCACCATCCTCGTCTTCCTCCTCTTCCTCCTCTTCCTCTGGTTTTTCCCTTTTTGTTTTGTGGGCCGCTGGAAGAAGCCTGCCCGTGCATTGGAGATTTGTTTATCCCCCTCGTCTCCTCTTCTCTCCTCTGGGCCGTGCTGTGCCCGACGGTGAAAGTGACCTGTCGGAGCGGAAGTGCAGCGCACACTGTTCTGTTCCTTTCCTGGGTCTTCTCTGATTCTGTCAGCTGGAATCAAGCTCGGCGGGAGGCTCCATTAGAAACAACGCGGCTGACATTTTGACTTTCTCTGTGACTTCGCCGAGTCCCCAGTGTCACGCTCATTCAGCTTGAAAGAGAGAGGGTGAGAGAGGGAGAGAGGAGAGAAGGAAAGACATTGCGTAAAAGAGAAAGAGGAATAAAAGGATAAGGTGAAAGGGTATCTCCATGAGAGAAATATAAAGAGAAATAGAAGGTAAAAGCGAGGGAATAAAAGAGAGGGTAAGAGTGCTATAGGTGAGAGAGTGTGTGAGATGGAGAGATCAACATGAGGAGGAGTGGGAAAGAATCTGCTCTAGGCGATACAAATGAACATATATTTTTTGCTCCTGGCCAAATAGACATGGTGATAAAATGATAAAATGAAGAAAAAAAAAAACACCGCAGGTAAATACCCTTCCCTCAAACATGCCTCCGTGGCATTTTCTTGGGTGGTAACTGGTGTATTTGAATGTAAATGAATGCAGAAATGAGAACAAAGTGCACCAGAGCGTGGCCAAAGTCTTCCCCTGCTTTCATAATGAACATGCTCCTCAAGCATCTCATTGGTTTTTGCTAGCGCTCGCATACTTAGCGTGGGGGGCTTTCACTTTAACATGAGCCCGCCTTCACATCATTTACTTATCTAGCAAATGGCTCCCAGGAGAAATGCAGTCCTCTCTGCTCAGATAAGAGGTGTGTGTGTGTGTGTGTGTGTGTGTGTGTGTGTGTGTGTGTGTGGGTGTGGGGGGTGGGGGCTTCCCAAGACCAACGTCATTTGCTAATAACACACTTTCTAATGAGAGGTAATGGTACCCATTTGCTCAGTGGCAATTGATGGGAGCCACACCACCGGCATGTCAATGCCTCTCAGTCAGGGTGACACCTTCAGGGTTTCATCTCTGGATCCTTCCCTGAGCTGAGGCAAGGCCCTCTTGAGCAGATTACTAAGAACAGGTCACATCTCACAGGTCACTCGTCTCAGCAAGGGCACACTAATAATAATAAAAAAAACTCCTCTAACTCTGTTTTTTCCCTCCTCATGGATTCAGTAATCTGAGCTGCTGTTGTCCAAGGTCAGAGAAGGCAATGTTGTGTCCTAAAGGAAAAATCAAATAACAACATCGGTAAAATTCATAAGCTGTTCTGTAAAAACGTAGTGTACATGCAACATTAATAACTGTGCTTCTCTGCCCTCTAGTCATTGAACGTGTATAAATTAGTGTAATGTAAACAACTGCAAATATTGCCTCAATCCAGTGACTAACATGTCTAGATACACATTCAATTTCTACCGTACGCAGTACAGCGACTCTACACACCAGAGGAGTAGCCACAGGTGATGGGATTTGCCACGGCGCCTCAGACAGCTGTTGAGGTGGTGTGACACAAGACAAAGACACGTGTCTCTCGGCAACACAGGGACAGGTTTCCTTAGTGACATGGGGAGACATGGCAGGGAAGGTGTAGCTGACCGTGTGCTCAGCGTCTGTGACAGCCCGTAAAATGTCCCCCGGGGGGTGTGGGGTGGTATGATGCCGCATAGCAGCCATTTAAGACAGTGGGCAGTGAAGATGCCACTGAAGTCCACTGGCCCCCTGGCCTGGGGAGCCAGAACTCATGTAGGTCAGCTCACAGCGCTATGATAGGGATTTTAATCTTATGTGCAAGCACTAAAAGCGAGTTGAACAATAGACGATGGACGTGTTGAACAATATTTTAATTTTTTTTCATGACTATTGAAGCACTCTCTCTCTCCCTCTCTCTCTCTCATATACTCTCTCTCTCTCTCACACACACACACACACACACACACACACACACACACACACACACACACACACACACACACACACACACACACAAAGCAAGAGATGGTCAGACAAGCCGAAATAGACTGAGATCTTGGCTGCGGACACTCTCCTTGTCCTTCGCCTGTCTGTCTGGCAGTCTGCTCCGTCCATGCCATTTATGTCTCGTCACCAAAATGGAGAACCGGGGCTTGAACCGCTTTCCGAGTCTCCAAATGGCCCCACTTATCTGTCCCAGAAAGAAATTAACCCTCATCTTACGAGCACGAGAGCTCAGACGGTCACGACCATTGGATAACCGAATAGCACCAAGCTACTGTCCATCTGGCTTGGGCCCAAATGGCCTTAGAGGAACCAGCCCAAGTCAAAAAATATGACAGAGGATACTGTCCAGTATAGCAACATTAGCTATATAAATTATGATGACGGCAATAAAAACATTTTATACTATGTTAACAATCCATAAAGCCATAAATGTATAAAGGTAAAAGCGATGCCACGGCAAAAATCCGACCAGTGTGACCGTAGTCGTGGCCGCTCGATGCCACTTGTCCTGAGCCCACCCTGCATAGCGGAGGCAGGGAGGGGTGGAGGGAGTGGTACTGAGCTGAAGTGGATGGTGGCGTAAATCAGAGACATGGCCCCGGGCCCTGGCGATAGCTATCTGCCTCCCAGCATATCTCTGTGACATTTGGCAGCAGGGGAACAGAAGAGGAAGGGAAACAGGGGAACAGCGGTGTGATCGCTCAGTGCGTTCCAGCACACACACTCCTACACACACACACACCGACAGTATGGATATGATCCCCTGCAGCACAGGGTTCAGCATACTGATAAGACTCTCACTTCTATAGGACTATGATAACCACCCTCTACTTTGAGAGTAATGTGTACAACTGAGGTTGGAGGTTGGGTACACAACTGATATTTAAGGACCAGGTGATCGTGTTAAAGCATTCATCAATGTTTCGTTTGTTTGTCAGGGTATGTTTGTGTAGGATGATCACCCAGAGGAGGTGCATTCATTTGTGCTGAATGGTGGGAAGGTAAAAGACCTGAACTCATAAGCCTCAAGATTCTCTCCAGGAGTTACTTTTTATGTGCTTTCACAATAAACGGCTCGTAAATTTCGCCCCTGTTTTGTTTTATGTGGCTGGCACTCCACCAAGGCCCACTGCTAGAATGTTGGTCGAAGTGACTCTTTCAGGCGCTGCTGAAGGTTATCTCCCTGCAGAAGTCATGACTGTGGAGAAAAAAAGACCAAGATAGTATGGAGCAGAAAGCACACAAGTCACACATTTGTCTTGATTCATTTACATGTAGCCCAATCTAGAACGTACCGCACAATGCATGAGAGTTAGACACTAGGAAAAAAGCCGTTTAGGCATATGGAACTCTGTTGTGCAGCACACCTGTTTGCAGACATTCTGGTGGATGGGTGTTTGATGTGGAGTGGAGGTAGATGGGAGGGAGACATCAGAGAAGTTGAATGGCTCCAACAATCATCATGCTCTGCAAAGTCCATTTCACAATCAAGGCATGCACATTGTCAAAGGGATGCACGTCTCACCTCTTTGTGAGTAGGGTGATAAATCCACCTCTCTGACAGCCTTTCCCTGTGGGTCCCAGACCCAGAAACCTTGCAAAGATAAGGCACAGCAGAGCCTGGTGATACAGAGGTGCTATTTATCACTTAAAGACAAGCAAGGCACAGAGCCAATCCACTCAGTCATTACACAAACTATTTTTGCTACTGTAGGAATTTTGTTGTAGTTTTAATACACAGCACTGTCGGTTCACTAAGTTGTACTCAATAATTAGTTTATTAATAATTAATTCAGTGGCAGTTACGTCACAAAACACATTCTGTGTGTGGCCTCTTTTTAGAACCTGTTGCTGTTCGCGCCCCTCGAGTGCAATGCTGGCGCGACCATCACTTTATGACTTTTAAATGGTACAAACAGCACGGAACACAAACAACATGCACATGTTCGCCTGGCCCCATGGAACTGACATCTACTCCTCACAGTGTGTGTGTGTGTGTGTGGGGGGGGATGGGGGGTGTTCCTGACACCAGAAGCTAAAAGCTGTAGACGGCACACACAGATGAGCAGCACTGTTTGCCTCCAGCTGGCTGTGTCCTCGCTGGTGCAGAGGTTAGCACCGCCGACACAGACTGCACAGGCTCATGATTAGTGCCTCTTGGGCCGGGAACTCAGTTTGTCAAAGCGGCGCAGGAGTTCATCATCTGGCTCCGTGATGAAAAGAGGCGCAACCTGATTACGCCTTTTATTTTGGTCCTGCCGAGGAATAGGCCGGGGCGAATTAACGCTCAGAAACTGAGCTCCATAAATACCATCCATCTCTCAGCGCTGCCTCGGTCTCCCCTGCTGTCTTCTCCTCCGTCTCTGAACTCTAATATCTCTCTCTCATTCTCTCTCTTTCTTCCTCTTTCTCTTTTCCTCCTTTATCCATCCTCCCTCTCTCCTTTCTTTTTTTTTGCAGAAAAACACTCTCAACTGAAACAATTTAATCTTGTAAAAAGCATGAGCCTCTCCTGATGAACCCTCCTAATGATGAAAGCAAACAAAGACATAAAAAAGAAGAATCACCCATCGAGCGTCATAAATAACCACTTGCACTGTGGGCTACACACACACACGCTATGAGTCCCAGTTTGTTTTCTGCCATATATATTTCTAACAGCCACAATTCATGGTTATTACAATGCAATTGTCTATTAATTACACATAGTTAAACATCTGCCAAGGACTGAAAGATAATCATAACTCACATTTAGTGAAGTGCTTTTTAAAAATAGCACAGATTTGTCTTACATTGGCTTGCTTGTTTTCTCCAGGAGTGGTCCTACCTACCATGTTAGGGGTCTGGTATCTATCGGTTGTGGGTGTTTTTTATGAGTGTGAAGTGAGTGTTGCGTGGTGTGACAGAGCTCACCTTGAGTGCGAGCTCATCTCTCTTATCCCCTCCTGGCGAGACAGGGCAGCGCCATTCTAGCTGCCCCTCGCATCATCAAACACACTGATAAAATGGCAACACTCCCATGACGCCATTTAAGATATCCAAGAGGTCGTTCTTCTCCCTCTCTTTCTCTCTCCTCTCTCTTTCTCTCTCACTCTCTCTTTCTCTCTCACTCTCTCTCTGTTGCCATTGTTATCTCAGCCACAGCAATCCATCTGCCTCATAGAATGGCATTAAATCAGCCCCATGCAGATTGCCTCTCGATACCTGTATAGAGATTCCATAACAAGTCATGCTATGAGCCTCTCACTCTCAAATTCACCACTTGGCTCACATTCTAACCCAGCCCCCCAACCCACCCCACCGACAATAAAATAACAGATGATTTAGTCGACTCAGGCATTTAGTCAGTGTCTTGGGAAACTTTCACAACACTGGAGTTTGATTCGATCCTGCGGCTCCTGAGATTGAGATGCCCACGCGTGTTTGTCAGCTACTTCATGATTTATAAAAGATGGGCATTATATCTCAGGGCGTAATTCCTATTCATTACACAGACTTTCATTTAGATGATGGATGAGCTCAACCCGTTCAGCCGGACCCTGCATGAATATTCAAGAAGCCGAGCGATGAGAAGGAGAGGCGGGAGCAGGACACCTCTTGCCTCTTCCCTCTAACTCAAGTGCATGCGCAAGCTCTGCTGAAATTGTTTGGCTAAGTCATAAAGCCTTACTGACAAGGTTACTATGGAAACACTTCAAACGCTGTCTATAAGGTAGCTTTGTTCATCGCAGTGCCACAAAGCTTAAAAATCAAGCAGCCAGCAGTCCTCAATGGCTGCAGTACTGAGGTGAATTGGATACGGTCCATCCAAACAATGAATGGTAGGCGGAAACATTGAGTGTGGCTGGGTGACTTGGTTGTGTGTGTCTGTGTGTGTGGTATGTGTAAAAACCTTTACAGTCATGAGCCATGACTATTTCTATGAATTTGGATTGGGATACATTGTCCTAAGAACAGTGATGATTCTTAAATAATAACACTGTTCATTCAAATAGCAAATACAAAAATCAAGACCTTTTCTTTGTATCCGTTTGCCTTCATAATACTTATATTGTGATCAGAATCTATTACTATACTGTATATATATGTTTAATTTCACACTGTGGGCAGAAAAATATTTTAACTGCTTGAATGAAACACCAGTCTTTACTTCTGAAGTCAAGCTTCAGACTGCAGTCTGCCAAATCTGACATTTGCTCTATTGGATTATTACTTCAAATAAATACTTACTGTAAATGAAAAAGACCATTGATCCCAACACATGATATCAGCAAAAGGTATTGATTCTGACAGCTAGTTCCAAAGATGCACATGTCAAGAATGATAATAACTGAATAAGACTTTCAGTTCAGTTCCTGGCAAAAGTGCTTCTTTATAAACTGGGAAGAATTGTCTATCTCATAGCCAAGAAAGAAGAAAAAAAAAACAGTCACCTATATCAAGTTTTATACCGCTCTTCATAGTTCAAAGAACAACTGTCGTAGCTCAGCAGTGAAAGCATATGAGAG
The DNA here is from genome assembly GCF_017589495.1 of Alosa alosa. Classification (NCBI taxonomy): domain Eukaryota; kingdom Metazoa; phylum Chordata; class Actinopteri; order Clupeiformes; family Clupeidae; genus Alosa; species Alosa alosa. The sequence goes on along the minus strand of NC_063206.1, from coordinate 11,121,522 downwards.
GTCAGCAGTATTATTATGAAGTGCACTCAGTAAAAAACAAATACTGTAAATGTCTCGGCTGTGCTGGACATTGCTGCAGGTAAACATGTCCAAATGATTCAATGGAAACCACAGGGATCCCTAGCTCATATTTTGTGTCTGTATAACCTGTCTAAAGATGCTATTGTAAGACCACTGAAGTAATTTATACTTACAGTATCGTATTATGTAACTGTAAAGTGTTCATACTATTAAGATGGCATTTAAACAACCTAGGAGGCCTATATAAAACTATGACACATGCAATTGTCTCTTAGTGATGCAGACTATCATCGGTCCAACTGCAGACATTGATTTCAAAGTGTGAGCTTGAAAATGCCAAAGAGAACCTTAGGTGCTGCTGAAGGGAAGAAGGAACGTTTCTCAGACCTTTCCAATGTGTTGTAGCTTTTTCAGAGTCCTCCGATAATACTATATATTAGGGGGGCAGAATTATTGTCTATTGTAGGGCCCAATTTTCTAGCAGCACCCCTGCCTATGACAGAGGCCATTTTGCGAGAGTGCAATCGTGTGAACAGCCATCCTTTTCTTTTGTTTTTGTTATTGCAGTAAATTCTGCCATTATCCTGGTGGGGGGGTGCAAAAGAAAGGCACTTTCAAATCAGGTTTAACAAATAATTTCAAAAGCCTCTTGTCCCATATCAAGACAGGTGAAGCCAAGAGTGCACAATGTGACAAATTCACCACTTACGGTCCAGGTTTGAGGATATTATTTGCAACTGTCCTCTCATTCAAAACAAAAAAAAAAATGGAACACCTTGAACTCAAAGAAATACAATATGAACTTGAAAAAACAAAACACATACACATGGTGCATATTTCAAGACTGCCTGGGTCCAACTACAATTATTACAAACTCAGTGACATGCAGTCTGGTTTGTCAAATAAGGCAGTAACTTTTTCAGTACAGATTCTTAGGTAGGATTTGTGACTTGTATTTTGTTTATATTTGTTTATGTTCAATACACTTGGCATAGTAGTAGTGATACATAAGACAGGACAAAAGCCATGCACGCACATTATATACACATTTCCACTCTTGTGTCCACTCTGAATTCTTTAATGAAATTTGTTCTTGACAGCGCAGCCCAAAATGACTTGGGGCAGATTTTGGTTATCATGGCAACAGTGTGGTAGCTAGAGCTTGCATTAGCCTTTCCTGGTCAGTAAGCACACCAACAGCATGACACACTCATACAATACCTCTCTCCAGGCTAGGACACTCATATCATTCATAAATGGACCAAGAAATGAATCAGAATCTGCTCCTGTTGAGAGAACATTGAGATCTTCCTGTGAATACCTTTTAGTTGGGTTTTTTTAAGATTACAGTAGAGTGGTGCTTGTTTTTCATGTGTAGCTGCCTAGCTACAAAGAATCCAGGTGACAGCACAATCCTGCTTAGGTGATGCTGCTGCAACCCCATTATATTTCAAGCTGACCTTTTAATTGTATTTCAACACCCATACACATCCTGCCTCCCTCACTCGTTCAAACAACCACACACACACACACACACACACACACAGAAAGATGTCTTAGAATGCAACAAGATGAATAATTCTGAAGTAAGTCCTCAAGCATGTGCTTGACCTCACAAAGTAAAGGGCATTCTGAAACATCAGCATAGCCTACCCTAGTGTGTACAACTGCACAAAATGACTCCGCTCTTCTAAGTAGTTCCTGTTCAGCAGATATGGGCGATGATGATGGAAAGATTGGCTAAGGAGAGTTCAGGAGAAAAGACAGGTAACTCTTTGTCCATACAAGTTGTTTAGATTAAAAAAAACACAGTTTTAAATGTGAGGCTTTTGTTAAAACAACACCTTATCATTGTTTATTTCTCTCCATGATGCACATTTCCTTGTTTCCTTCCCTTTTCCCTGAGCCTTGGATGGAAATCGATGGTCTCTTACGTGAGTGTCAATGTGAAGATTGATAGCCGACAGAGCTTCTTTTGTTGATAAATAAATAAAATGGCAGTGCTGCTCTTCTAAGCTGTAGCCTACCTCTCAGAAACTGTGTCTGGGTTAAGCTCTGAGTGAGCCCTGGTCCGTTTGTAAAGCAGCCATTTCAGGTCACTCCAAGCCTGCTAATACAGCCAGTCTCTCCAGTGAGGGTGCCATAGCAACTGAGGAAACATCTGTGATTTCAGAGGCATTGTGGTCAGTGACCATGGCAGGATCAGCCTCGCAGAGCTATCATCAAATGTGTGTATAAAATGAAATAAAAAGAAGCTGTTGCAGTCCTGTCTGCATTAGACCAGTTCGGTACTGAATCATGTAGGTTGGTGTGAGCTCCCACATTTTATTAACTGTTTCTATTGTTTTAGGTTTTCTCAAACAGCAATGTGTCCCCTATAATCGATATGTGCACATGTAACAGCATTCAGTGAAAGCCATACTGAGACAGACAAGACAATAATTCCCCTACAGGCCTTTTTGTCTTTATTTTTATGAATGAAACATTTCACTAGTGCACTCCCACCAATCGTTCCTCTCCCTGACAGGTCTCCAGTCAAATGCTGATGGCAGCTCTTTCTGAGCGGCCACATTGCCTCCTAGTAGATGTATTGCGCCTAAATACAACCACTGTGACTGATTTGTAGCTTCTGCCATTGCATGGCTCCTTCAAGCCCTCATGTGATCCAGTCCCTCTTAAATTCAGATGATGAAGACCTCAGATTGATGCTGTGTTCATACTCATTTGTTCATATCTCTTTGTTTTCGTGCTTTCCATGTCAACTTTTTTAATAATGTTAATAATTCATGTCCATAAATCAGCAGGCCAAGTTTTCAATTATATGCATTAACATAATCTTTAAATGATTTGAATTCACAAATTATACACAACTGGCACACAAACGTTAGCCGTAGGCAACTGGCCTTGGTGGTTGCTGCTATATAAAAGGACTGTGCCGAATCCGTTTATTCCACGTAAAGCTCATATTTTAAGATGCTGTTCAGTGTGAGTTCAATAAAGCTGGAGCCAGGTCGGTTGTCTCTTTAAATCAACTCTACGGTGTTGATGTGCCCCGGAGCTGAGGTGGTTAGAACCATTCCCACCTCTACTGCAGAGAGCTTGACCAAATAGGCGCTCAAGACCGCTTCAACCCTAACGGCAGAAGCCTGTAGTCCCGTTAGTGCTCTTGCTCCGCGGACACTTGCAGCTTTCGAAACAGTGGACTATTTGCCAGCTTCAGTCCTTCTCTGGCGGAGTTATTTTTGTGGCGCATCATCATGGTGAATGACATTGTTTAACCTCGATTTTCCCTCTCTTTATTCCATCCGCAGAACACAGTGGCTGTCGCGTCAATCCATTTACCGCTGGCTGCTGCTGCTGCTGCCGCCCCTAGCACATCTGCGTTGCAATCTGTTGATAACTCCACTTGCAAGCTGCAGTTTATTGTCTTTCGCAATGGGAAACTCTTTCCTTGCACAGGGAATTCGTCGAACCTCGCCGATGATGGGAAACGTAGGAGTGTTGCAACACCAGTTGCTTTCACCAAATTAGGTAAGATGGGTATTGTCATCTCGGCCATTCCACCCTTGCAGTCTCTTACCGGCAATTACGAGACTGCTGAATGACTAATACTTGTAAAAAAGGGGCGGTGGTAGATTTGTTTTTTCTTTTTTTAAATCTCATTTTTTATTGTCTTGATGTGCATCCCTAACTGTTCCGTCTGATGCTTCCTACAATGAGTTAGCCTAAATGTCAACATAAATTGCATTTAAGGCAGGCACATTGTGTGAGGTAGGAAATACCTATCAAATCACTTAGCATCTGTATGCTGCGCACGTTTTCCGAATTTAATGCAAGTTCTGTCCGGAAAGGTATTTTGTTTTAAATCCTTACTTGAGAATTATTAAACGCATTGATATTTCCTTAGACTATATTTACACATTGGCATAAGCTTGTTTTGTTTACCATGAAAAAATTGTTTACCGTGATGCACGAATGTATAATAGGCAAAATAAGAAATTTATCACGTACACATACACGTGTGTGCTAGCGTGCGTGCATGTGTGCTTGTGTGTGTTATTAGCCCGGGCGTGCGTGCCAGCATGCGTGCGTCTTGTGAAGCACACGAGTAGCAGCATAGCCTACACAGCTACACACACAGCACTTAAGGACTTATTTCCACTTGGGTTACCTGATTCAATGTCTTGCTCCTCCGCAGATGGCTGCAGCTTGGGGAGCGCCGTGCAGCCCGTCACCATCGCTCTCAGGCACTTGGCTCTGGGTGTAGACCCTACCGCTGCTTACTGGGACTTTGACCTGCTCGATGGACACGGCGGCTGGAGAGCAGAGGGGTGCAACATAACGGGCTCGGTGGGCAACACGACTACCATTTACTGCACTCATCACAAGAACTTTGCAGTTCTAATGGTAAGTGCCACTTTAACCCCCACACACACACACACACACACACACACACACACACACTTGTCTCCATGTCCTTTTCACTTTGCCCAAAAAAAGTACTGCCCTGTCCTTCCTCCACAGTCCCACCTTCCCCGCATGGCTGTTTGGTTTTGAGTGTTTCAGATGCCCCCTGTCTCCACCGCGAGTCACGTGTTTCGTCAGAAACCTCGGGTCTGTCCGGAGATGCTGCTTCTAAATTTTAATCCCTTAAACGGTTCCCTCGTTTCTATCATCTGGCGGAAGAAACAGGAGGAAAACATGGCGAAAAGTGCGAAGTCTGGATATCTTAAAGAAGTTATGTGTTTTGGGGAGTATGAAGAAGTTCTTGGCTACTCGTTTTGGCTTTTATGTTGTCTGGCAATACGGCAGTGGGAATGGAAAGGATCTTCCAAAGCTCTCCAACGACTCGTCAGTACGCGCCTGCGAGCGCAAGTGGCGCACTAATTGGCTGCAACCTCTGCCGCCTAGACGGACTACCGCTGCTCAGAGGAATCGCAGCATCATATACATGTATCTATCATTTTCAACTAGGACATTTTTTGGTCATAGCCTACGTTTCGGGACGCCTTCTACTGCCGACGCTCAGAAACGATTTGATTTCATGTGGATATTACCCTTAGCGCAATGGCATCTCGTCGCTCAGTCGCTCCGTAGTGCTCCCATGCGCGTCGCCCGCGTTCGGACGCGCAGAAATCCTCCGGATGTTTACCGAAGAGTGGGACTCGCTAGACTGGGAGGTCAGTTTCTTAGCTATGCATGATTGCGAGCTGTCGTGCATTTTGACTTTTGTTGGATTCATGTGGTGTAGCAGTGGCTTTGTTCAGTTTAATGTGTGTGTGTGTGTTTTTTTTTGTAATATTAGAATGACAAAAGTCGCGTCGCCGAATTGTAAATGCTTAACACGAAATTTGAAAGCGACAGTGGTGTTAGAAAGTCAAACAGCGTTTGGAATGTGTGTATGTGTGTGTAGAATGCCGGTCTTGAGGGTATAGCCTATGTCAGATTGTCACTGTACGGAGCCGAAGCAATGTAACGTTATATATTTAACATCGAGCTTCCGCAAGCCCATCTCCGTTCGCTGGAGCTCGGTGTTACGCACATACATGCTTTGCAACGACGATCTGCCGTCTCGTTTAGACGGTGCTATATGATCCCAAGACCAAAGTGAGATCAGAAAGCAATTCTGTAAATGGAAGTGACAGCAGATTAATGGTTTGAACTTGAGGCGCGTTAAAGAAGGGGAGGGGAGCGTTGAAGTATCATTGGCAGAATTGGCAGCGTAGTGCTTTTCATTGTGTGTGTGTGTGTGTGTGTGTGTGCGTGTGCGTGCGTGCGCGCGAGTGTATGTGTGCCTGTGTGTAGGGATTGTGCGTTTGCTAATGCAGTCACCACACCCGCAGTTCTCTCTCAGTCACCCTCTCTCTCTCTCTCCCCCCCTTCCCCTCTCTCTCTTTCTCTCTCTCTGTCTCTCATTCCCTTACTCCCCCCTCTCTCCCTCCCTCTGCAGTGCCCAAAGACATGGACATCGCATAATTTGTGATGCTGTCCTTATCAATTCTGTGAATTGTTGTCCGGGCTTACTGAACCTGTTGCATGATCTATTTTCTGACACAAAACTATTCAGGCTTTTAAGAGCTACAACTTCACAAACCTGGAACCTCTCCTGAAAACTGGTGTCATTTGCTTTCTTTGCATCAGAATCAACCTGTATTCACATTTATCCACACATATAATACTTTTCTCCCAAGAACACAGTCAGGTCACACAGAAATTAATCAGGAAAGTTGTATAAAGGAGAGTGTAACCTGGACATCATGAGATCCTCTTGAACTTAGCGCTAGCTTTGATTGAAGCTACAGAGTCTTTTTTTTTTTGCTTTGTGTTCCAAAAATAGTCATTAGTCCTAATGATGAGCCTTGTTGTTCAAATACCTTTCCAGCTTTTCCTTTGAAATAATACAAATAAAACATATCATATGGAGTAGACAGTGACTGAAAAAAGGAATTCACATTTTCTGAAAGGCGCGTCTGCTCTCATCATATGCTTTTATTAGCATACAGTAAGAAGCCTTGATTAGACTACAAATGGTGTGTTTGTCCCTTGAGATCAATTTCCATATTTGAACAAATGCATTGGAAATTTTAATGAGCTTCCATTTTTTCCCCCGTTACATGGCCTCATCAAATGTTAGATAAGTCCGGTTTGAGATATGTTCTGTGTGGCAGGCTATGGTGTCTGTGCTCTCCCCACCCTGCTGATGGCTGTGACAACCTGATTCCCCCAATTATATTCAGCTATGACCTTCCCCCTGACAAAGTCCCCAGAGTGGAGTATGATCATCCCTGACATGGCTGGTGGAAATGTGCCTATTGATTGGGTCTATAACCCCCATGTGTTAGCTGATTCACCCAGATGCTGTGACAGAGAGGGCTGGATGGAGTGTGTGTTGCTGGTAGGGTACGTGCATGCAGCGGGGTCTCTCTCATGGGTGATGCGGCCATTATTGCTCGGCTGAAGATGATGCTCTCAGTTTGGTGCCGGCTTTCTAAAGCTGAGGAATCAGAGTCATGTTTTTCTCTGCTGCTTGTTCATTCCTTTACTTTCTACATTTCTCCTTTTATTGAATGCCTTATTTTGTTATTTATTTTTTTATTATTTTTTTCTTCTCACTTATCCACCTCAGGATGCATTCAACAGATTACTGATCACATCTAACACACTCACACACATATGTATTATCTCTCTCTCTCTCTCTCTCTCTCTCTCTCTCTCTCTCTCTCTCTCTCTCCTTACCGAGTTCCTCAGAGGTGTCTAGCAAGCCCCTCAACTCCACGCTTCATTTGTTTATTCATCACATCAGCAGCAAACATGTCTTCACTCCAACCCCAATCTCCTGCTAAAGCCATTGGCTAGATCAGTCTCCAAGACATCATTTCCTCTGGGACCTCCAAGGTGCTGCATAGTCAATACCACTAGCATCATGTCGATTGCTGGAGTTGATAGTTGGTTCGCTATTTTTCAGGACCATGGACAGTGGTATCGTCTCGTCAGCACTACCGGCTGTGCTGGTAGCCTTTCCCCACGCCACAGGCAGCCTCTTTCCCCAGTGCTGAGAACAGCAACATGTGCCAACTCTTTGAGAATCAAACACAGCAGCAGCACAGCCCCATGCAAACCTCTTGGCAAAATGGACCAGTCCTTCTGCTACGACTCCTACCTTTTTTTAATTAAATGGACTACTTCCACCATGGTCGCCGCCTTTTTTTTTTACTGCTTCCTCAGTGTTACAAGACAATGCTGGAGGGTTTTTTCAGCACCATGGCTAGTGGCGGAAGGTTTTGTATTCTCTGCTTCAGCACCACGGACAGCGCAGGCAGCTCTCTGCTCCATGCTGCCTCGCTCGCTCTCTCTCTCTCTGCCTTCCCCTGTGGTTCGCCGCCTGCTCAGGCGGAGATTGGGGTGACTCACACGCAGCTCCAGCACACTGCAGAGGGTCCGCTGCTCCTCTTCATCACTCTAACAAGGCCATTCCCTGACTTGCCCATGACATATGCTTATTTACCTCATGGTCTGTTTATTCAGTGTGTCTGTGAGTGTGTGTGAGTGTGTGAGAGAGAGAGTGAGAGGAGAGAGAGACACAGATGGAGAAAGAGAGAGGGAGGGAGAGTAAGAGTAAGCATTGAATAGTTTTGGTTCAACGTTATCATCAGTTCACATAGATGCAGTGTGACTGATAAAATGTTATGATTAGAGCGGCTGATTCATAGCTGCCTGACTAGCATACCCCTCGGAGAAGAAAAATGGCTTCGTTACATAAAGGAACCATCTAGATAAAACGCTGCATCTCTGCAAGTCATCTGTAATGATTTGTTCAGAGTATCACCCATGACAGTTAAACCAGCAGTAGCCCTTGTGATTTGGTGATCTTTATAGCCAATCACATCCGAAATGATAACGTTCATGTAAGAAAAGCAATGCTACAGCCACTGTTAGCTGCTGCATAGAGAGACACAGAAAGGTGGATTACAATATGATTTTAGGACCAAACTACTCTAAATGGGTGATATTACGGTGAATGGTAGCCAGTGTATTATTCTCAGCGTGGGGGCTCTGTTGGTGGTGTATGCGTCTGTGGTCACCGTAGGCTGGGAATTTGGCAGGCGGCTGTTGACACAAAAGCATTAAGTCTCACAGTGTGGGCAGAGTCCCTGTTGGCAGCCGTCTGTGGGCATGTTTGTGTTGATGTCTGGCTGTGTGGCAGGGCTGGAAAGAAAGGTGACGGCGAGAGAGAGAGAGAGAGAGAGAGAGAGAGAGAGAGAGAAGAGGAAGTGAGTGAGTGAGTGTGCTAATGACTCATGAATCACTTGCCATTAGTTACCTCTGAACCACTCCCCTCCCTCTCTCTCCTTCTCTGTGTCTCTCACTCTCTTGTCTCTGTGTCCGTCTATGGTTCTCTGTGTGCATCCCCCTCTGTGTCTCTGTGCGTCCCCCTCTATGTCTCTCTGTGTGTGTCCCCCTCTGTGTCTGTGTGTGTGTGTCCCCCTCTGTGTCTCTGTGTGTCCCCCTCAATGTCCCTCTGGATCTGTGGTTCTGTGGTGCTCTGGCAGAAAGAGGTGACTTTCAGAATCAGATGTATTATCCTTATCTCGTGGTAAAGAAATCCAATCTATGATAGATGTGTGTGTGTGTGTGTGTGTGTATAAGTATAAGTATAAGTATACTCTTTTGATCCTGTGAGGGAAATTTGGTCTCTGCATTTATCCCAATCCGTGAATTAGTGAAACACACTCAGCACACAGTGAGGTGAAGCACACACTAATCCCGGCGCAGTGAGCTGCCTGCAACAACAGTGGCGCTCGGGGATCAGTGAGGGGTTAGGTGCCTCGCTCAAGGACCTATGAATAAAAATAAATGTATTTCAAGTAGACCTATAATAAAATAGCCTATTATTGTTTCAATATGCCTCAAATATTAGGTAGGTTATATCAGTGTTTCTCAAAGTGTGGTCTGGGGACCACTGGTGGTCCGCAAGCTATCCCAAGTGGTCTGCGAGCAGACATGGTAAAATATAATATAGATGAGTTTTTTGCGATATGTAAATCCAAACAGTTCTGCAACACTGTCTATGTAAGATATGCCAGTTTAAATCATATAAATCCTCTGACACAATAAGCAAAGTGCAAAGACAATAAGTAAGCTGGTTCAGTGAGTAGGCCTATTGTGTGTAGGCTAATATACTGTTGAAGTAGCCTATAGGTCTAATCTTTTTTTTTTTTAGCTAGGTGGTCCATGGGTTTCTTTTTTATTGGTTAAGTAGTCCTTCTGAAAAAGTTTGAGAAACACTGGGCTATCAAATCATGAAAATATATTCAAACAGTTCAAGTGACACCTGTCCTGACCTGTCACATCTCCAGGGACTCAATCATGTTGAATCAAACGCTGCCGCCGACGTCACTGCCAAACTTTTGACAAGCGTGACAGCACAATGGGTTTTAGGAGGATTTAGGACCGTCAATGCTATATCATTATACATAAGCCTAACATATGAAGTAAGCTACTTTTCTATGTTGGTTGCTGGCAGTTAGCTAGGCCTTACTGTTGTTTCTACTAGGCTGTAACGTGTGGAACAGGGACGTGTTTAAAAGGGAGGGAGAAGGCTTACTTTAGGTTACATGGGCAACATTTTCGCTAGCATATCAAGATTAAACTTAAACAAGAAAATGTTTCACTTTGCCATTTCACACATTTTAACCTAATATGGCGTTCACTAAAAAGCATAATAGATTCAAAGCCAACTCTTAACATGCCTCAAATTTGACATTAGGTTTCTAACACGACTAACTTCTGACGGATGAAAATCAACGTAGTGGTGGTTATTGCGCACTTGCAGACTGCTTTTCATTTCTCCTTTGAGTTGTCAGATACATCATCTGTGTAGCCAAACATTATGTTTTGATATAAATGTAGAGCCTTCCATATTTGCAAGTTAGCCTACCTCAGTCTGTCTCATTTGATCTGGCACTTGCTGTTGGTCTGTCGCGTCGCGTCACTTGGTACAATGACAGGTTCGCTCGCGTGACGCATGCAACAGCACCTAAGCAGATTTTCTAAAATCGTAAAGTGAACTCCTTAATATCTATGAAAAAATAAAAAGTCAAGTCATTCCAAGTCATTTGTCTCAAGTCTAAGTCAAGTCTCAAGTCATGAATAGCAAGTCAAAGTCAAGTCAAGTCTTTTATACATGTTGATCAAGCAAGTCTCAAGTCCTAAAAAATGTGACTCGAGTCTGACTCGAGTCAAGTCATGTGACTCGAGTCCCCCATGTCTGGTTGTGTGTGTGTGTGTGTGTGTGTGTGTGTGTGTGTGTGTGTGTGTGTGTGTGTGCGTGCGTGTGTGTGTGTAAAGAGAGCAAAATATAGCGTTTATGTACATTGGGGATGTGGGCGGATGTGAACCATGTCTCCCCTCATGCGGCTCTTTGGCACAAGGTCACATCTGAAATCTGTAAAATCTCTGGCTGCTGTCCAAAAGCTCCAACCAGAGACCTGCTTACTGTTGGGAAAGTCAGTAGGCTGGAAGTCTTGCCATCCCTCTCTCCCTTCCTCCCTCTACTTCCTCCCTCTCTCCCTTCCTCCCTCCACTTCCTCCCAACTTTTTTCTGTTCTCAACAGATTGCAGTTTGCCAGTAATTTGGCATTTAATGCAGATTGTTTTCTGTCTTGAGTAATGAGCTCCAGCTCCATTGGCTGTCATTAGTTTGACCTGCGAGTCGCCGCGGCGCTCATTCCCATCTCCGCCGGCCCCCTGGACTCAGCAGATAGGCTGCATTAGGGTTTTTTCCCCTGACGCAACATATTGGATGTGATTTGCTTTGCCTTTCCCAACAAATTGCATTACTTTAACCTATTGTTATTCAAATGACTGATGCTTCGCTGTTAAGTATCTCCCATATTAGTATACTCTTGCGGAAGTGTGTGTGTGTGTGTGTGTGTGTGTGTGTGTGTGTGTGTGTGTGTGTGTGTGTGTGTGTGTGTGTGTGTGTGTTGTGTGTGTGCGTGTGTGTGTGTGTGTGTGTGTGTGTGTGTGTGTGTCTGGTATTTAATTTAGTGCAGCCAATTACTGTCAGTATCATACATCAAGAGAATACATTCATGCATTATAAAAATGTAAAATGTGTATAAAATACCTGCCAAATAATTCCCTAGTCACACAGCTTTTACCTTCCATTCCTGGCTCTTTGATCAGTGAATATGACAATGTTGTTTCATTGTTGCTGTCATATTTACCAGTAGTTTAGGGTCACTGTATGTTTCTGCTGACTAGATGTTTACAGAAGTATTCTTTAGCTGTATCATGAAGCCTGTTACTGTGCAGAGATGATGCTGAATCCTTAGTCACTTTAGTCCCCCTGATATAACAGCAGGTTACAGACTATGTCTAGACACAAGAGGCATTAATGTCTTTATTAATATACTGTGTCAGTGTATTTCTAATCTTTGCAAACATTTACTACTCAGTTACCAAAATATACATCAACGTTCTTAAAGCATCAAAACATGCAGTGCATTTCAATTAGGTCATTAACCAGACATAATGTATTCCAGAGCAACAGAGCATTGCTTTTACAAATCCTATTCAAGTCTATGAAGGGATGAACACTGGTGTTCACTGGAGCTTCTTATGGCAAATGGTTTGGTGTTACCATATGGTATACTCTAATGACTTATCACAGAGCCTGCTGCAATTGATGACTGTTGTTGGTAGGTCAATCACAGCTCATTTATAGATAGATAGATAGATAGATAGATAGATACTTTATTGATCCCCAGGGGAAATTCAAGGTCTCAGCAGCATACATACAAGACAAACACATTCTTTAACAGAAGAAGAGTAATTAAAGTATATAATATAAAAACACAACTAAGCAGTAAGGACAGTAGAAGATAAAGAATATGCTAAATATACTAAAATACAAATTATACTAACACAATATATAAAAATATACTAGAATACAAATAACAAAATTACAAATTATACTAACACTTAATCTAAATCAATTCTAAAAACAGTAACCACATAGTGGTGATTAATAAATCAGAGGCGCTTGCAAAAATGTATATCCATTGTGTCCCACTGGTTCTGTCGGTGCTCAGTAAATAAATGCACGCTGACCTCGGCTCTAGTCCACTTCCTTTTTCAGCCAAAAACATTGATCTGCAGGAATGCATGCTCAGCTGGCTGGCTCTGTGTGTGTGTGTTTGTGTGTGTGTGTGTGTGTGTGTGTGTGTGTGTGTGTGTGTGTGTGTGTGTGTGTGTGTGTGTGTAAGAAAACCCATTTCTGTGCATCTAATTTGTAGTCAGAACCCTTGCTTTCATCAGGTCAAATAGCATTTCATCCTTTTGACCCTGTGACCCTCTATTGCTTCCTCAAACACACACACACATAACTCACATACTAACCTACACACACAGACACACACACACATCCCATGCATTCCTTTGCACATCACTCTGTGCCATTCAGATTGCATGTCTCCGCTGCTGCTATCTCTCCTTCCCTCTCTTCATGTGCTATCCTTCCTTCCTCCACTGTGGCAGACACACACACACACACACACACACAGCCTTGTCATTAGTGACTGTTTATTTACGTAACTCTAACTCTTGGCTCTCCAGATAAGAACGGGGGGCAGGGGCCAGAAAATGAGATTTGTGTCACTCTGGGAAGACTAATAAGGCCAGGTGTGTGTGTGTGTGTGTGTGTGTGTGTGTGTGTGTGTGTGTGTGTGTGTGTGTGTGTGTGTGTGTGTGTGTGTGTGTGTGTGTGTGTGTGTGTGTGTGTGTGTGTGTGTGTGTGTCTGTGTGTGTGTGTGTGTGTGTGTGTGTGTGTGTGTGTGTGTGTGTGTCTGTGTGTGTGTGTGTGTGTGTGTGTGTGTGTGTGTGTGTGTGTGTGTGTGTCTGTGTGTGTGTGTGTGTGTGTATGCATGTTTGGTTGGGTGGATGGTGAGGGGTATGGGGTGTCATCCTGTTCACCAAGTCTATTAAGTGCTTTTTGAATGGCTTATCAGCCAGCCAAATCACAATATTTCATTTTCATAGTGGCATTTTTTTGTGCTGGGATCCCGGTTAGTTATATTACAGCAGTTCTTTTTCTTTCATTAGTTCATCCAATTCCGTTCAGCGGTGCCATTATCGGTCTTTTTTCTGAACGGTGACGGTCCTGCTGAGGCCGTTTCCTCTCGTTCTTTCAATTCGCTCGGTCATCGCCTCGCTCTGTGGACGTGTCTGCCAATGACTGATGTTGCCTCAGGGTCTGATTTTAGCTGCTATCAGTCTCGAGAATTGTACCTCTATGTAGGTGTGTGTGTGTGTGTGTGTGTGTGTGTGTGTGTGTGTGTGTGTGTGTGTGTGTGAGCCTCCCTTTCCCACGCCCACATTCTCTACATTGGCCCTTTCTCTTTGTCTCTCTTCCTGTCCCCACGTATCTCCTTTCCCACTCCTACATTTCCTCCTTATCTTAAACAATTTTGTGTGTGTGTGTGTGTAGGTTAGTATGTGAGTTATGTGTGTGTGTGTGTGTGTGTGCACGTGACTGTGAGTGTGTGTGTGTGTGACAGAGAGAGAGAGAGAGAGAGAGAGAGAGAGAGAGAGAAAAGAGAGAAAAAAAAGTGAGACTGATATGAGAACCTGCTATGGTGTTTGTGACCTGAGGGTCCACCTACACCACCGTCATAAAGCCCTCCCCCTCCTCTTCCTCCTCCTCCTCCTCCTCCTCATGCTCATCACTCCTGGTCTAGAGCCCTTGCCTCAGCACTGCTACACTCACTCTCAGTGAAGGCCGGGCTGGGCCACACCCCCTCCAGCCAGGGGCTGCCTCTATTCACTCCCCAGTGGGAGAGAGCAGTCAGGGCTAAGTTCAGGTGATGGGTGGTGGTGGTGATGGTGATGCTGACTGTGTGGCTGTAGGGTGTGGAAGTGGATGTGTGTTAGGGAGTTGGGGTTTCTCCTGGGCGGATGGAGGGTGAGGATGGGGAAAAGGAATCACCCACCCATGAGTACTGGAAAAGATAGAATCTGTGTGTGTGTGTGTGTGTGTGTGTGTGTGTGTGTGTGTGTGTGTGTGTGTGTGTGTTAGAGAGGGAGAATGAGAGAGATTGGGTATTTGTGTGTGCGTGACTCATGTTGTGCATTAGCATATCCTTGGAGATGAGCATTGGGACACATGTGTGTGTGTGTGTGTGTGTGTGTGTGTGTGTGTGTGCGGCATCTACACGACGACACTGTGGTTTAACTTCAAAGCTGCGCCCAATCCTCTTGCGCAACCCTATTGCTTGGGCTGAGCGATGCGCCACACTATCAAAGGGGAAAACTAATCTGGTCAGCAAACCACCTTCTCCACCCCAAACACCCCACACACACACACACACACACACACACATACACCCTCACACACCCATAGGCCCAGAGAGTGGATATCCAAAGCGCCAAGCGCCTAATGAGCGGCAGGCATGTAAATGGGAGGCAATGCGCTGGGATTGGGAGAGCCACTTAGGCCTTAAATGTCCCAGGTAGCGGAGCTGTCATCGGCGAAATGGGATTGGCCACGATCACGTCAGGCAGCATGTAATCATACTGGAGAAAGAATGGAAAAAGAAGAAGAGAGATTGCCTTCGCCCTGGTGTGTGTGTGTGTGGGGGTGTGTATTCTGTATGCAAAAGAGATATACATCTCTGAGTGTGTGTGTGTGTGTGTGTGTGTGTGTGTGTGTGTAAGTTTATTTGGTGATTCAGAAAGCTGATTGGCCTCCTGATTACTCTTGCTGATGACCAACTATGCATATGCAGTGTATATGCGCATATTTATACTAGGGTTGGGCGATGTCGCCTAAATTGGCATTTGACGACATTGTGATGGACGATGATATCGTGGGGTAGTGTGTGGTAAACACTAAATAATTAGCCTATAGCCTAGGTATGTCTGTACAGAAATACATTTATAATGTTCTACATACAAAAATAAGAGAGACATACTGACCAGGCTACCGAAGTTGTGTGGAAGATCTGCTCCAAGAAAATTGTTGTGAAAGACGAATAGACAATCAATCTGAACACTTGCGTGTGCACCAACCAGCAGAATATTACACATTGCCAGCCTTTGCTGGGCTCAGCAAAAAAACTACTTAGGACTACTATCGTGGTCACTCATTTAAAATCTTAGTACTATGCAGCATCCCACGTTATCAGGCTACCGTCTATGCTGATATGAGGGTGGCAGGAAGTGAAAGTAAAAAAAAACTCGATCATCGCCAGTCCAGGCTATTTATAGGAGGGCGAAGTAAAAACACTTTTACAAATAACGAATCCCGATTACCACTCCGCTGCTGTCTGGGACTTTTGCTGAATGCATGAAATACAAGCCTTACAGTAAAAGACGAATAGGCTACCTTCTGATCCTATAATTAACGAAAGAAATGGTTTATTTTAACACAGTGGAGAAGGACGCATTTGGCGCTCGCTGTAGCCTTGCAAAAATATTTGAGCGCTAAAATGTCCTAGTCGTAGCCTAACAATAATAAATCTATATTTTCTGCTAAAACATTAGGCTACCTATTATGTCCAATGTAGGCTATAGGCCAGCGAGACATGTAGGCTACAAAAAAGACAATTAGGCTACACATTCACGTCACAGTCAGGAATTATTTGAATAAGAGGGTAGACTAATAAGTCTTTTATTTTACAAGATGGTAGACTAATACGTGATAACTGTTTGGTTGACAGCCTTTAAAGTAGGCTCAATTTCATTTTCAGGTAAAGATCTTTTTATGTTTTAGCCTGTTACAGCAGGAATTAGTGACTGGCATGTGGGGGCGTGGCATCACGATGGTTGCTTTCCATCGTGATGCCTGTCAACTATCACGTCCATCGGCACAACCCTAATTTATACCCACTTGTTCAACAAACAAGCAACCATGCCACTCAGCAACGTCCCCTCAGCACGGTATGAGTGTTGGATGCCTCTTGTGTACAGTAGTCTCCGAGAGCCAGCGTGGCCTCTGCTTTTGCCCAAGCCGTGGACAGACTTCCTGGAGCTGGTGGGTTTGTGTTGGCCTTTAGCTGATCCACTCCTGCACTGCGCACACCAAAGACGTGTGTAAACTCTGTGGTTTCCCCACAGATCATAACCGACTCATCGAGGCTCTACGGTTACTGTTGTCCACACGAGGCCAGGGATCTGTGCTGTGGAGGCGACAGAAAGTGTTAGGTTTGTTTAGCCTTGCGCAAATATTATTTTGGAAATTCAGCCTGGACATTTGGTGGGGAGCTGCCATGTTGGGTTGGTGATTGTGTGTACTGTATGTTTGTGTGTGTGTGTGGAGGGTCTTATGTCCTTGTTCTTGTTTGTGTGTGTGTGTGTGTGGGAGAGAGAAAAAAAAGAGAGAGAGAGCGAGAGAAAGAGAGAGAAGCTCTGTTTCAGGCAAATTCTGTTCTCATTGTGTATGCCTGCACACATATTTGTTTGTGGGCATGTGCGCCAGTTAGTTTGATTTATGTCCAGTTAATTCCGTTCCCATGTTGTGCCCTTGTGAGGGTGTTTAAATGATTGGACTTGAGCTGCACTCCCAGAAACACTCTGCCTTCCCTGCATAATATGTCAAATGGAAACAGAATAGAATTCATTCTCTCTCTCTCTCTCTCTCTCTCTCTCTCTCTCTCTCTCTCTCTCTCTCTCTCTCTCTCTATCTCTCTCTCGTCTTTTTACAGCTACATTTCGCTCTCGTAATGCCCTTTACTTACACAGTCCATTTGACTAATGGCTTTTGAAGGACATGTTAATGTAGACGCCATGTAAAAGGACAAGGAAGTGTTGTCACTGAATTCAAATGCACTTCATCTGTTGAAGGTGCTCTGTAGTCACCTGTCTGTCTGCATACCACAGTTAGAATCCTTCATTTGTTAAATCCTCCTTGTCGAAGGAAACCATGTGAACAGTTTTTGGGGAAAAAACATTTTTTTATTTAACCTTGTAAATAGAACTTGTAAATGCAAATTGTATTCTCTTGTCATCTGTAGTGTAAGGAGTTTCATAATGTTGTGTATTTGCAGTAGTATCTGAGCAGAGTTTGAGGACTGGAGAATAGCCGAGATCTCAGTGAGAGCAGAGGGATGGGAAGGCACAGCTTCACGTTAACTGTGCCGGAACTGTAAATAGTGGAGGACTGTGGGATATGATGTTTGGGTCGTGGTGGAGTCCTTTATTAATCTACCCACCATTCAGAGACTTAGTAACATTTCAGTTCAGAATAATGAATAGCATTCACAATAGTGACAGAGAGAGGGAGAGACAGAGATATATAGATACATACATACATACATACATACATATATACTGTAGATACATAAATACATAGGTAGATAGATAAAGACCAGGCAAAGTACAAACTTTGCCTGTAACTGTTTCATGCATGAGCTAAAGCTATTGTGTGGCATGTGGATGCATTGAGCTGACCCACTGGTGTTTGTGCTTAGGATCTGGTATCATGGTATGAAATTGGCAAATAGATTTTGCCAAGTTATTAAATTAGCTTTCATCAGACTTTAGAATTTCCACTTTGCCTAAATCACTTCAATGAGGTCCCTGAGGCAATGTGATGAAATGTTTGGCCACTGCAGTCAAATGTAATTTAATTTGTTCGGGTGTTCCTTAATAGCACTGAGTGGACCCTTGCCTCCACTTTTGCCCGCATCCCATGGACTTAGCATCAGGGTTAGATATGAAGGGCATTGCAGTCATAGCTGCATTCTCTGTAGATCATGGAGGCAGTGCCTGTGGCTACTGCACATGGAGGGAAATGACACCACACAGCAGAAAAGACTTGGATGAGTCCAGCATACCAAAAAGCTGCGTATTTCCTTTAACGTTCCCACTGCAAGACAAAGTTCCATTACCGGATGCACTGAGTGGCTGTGTGGTTCATTGGGTCGCTCTTATTAATTCGTTTTATTATTTTATGGGCGACATTAGTGGCCGAACTGTAATGAATTTCAACACGAGTTTTGTCCCGTGGAAGAGCAAGTGGCGATAGGGTCAATCAAGTTTGGCTGAATGGAGGGTGGAGTGCAGTGCTCGTCAGTATAGCGGAGGCTTTGCCCTCATTAGATGCCTCGGGCACTGTGCACTGTGTGCTCTTTCCTTCTGACTGTGGTGTTTCGCAGCTCGCCCCATACACTGTCAAAGTTGCTGAATAGGCACTCTGCAGCCTTGTCTCAGAAACACAGTGGTTTAGCTATGCTGTGCTGTGTGAGGGGCTTTTGCTTTGTACGCTCACACACTGTTTAATGGCAAGTGTGTGTGTGTGTTTGAGAGTGTGAGAGTGTGTGAGTGTGTGTGTGTGTGTGTGTTTTGAGAGAGTGTGAGAGTGTGTGTGTGTGTGTGTGTGTGTGTGTGTGTGTGTGAAAATGCTGATGGCACTCTTTCAGGCGCCCCACAGTCAACCCCTTTTACTTTCCTCAGGTTCAGTAGGCATGGCCTCTTCTCCTTCAGCCCCCCAGCCTGCAGCCATCAGTCTTGGCTTGCCCTGCCACTGGGCGCCCTGGCCTCAAACAGCTCTCAGATCAGTTTTAGAATGGTTCATGTGTGATAGAAAACACCTATACACAGCAATTTACATTGCTTACGTCTAATGAAAATTGATGGCAATAGGACTAAATTTGTCAGAAAATTAAGCTGAGCTGATGTAAATGTGAAATTCTACTCTGTCCTAAGGCCTAAACCTTGACAGATTTATTTTCCCTCATGTGTTTGAGGAAAGTGTTTTCATTCCCTGCGTAATGCCACTTATCAGAGTCTAACGCTTCTACAAAGCCTTTAATTGGGGAATTGAGCGGGACAATCAGGCTGTAGCCGTGCTCTAGCAATCCCTCCCTGATCCCTCGGCCCCTTAGGTGAAGTGCGCCAGCACCATTAACAGCCTCTTTGTCCTACAACTGCAAGTCCTCAGATGTAAACGGACTAGGGTTTACCTGTGGCTGTCCAGCAATTAGACTGTAGGTGTTAAGTCATATAATGTTTGTGTGTGTATGTGTGTTTGTAGAGGTTTGTGTGTGTGTGTGTGTGTGTGTGTGTGTGTGTGTGTGTGTGTGTGTGTGTGTGTGTGTGCGTGCGTGCGCGCGTGCCTGCGCGCATGCATGCGTGCGTGTGAGAGAGAGAGAGAGAGAGAGAGAGAGAGAGAGAGAGAGAGAGAGAACACACACACATGTCTGTGTGTGTTTCATTTCTGGTTGTGGTTCAGTGGTGCTCTGCTCTGTTCAGTCCCATTATACATGGATCATGCATCATGTATTGTCCAAGAAATGCTTCAGGACATTACTAGTGCTTTAAAAGCGGCAGTGTATTTAATTGCTGTCAAAATATAATTTAAGATGGTTGGCAATTGTGGCTTTTACTAGACAAATGATGAAATGTCTTTTGGACCAACTGATGTGTGTGTACAGGCCATACCTACAGTATATTCATATATCACTATGAAATTGCAGTCATTCATTTCTGTAAAAGTTTCCCATATTTTGTCCAGAGAATATTTCTTTCTTTCTTTCTTTCTTTCTTTCTTTCTTTCTTTTTCTTTCTTTTCTTTCTATCCTATTTCTCTGTCTCTGTCTCTGTCTCCGTCACCTCTCTCTTTATTTGCTCTCGCCACAGACTATGTTTACACCACCGGTGATTTCATATGAGTACACTTTGGCGCTCTGCACCCTGCCAGACTGCGCCCCATGTCCCTGACCCCTCGCACACGAGGCCGCGGCTGTGCTTATGCAGGCTCTGGGAGCGCACTGGGCTTGGCTTGGGTTACTGTATGTCATTTCAACCAGCCTCCCCCTTTAAGACCGGTGCGGTCCAGCATTCGGAGAGTCGACAGCGTTCTGGATGACTCACTATATGGCGTGGGCCTCTCCGTTGGCTCGGTTAAACGAAGCCGAGGTCCTGCTCCTAAATCACCACATCAGTCCTCCGTGATTAAACACTAAAACAGTCCCAAAATAGAAGCCCCTCAAGTGTCTTTAAATATAAATGAATAAAAATAAATAAATCAAAGGCCACCCCCCCAGCCCCCCATCCCAAAATTACACTACGCTGTGTCTTCAGGGGCATGTTAATACAGTCCAAATGAGGCTCATCAGTTTGATATGTGCTTCATTTGGTCATTTTATTACCTCTCTTTGCATGGAATGTGTGGGTGTGTGTGTGGGGGGGTGTAGCCGTATGTTTGTGTTCATGCATGAGAGCATGTATGCATGAGTCTCTCTAGTGTGTGTGTGTATGTGTGTGTGCGTGTGTGTGTGTGTGTGCGTGTGTGTGTGTGTGCGTGTGAAGATATTTCAGGAAGAAAGAAGCCATTTCTAAACTTCTGACAGAGTGATCAGATCTCTCCCCATAGCTACTGTACCTGTATCTCTCCCCTGATTGCGGGTGGGGATGAAACGCGTCTAATATGACTGTGCATCCCAACTTCCTGTCTTCCTCCCATCTGCTCTCTTAAAAGCCAAAGAGGGGAAATCAAAAGAGTGAAGAATTGTTGCCTCTGATGCTCTTGCCACTGGAGTGCTTTCACTGATATTGCACACATTCTATCATACACTCTCCAACCAGCCCACTTCTCTGGCTCAGATTGCAGGGCTTCAGGCGTGGAGGGTAGGGGGGAGGGGGGGGAGGGGGGGTCTTTTTTGGATTTTGATTAGGAAGGGTTTGATGGATGTGCGCCTCGCTGGCGTGTGCGCTGCATAGATGTGCTTGATTTGTTCTCTGCCGTCCCGGTTCTCACAGCGCGCCGCCTCTCTGCGATGATAAAGCCTGTGAGCGTGCGTGCACAGAGCCAGGGGATTTTCATCTCTCTTGGCCCGTGTGTGTGTGTGTGTAAAAGTTTGTGTATGTGGAAGTTCCTGTTAAGCAAATTTTTGTGTTTTGTGTGTGTGTGTGTGTGTGTGTGTGTGTGTGTGTGTGTATGCATACATGTGTGTGAAACACATGATGCTTATCCATGTGTTTGTCCATCAGCCTGCTCATGACATTCAGTGAATCATATTATCATGTGAAAGGCATCTTGTGAGCATACATATTTACCAGTCTGAATCATCATCATCTCACCCCTCATCCTGTAGTGAAATGGTGGACGGGGTCTTCATTCACACCATAGCCTCCTCTACCACCATCTCCTCCACGTAGCCATTAGCATGGGATCCACATTAGCCAGTATTAGCCACAGTAATCTGGGCCCTGGGTGGTGACTCACCCACTGGCTGGGTCCATGGCGGTGAAGAAGAAGAGGCGCTGGGATTGCATTGGTCCGACAGCAGTGTCTGGGAGCTTTTTGCGAAGGCTTTCTTTTTTTTTTTTTTCTGAAGTCAGTTAGCAGTTAGCTGCTGCCAGGCTAGAGCGTCCTCTGGGCTGGCAGCTCTGGGAGCCGTAATGAGGCCCGTGGCGGCAGATCTGCGGTGGAATGCGATGCTGATAATGATAATAATGCCAGCGGTAGCCCTTGCAGCCAGACTCAGAGACACAGCCTGAGCCTAAAGAGGAAGAGGGAGACAGACTATCTCCTCTCTCTCTCTCTCTCTCTCTCTCTCTCTCTCTCTCTCTCTCTCTCTCTCTCTCTCTCTCTCTCTTTCTCTCTGTATATGTGTGAGTATGTAATTTTTTTTTTATCATGTGCATGCTGCTGCATTTCTTGGGCCTATGTGCCAAAGGGTGCACACATGCGTGCTTTTGTGTGTGTGTGTGTGTGTGTGTGTGTGTGTGTGTGTGTGTGTGTGTGTGTGTGTGTGTGTGTGTGTGTGTGTGTGTGTGTGTACGCATCTATTCCTCCGATCGTTCATGTTCTGGCCCCTGAGCAAAGCGCAGGATTTGCAGCACCCCAGCGCCTGGCGGTCTCAGCACACAGCAAACAGCCCCTCACACACACACACACACACACACACACACACACACACACACACACACACACAAAAAACAACACAAACAAAACTGGCGGATATTCAAACAAATACCCAATATCCTGTATTTAGTGTCTGGAACATGATATGGTGTCTGGCTGTCACCCAGTGTGTCCCTTCCCCAGCGATGACAGAGGAGGTTTGGGGGCTTTGGAGTGCATACAGAGCAGAGGCTGGGTGCCAGACAGTGTTTGTAGAGTATTTTGGAGCATCAGTACAAGGGAGCATCACACACCACAAATCCGTGGAGCGAAACAGCCTGGATTTCATTTTAGCAAAATTTAAACAGTTCTGTGTTGTATGTGTACATTAAGACTGAGGGTGGAGAGGATTGAAGAAAGAATCAAAATTGTAGGGTAATGCATTTTCAGTTTGCCCAGGTCATGCTGCTGAAGTGAACTGTGGCCTTCTCTTCTGGTGCATTATAGACAAGCTCAGGTGCTCATACACAGGCACGCAGATTCACCCACATTCATGCACACGTTGATGATGAAACACTCTCTCGTCAAGGGTCTGACTAGTGGGAAGACCCTCAGCGGACTGGCAGACTCCCCTGGGTCTCATCCATATAATGAGGCTTAGGCTTTGCAGTGTGTGTGTGTGTGTCTATGAGTGTGTGTGTGTGTGTGTGTGTGTGTGTGTGTACACTCTCCAAAATCTCTGCGAGCTCTCTGAATTCTCTGAAATCTCTGGAGAGCAAAAGACCAAAATACACACACACACATTTTCTGTCTCCCTTTTCTGTCTCAAAATAATGTTTTAAATCCAAATATTGTACCTTCTTGGTTGATGCCTTGTCCTGAAGCGCAGAGCTGTATTTTTTCTTAGCATGCCAGTGCAAAATCCAGACTTTCTCGGAATAGACCTCCACATTCTCCTCCCATCTCCGCGTCTCACCTCCCTGTCCTTCACCTTCTTCCATCCTCCACCTCCTCCTCCACCTCCACCTCCTCCTTCACCTTCTTCCTGGGCCCCTGCATAGAGCCAGGTCTGGCCTCCAGTGCGCTGTGGTATTTGGGGCCACCAAGGACATAATTACAGCCAGAGGTTTCATGGTCAGCAGGCCGCACGTACGCCGCCTCCTCCTCCTCGCTCACCTCCGCCCCCCGTGTTTTGGACCACCACGGGCCACTCTCATTAGTCCACTGCAGATTGAGTCCAAACAGACAGACAGGCCAAACAGACGGAGACAGCCAGACAGAGAGAGAGAGAGAGAGAGAGAGAGGGATCAAAAGAAAGAGAGAGAGAGATGGGGGAATAGAAAGAGAGAGAGAGAGAGAGGTTTCAAAAGAGCAAGAGAGAGAGAGAGAATGAGACAGAGAATGGAGATACGCATTGGAAAGGAAGGGTATTTAGAAATGAAGGCTCAGCTCTGAATGCCCATGGTAGTCTCAGACGCTGCTGCCAGTGTTGGTGCCAAGTCTGCCCAGCCCTGAGAGGACAGAGAGTGCTGTGCATCCCTGAAAGGCCCTGGTTGCTAACAAACATATAGTGCCAACGCTGGTCTGAGGAGTTGGCACAGTCTTTCTGTATGTGTTATGTTACTCTACAGCACGTCTGGCCTCCCCTTCTTACATTCTCCCTTTCTCCCTTTTCTCCTTTATCTCTTCATTTCTTTCTCTCTCTCTCTCTCTCTCTCTCTCTCAGGATCTGAAGAAGGCGCTGTCCCTCCCTCTGTACCCGGGGGAGTTTCTGCATCCAGTCGTGTACGCCTGCACGGCAGTGATGTTGCTCTGCCTCTTCGCCTCCATCATCACCTACATAGTGCATCACAGGTGAGCGGCTGCTCCACACACACACACACACACACACACACACAGAGAGAGACACACACACACACACACACACACACACACACACACACACACACACACACACACACACACACACACACACACACACACACACACACACAAAAAGTATTGTGAAATTAAGGCAAAACACTGGGGAAAGGGACTAACTTGTGTCTTCTATCACTGTGATAATGATTATTATATTTTTGTTACACTGTAATGGGGTCATTACTCATAGCAGTGTTTTAGATTAATTAAAGACTGTGTAGAGGTACCGGTAGTTACCTTTCAAAATGCACTGCAGAGGGAAGTCAATGAGCCTGTTTATTTGGTTAGGAAATAGACATGAGTTTTCAGAACAGTTTTTCTTTCTCATTTGTCAGTTTTTCAGTGAAGTTTACGTTGGCGCAGTTGAAGCGTCATACAGCCCATCTGCTGTGTGTGTGTGTGTGTGTTTGTGTGTGTGTGTCTATACTTATGTGTGTGTCTGTCAAATGCATCTGATGAAAACATTCCTGGAACTCAACATTGAGAATACAATCTACGATAATAAAAATGACTTTGAGTTCAACCGGTAGGTATAAATAGCTCCAGCGATTGCATTGTGGAGTTGGACAAGCCCTGTGGGGGAAACAGAGAGGGAGGGAGGAGGGCTTGGAGAAAGTG
Organism: Alosa alosa; assembly: GCF_017589495.1. NCBI lineage: Eukaryota > Metazoa > Chordata > Actinopteri > Clupeiformes > Clupeidae > Alosa > Alosa alosa. Next base: position 11,096,615 of record NC_063206.1, on the reverse strand, counting down.
AGACAGGCCCAGCAGGAATTTGGGAAGGCGGCTTCCGAAGAAAGGAGGGAAAAAGAAAAAAGAGAAACGGAAGAAAAGAAAAAAGAAGAATGTGGGCTGCCGGGTGGCAGCAGCATTTCCAGACTGAAATGAAAACCTGTAACCTATTCCAAGCCAAACACGCGTCCCAAAGTCCTACAGGGACGTAGAAGAATGCTTTCTTTCTTTAAACCGTAAATCTTAAACCCCTTTTGGCTTTCTTTCTGTCTTTTGTTTTGCTTCTGTTGAGGAGCAAATAAGGAGGAGGAAATAAATGTTTATATTCCGTACCTCATCAGCTCCTGCGTTTTGTTCTGTGCTTTTCTCTGGGTGGCTTTCGCGTGCCTTTGAGTGACTCATCCTGTGCTGTTGCGATTCATCTCTTTGCTGTCTGTGAACCGCTCTGTCTGTGACTGAGGCTTTGAGTCCACAGGCATGTGTGTGTGTGTGTGTGTGTGTGTGTGTGTGTGTGTGTGTGTGTGTGTGTGTGTGTGTGTGTGTGTGGGTGGGTGGGTGTGGGGGTTGTATGTAAAGTATGTTTACTTGCCCTGACCCCTTGCTGGTGAGCTGGCACAGCTGCTTGTTAGCACAAGGTAGACCTGAGAGTTGGCAGCTTGGGCTTGGTTTCATGCCACTTCATGCCCTCCTCCTCCTCCTCCTCCTATTTAACAGGCAAGGGTCAGTGTTTCATTCATCCCCCTCCTGAGAGCCTGTCTGTGGTGAGTCAGCCAGTTAGGAACTGTTTAGCAAAGAGCACAAGTAATCTGAGTCACCCTGTGTGTGTGTGTGTGTGTGTGTGTGTGTGTGTGTGTGTGTGTGTGTGTGTGTGTGTGTGTTAGTGTGTGTGTTAGTGTTAATGTTAGTGTTAGAGTTAGAGAGAGAAAGAGAGAGAGAGAGAGAGTGTGTGTGTGTGTGTGTGAGAGAGAGAGAGAGAGAATATTTGTGTGTGTGTGTGTTTGTGTGTTCCAGAAAGCCACTCCAGTCACATTTGTTTCTCTCTTAATAGATTTCAGTGATTCATGTTTTGTACAAAGAGGGCTACCTTTCCTTGCATCAGGGATAAATGCGTCCATTCTTCTCCCACAGCTTTCGGCCTGTGTCATATGCTCAGGACCGAAACGCTCCAATATCTCTCCATCCTTCTTTCCATCCTTCTCTCCCTCCCTCACTCCCTCCCTCTCCCTCCCTCCCTCTCTCCCTCTCTCCCTCCCTCCCTCCTCCTCCTCCCCTCCCTCCCTCTCTCCCTCCCTCCTCCCTCTCTCCACCTCCCTCTCTCCCTCCTCTCTCCCCTTCTCCTCTCCCTCTCCCTCCCCTCCCCTCCCTCCCTCCCTCCCCTCTCTCCTCCTTCTCCCCTCTCCTTCCTCTCCCTCCCTCACTCCCTCCCTCCCTCCCTCCCTCTCTCACTCCTTCTCCCTCCCCTCCCTCCCTCCTCCTCCCTCTCTCCCTCCCTCTCCCTCTCTCCCTCCCTCACTCCCTCTCTCCCTCCCTCTCTCCCTCTCTCCCTCTCCCTTCCCTCCTGATGACCAGGGACTTGATTGCAGTGGTAGGTCCCCTTGATAGCCGTGTGCAGCCTCCAAAAATAGCCCCCCTTTTGTTTTGCAATTCTAAGCATCCATCAACCTTTGTTGTCCTGAATGGGCAAAGACAACACCCCTCGTCCGTGGCATCGCTCAGAAATAGATCATGTAGATCATGCCTGCTTGCCATCATTATGGGTGGTATTCTGAAGCGCCACACAGTCATTTTTATACTGTTTTTTGCACTCCTAACGTCTGGATTGTTTTGTCTGATGGTTGTTAACACGTCTCGCCAAAAGAACACAAAATGCCAGCCCATGTGTCATTGGCATCCTGGGGAGTGGAGAGGGGTTTGCTCAGCAAGGGCACACACCGACACATACACACACACACACACACACATACACACACACACATACAGAGAGAGAGAGAGAGAGAGAGAGAGAGAACTGGCTTGGCCTGACTGTGGAGGGAGGCCAGGTTAATGCACTTGACCCAGTAAAGCAGCGATCCCCAAACGCTCCACTAGACCCCGCAGGACACTTGATTTATGGCCAGGGAGAAAGAAAGAGAGAGGGGAGGGTGAGAGAGATGGAGAGAGAGAGAGACAGAGAGAGACAGAGAGAGAGAGAGAGAGAGAGACTAGACTGTCTTACCAGCTAGCCCTTGGCTTATTCCTTTCTTTGGTCATGAGAGTGAGGAAGTGAGGAAGAAACACTCTTTTTTCTTTTTCTCCTCTCTCTCTCTCTCTCTCCATTATGCTCTCCACTGTTCCTCCTTTCATCTCTCTCCTCTCTCCTCTCCTCTTCTCCTGCCTATGTGTGCATAACCTTTTTCTTTAGAATGTGATATTGATTTGCTTCCCAAGGAAGGATATAAAGTGAGAATTCATCAAATAGACTACAGTTGTTAGTGGCTGATTCTCTGTTCTATTTTGTGTTGTGATTAAGTGGCTTCTGCCACTGCAGTGATTCGTCTTAAAATGTTTTTGAGTGTTTTTATATAACATCCCTTTTTGAAGACAAGGACAGAAAATTGCCCTGGCATTTTCCTTTCACAAAATTATTTTACATGACAAAAAATAAAAATAAACCTTCCCTTGCTTACATCCCCCTTACCTGAGTTTTTTAAGCTTGTTTTTAGCTCAGCTTATTAAACACAGAAACCATATTTTTTACTCTCAAGAATTCACTAAGCAATCTTCTCACGTGTCTTTGTAGAATTTGGAGTCTAGCTGAAATTGATTCTGGGTCCTTTTTTTTAAATTTTATTCACGCGTGGAATGTTGATGAACTAAAAGCATTATGGATCTGGGTCAAAAAGTACTCTCATTTTTTAATCTCTTCTTTTTATTTTTATATTTTTCAACTCATATGTGCTCTTCTGTGTAAAGTGTCTCAGGACGTTAGGCTTGACGTTTATGTGTTCTGTTGGTTTGTTTGTTATTTGTTGATATTAACTGCTTGTTTGTTTTTCCTCTGCTGTCTTTTGATGTGTTGTTGTTTTTCATGTTTGTTTCTCCTGCAGCGCCATCCGCATTAGCCGGAAAGGATGGCACATGCTCCTGAACTTCTGCTTCCACACGGCATTGACCTTCGCTGTGTTCGCCGGTGGCATCAACCGGATCAAGTACCCCATGATATGCCAGGCAGTGAGTGATCCCACTATTCAGCCTCTTATCTTTTTTTCTCATTTTGTTCCTTTTTTTGTCTTTTGAAGGTTTTTTTTTCTTACATCCTTTCTCTGCCCCCTTCTATGTCTCCCTCTCTCTCTGATCTTTGTAGATGGAACCCATTATTCATGCCTGGCCATGTGTAAGAAGGCATTAATGTATAGTTCCCTGACAACCAGGCAGGGGGTCTAATGCTTGTGTCGTTGTTTACTCTCCCTCAGAGGTTTTGAACGCACTATCTGGTCTCTGGGCTGTTTCACTCCCAGTCAGTCTCTGATTGTGAAAATAAACGCCATTCTGTTTGTCCCCCGGGGCTGCCGTAGATGCCCAGTGGGGGGGTTGTAGATGGAATTAGGGGCTCCTGTAACGACTGGGTGTGCAGCACCCATTGGAACACATGTTCTGGCCACCGTTTGCCTCAGGCCGCGCTTGCTGAGGGCTGGGTGGGAGGGTGGTGGTGGTGGCGGTGTGGTTAGGACCGAAGGGTGCCATGGTAACGGAGTTCTGATGAGACGCTCGGACAGGCTGCATTATATAACGGGCTGCCTCTCTGTCCTTTTCAACCCGCTTCTCCCCACCTTTCTCCACACATCTAATTTTTTCCCCCTACCACTCTCTTTGTTTGTCCTCCCCTTCTGCCTTTTCCTCTTCC
>NC_063206.1:11067756-11087756 GCF_017589495.1 Alosa alosa | reverse complement strand
ACAGCCAGGAACATCTACAAGCAAGTGACCAAAAAGCCCACGCAGCCTCAGGATGGAGACGCCCCGACGCACCAGCCGAAATCACCTATGCTGAGGTACGACCTCTACCTGGCCTCACTCCCCCCAGAGAACTTTCTAGAAAAAGGGTTAAAATCGGCCTGTTGTTCACCAAGCCGCCAGATAGTCAATCATGGTGCTCGCAGTCTATTCAAAGGCAAAAAGGGCTGATTAGAGAATGTGCTAGGATTTGGCTCTCAGTGGATGTGATTTCTGTTCACTTTCTTTTGAAAACTAAGTGCTTTTTTTACTTGGGACTGAAAGACACTTTTTTTTATTCTCCTGGCAATCAAGGCCTCAGCAAGTGATTGAGTGTTGCTATGATTGTGGTTGAGCCTGGTGTAGAGAGAGAGAGCGACAGACAAACAGAGAGAGAGAAAAAAAAAGAGAGAGAGAGAGAGAGAGAGAGAGAGGAGGCATGAGAGGATTATGTTTGGCGAAGGGAGAGTTTAAGCGGCTAACGCCTACTCACACGCATGCAGCAGGGGCAGACTGCTAAGCCTGAGCTCCAGTTGCGTTAACGCTGCTGCTGATGTTTAACCTTGACTTTAGCCTCATATTGATGACATGCTAGTGCGTCCATCTAATGCTAACGCTATCCCCGTAGAGTGCAAAGACAAGGTGGTAGCGCCTCTGGTGTTGTGTTTATGCTGTTCGTACACATGTCTGTGGCTCACCAGAGACAAGGACGAAAGGAGCCTTGTCTGCAGCGGTGGTGATAAAACAACATGGTGCTAGTGGTGCCTACGATTACACAGTGTTTCCCATACATTGACTTATTTGTAGCGGCCACCACACAATGATTTTCCAGGTTGTACTAAATTATGCTTAAATCTGGTTAGCATCATAACCACGCTGTGCTAATTTGTTAAAAACTGTTGCATTCAAGTTAATTCTGCAAACCAACCACCACAAATGGAATTCAGTTTTCTCGGAGACACTGGATTAGCAACCTGTGCATGTACACCCTAGAGGAGCAACATATAGCTACTACATCTTTGTGCTGTCTCACCAGCTCAAGAATTGGCTTGAATGACCATCCTGACCATCAAGCTGAGATTGAACATTGTTCATGTGAACAGTCAAACTTCAGTGAACGCTAAAATGCTATATCTACTTACTGTGCTGTCCCACTGAGTGCAAGCCTCATTGTTAAATATAGAAGTGTGTGTGATGTGAATGTGTGTGTAATGGACTCCATGACAAGTCTTTTTTTTAGGCAAATGGGACTATTATCCAATAGAAGCCTTTCATCATCGGCGCGCCAGCTTGTGTTTGCACCATGCTGTCGTATGGCGTTATTGTTGGAGGCTCTGCTGTATTCCCCCTCCAGTCAAAGGGGCCGTTAGCCTGCATCTGTTAGGCACCTTACTACCAGGCAAGTACAGATGTGCCAGTAATGCTTAATGGCTCAGACAGAGAACGTACGCCACGTGATTCAAGACCCTCTTTGTGTGTTGCAGGATCAGAATGGTGTCTTTTTGCTTGAGTTAGTCTGCAGGGAGAGATGTGTTAGTAACGATGGATAGCTAAAGAATATGTCTCTCATGGGATGCAAGTGTTTTTGCAATGAGGTTTGTGACTGCTAGCTTGACTTAGAGTGTGTACATCTGTGGGTGCAGTTCAGTGATGTGCCCTCAGAACCCCACAGTTCGAGCTTTTATAAATGTTATCATCTAAAGTATGTTGGGTGGCAGAGGTAAGATGGCATCTACAGGAACCGGTCTGGTTAGGCCCACTTATACACAGTATCTTCATGAGGCAAATAAATGTTTATACTTTGAAATGTTAAAAGTGTTCCCTCATGTGAAAGGCCAAATTGGCTTTAATTTATTTTTAAAAGTTAAAGAATATTGGGTATGTGGATGTTTTGGTTTTTAGTGGGGAATGAAGGGCAGGAGGGAACAACACTTGGTGGTTCCTATGGGGGTTTAGCCACCCTGTGGAGGGGTATCTAGAGAGACCCTCTTCAGCAGTCGCAGATTTAATTGCCTCTCTCACCTGTGAGGCTGCGGAGATCCAGAGTGCTCGTTCCAGCGTGGGGATTTACTCTGCGCTTATCTCTCCTGGGAGGACTTTTTCCCTCTGATGAGCTTAAGCCTGCAACCAGCCCTTAATGCCGCCTCCCCATGTTTATTTATTTTTTTATTTTCTGTTTATTTATGTGCTTGTTTGTTTGTTTGTTTTGCTTACTCTGCCAGTGCTGTGCTGTGCACACTGATGTGGGGATCAACCAGAGGTCGGAGTCTCTCCCTTTCGGTTAACCGGGGACTGGGTATATCCCAAACAAAACAGGAACTGGAGTGTGTGTATGTGTGTGTGTGTGTGTGTGTGTGCGCAGTGTTTCCCAGAGAATTGAATTCCATTGTGGTGGTTGGTTTGCAGAATTAACTTGAATGCAACAGTTTTTAACAAATTAGCACAGCGTGGTTATGATGTTAACCAGATTTAAGCACGATTTAGTACAACCTGGAAAATCATTGTGTGGTGGTCAATGTTGATATTGTGGTGGGCCGCCACAAATAAGTCAATGTATGGGAAACACTGGTGTGTGTGTGTGTGTGTGTGTGTGTGTGTGTGTGTGTGTGTGTGTGTGTGTGTGTGTGTGTGTGTGTGTGTGTGTGTGCGTGTGACAGAAGGAGAGAGAGTTTGTGTGTGTGCATATCCATGTGCATGTTTGATAGAAACCCCTTCATGAACAGTAGTCAGTCTTTGTTTACATGACTGAAGGTGGGCGATCATTTCCATGTCACCTTCCGTCACATTTCAGTGTAGGTAACTTTGGGCACTGACTGCCACTGTGCCTGTGTACTGTTCACTGTTTCTCACTACAGCCAACCACTGTAGTTTATCTTCAGCTGAGATGCTGTTTCTGCAGGATTCCTGAGAACTGGCTAAAGACTAGGAAAAGGAAATGGATAGGGAGTCATGTTTGCCATAAACGTTCGACCCCTGTTTGCCAGATTTAAATGCACCTCAGGTGTGGTCTGTCACCTCAGGTGCGGTCAAGTTCAGCTAGAAGAGAGAGACAGAGGAAGAGAGAATAATTGTGCATGGGAATTCATCAGTTTGACAGATTGAATGAATTTAAAATATGACAGTCCATTAGGCAACATTTTTTGTTCCAATTACTGTCTGAATCAGAAAAAATGGATCTCATAGAATGTCTTCTGAGAATCAGTGCTGATGTCTGCTAACAAGCGTAGAAAATGCAATGAAGAGAAATACTTATGTAACAAACGCCTTTTTCATTAGCCACGTTTACACAGTTTTTTTTGTCGTTCCGATTAAACTATTCCGGTTGAAATATTAGTGCTGTCTGTTTACATGGGGTACGTAAACGATCAGATGCTCTCAAGCGCTTTAGAATCTTTGATCGGAATAGCCGTTGTTGCCTACTTTTCCTTGAGAAGATACAGTGGACAATCCGATTGACCGTATGCATGGCTGTTCAATCGGAATAGGAACGGACTACACCACCTCTTTCTTTCTGATTAAAATTCTAATCGGATCAGGCGTTTTTATTCTGATTGAGGTGTTTATGAGAATCATTATTGCAATTTAGCCGTTATTCTATTTCTAATCGGATTAAAAGTGTCCATGTAAACGTGGCTATTGAGTCTGCAGGTAAATTTTGCTTTATCATAGTTAGCCTCCAGTCCCAGTCTGATCTGTTTTTTGTGTGTGGACTATAAGATGGTACACACGGCGCTCGATGAAAATGGTCTTCAGGGCTGTGTCTGTGTCAGTGGTATCATAAGAGCACATGTGTCAGACTAGTTCACAACAGATTTCATTGCATCCTTCACCTGTTGTCACCCCGCTTGAAATCCATTTAACGCCCTGCTGCAGAATTGACTGTGGCACTGAGACACAGCACAGGGGTTTACACTGAAAGAGCCCTCTCTCCCTCCATCTCTACGCCTGTCACTCATTCTCTCCTTGTTTATCCCTCCTCTTGGTTTCTCCGTTTTTGCTCTCCACTTTACTGTCTTTCCTCTGTCTTTCGAACATACACAAGCACATATAGATTTTCTTTCTCACACTCACTCTCTCTCTCTCTCCCTCTCTCTCTCTCTCCCTCACCCCATTTCCTTTGTTTCTTCGTATTCTGTTCTGTTCTGTTCATGTTTCTCTCCCAAAGTTAAAATCTTTATCGTCATAACCTTACAACTGTTTTACCAAAAAAAAAATGTCATCATGTGAATCTGAATAAATAGACATGCAACACATGGTGTTTTTTTCTTTGTTCAGTGGATTGTGGCCGACTGAAAGCCATAACTGTGAATGCTCCCCTGATATATATATAACTCAGTTTGATGTGATTCGGTAGGACCATTACATATCAAAAACGTGGAAAAAAATGTGGGGTTTTTTTACCTGGAAATGGAACAGATTTATTACCATCTCAATATATCAGAGTGAAAAATGTCCCTCTTGTCTAGACCTGCCCTTGTGTTCTTGTACCCTCTGTCTCTTTCTCTCTCCTGTATATTCCTCTCTTTTAATATCATCTTTTCCCCGCCTTGCCTTTAAACTGAGCTGATCCACCCCTCTCTCTCTCTCTCTCTCTCTCTCTCTCTCTCTCTCTCTCTCTCTGTGTGTGTATGTGTGTGTGTGTGTGTGTGTGTGTGTGTGTGTGTGTGTGTGTGTGTGTGTGTGTGTGTGTGTGTGTGTGTGTGTGTGTGTACACGTGTGTGCGCGCACACGTCCATGTGGGTTTCAGTGTGTGTGTGTGTGCATGTGTGTGTGTGTGCGTGCATGTGGGTTTGAGTGTGTGTGTGTATGTTTATGTGTATGTGCGTGCACATGCAAATGGGGGTTTTAGTGTGTGTATGTGTGTGTGTGTGTGTGTGTGTGTGTGGTTGGGGTGTGTGTGTGTGTGTGTGTGTGTGTGCACGTGTGTGCGTGCACACGTCCATGTGGGTTTGAGTGTGTGTGTGTGTGCATGTGGGTTTGAGTGTGTGTGTGTATGTTTATGTGTATGTGCGTGCACATGCAAATGGGGGTTTTAGTGTGTGTATGTGTGTGCATGCATGTGGGTTTGAGCATGTGTGCGCACATGTATGTGTGTGTGTGTGTGAGCATGTGTGCGCACATGTATGTGTGTGTGTGTGCATGTGCATTTTGTGTGTTTGAGTGTGTGTGTGTGTGTGTGTGTGCGCGCACATGCATGTGGGTTTTAGTGTGTGTGCGCGTGTGGCGTGTGCATATGTGTGTTTGAGTGTGTGTGTTGGGAGCTGAGATTGGGCCTGGCTGAGCCCCTGTGATTGACTCTAATTCCCACTGTCAGAAGTGGCCGCAGTGCTGAGGACCAGCTACTGCTACAGCTGGAGAGACAAATCAATTTCTCCCGCTGCCGTTAAGACCCCCTCTCACACACATTTACACACGTGCTCACACACACACACACACACACACACACACACACACACACACACAAAGGCCAATATATCGCCAAATAGCAATGTCGTGATACCACCCATTTTCTTTTATTTAACCCTCTTGCTGGTGTGATTGAAATTACATGGCACCCCACAACAGAATTATGCATACACAGAGACATATCTCCCAAAAACACACACAAACAACACACACACACACGCACACCACCATTTTATTCAAGAGCCTTTTTCACCTTTTATGTCGAGGGCCTTTGAGGCAACCCGTAATCATCCTGTGCATTATTGCATACCACAGCCTCTCCAGTGTCCCTGAGTACACTCCCCAGGAATATAATGGAGTTGCCTGAACAGCATGTGTGATGCACAGTTCTATATGAAGATTCAGATGCATCTGTCCTGTGCATACTGTCAGTATATGGCCCACTGTCTCTCACTGTCTTGTCTTTTGTGGCATTCCTCTTGTTTAAATTTATGTTGTATTTTATGCATGTTCATGTTGCTCCTCAGGGACTTCCAGAAAAGTCTTTTCATAAATGTTTAATGCTGTAATGACCATAAAGCTGAATTGAGCTGAAGTTATGTGAGGAGATGGTGGTGATCACCCTACTGAGAGCGCGTTAGGTAGGAGTGTGTGAGGGGGGTGAGGGGGGTGCGTAGGTGGGATGTGTGTGTGTGTGTGATGCGGCAGCGGGTCAGTAACGAAGCAAAACAATGTTGTGGATTTGTCCACGACAGGGGTTGGGGGCGGGGGGGGGGGGGGGGTTGCACCATCACGTGGGCTAAATGTCAACCGCACTTGGGGAGTGATGCTCTACCTATCTGGGCTGGAGGATGTTGGAGAAACTGTGTATGAGACGTGAGAGAGAGAGAAAGAGTGAAGAGAGAGAGAGAGGAAATAGGGTAAGAGAGATTGAGAGAGAAAGAGAGAGTGAATACAAATTAGAGAGAGGGAGAAAGAGACAAGGAAGGAGAGGAAGAGAATGCGCCTCTCGCTCGGGGTGCATTCACTGTCTATTTATATCATCAGATTTGTTGTGCATGAACTTCTCTTAAAAGCCTTTGGTGGCGGCGCTGCCATTTTGTGGGTTGTTTTGAAAAGGCGAAGTAGCATGCAGAGAGGGGAGGTCTTTTTTTCCAGCCGTACACTGATGAAAGGAACACAGACCGCCGCCGTGGTGAGAGCTGGCTCATACATCACAACGCACATAAACACAAACACAAACACAGATACACACCCACACAAATACAAGCACACACAAAGACAAGCTCAAGGGTACATGCACACACACACACACACACACACACACACACACACACTTTTCTCTTCCTGACCTCTCGTCTCTCTGTCTCATGCATTTCCCTAAACCCCATATCCTCTTCGTCCTGCTTTTGCTCCCTATGCAACTCTCCTCACACTCTGGGTCAGCCTTTAAGGTGTATGTGTGTGTGTCCTATATTTGCATGTGTGTGTTGCATGTGTGTATCCATGTGTGTTGAGGCGATAGAAAGCGACAAGATGATGGAAAGTGTTTTATTAGTGGGACTCGCGTCAGAGAGGGGCAGAAGATGTCAGAGGAAATCTGGAGCTGAGTGGACAGGAGGGAGAGTAGATCCTGGAGGAGGGGAGTACAGACAGTGAGCATAGAGGGATTGTGGGATTGAGGAAGACAGTGAGCATAGAGGGATTGTGGGATTGAGGAAGACAGTGAGCATAGAGGGATTGTGGGATTGAGGAAGACAGTGAGCATAGTGGGGAGACAAGACACCCCTGCAGTAGTGATTGCCTGGTGCATCAGGGAGAGGTGGTGGTGTGTGTCTGTGTACTGTGTACCTATGTGTGTACTGTGTACCTGTGTGTATGTGTTTTTGTGTGACTGTGTGTGTATGTGTGTGTACATGTGTGCGTGCGTGTCTGAGACTATGTTTGTGTCTTTCTGTGTCTGTGCATGTGTGTGTGTGTGAGAGAGACAGAGAGAATAATCTTTTTTGGTGCCCTTACTCTATCTCATTCTGGTCTCAGAATACCAACAAGCCCGATTGTATTCTCATTTCTCACATTCAGAGTGTCACATCATTTTGATCTGTATCACTGGGTATTGTTGCTATCCCCCTTCTCTCTCTCTTTTTTTCTTTCTCTCTATCACTCTCTCTCTCTCTCTGCTCTCCTGTGTGCAACTCTCTTTATTTCATCTTCTCACTGGCACTTTGCTGTTCAAGCTTTAATTTATTCTCTGTTATTTCTCTTGTGGACATTATCAGACTAAATCAGATCAAGTCTACAAATCAAATATGTCAGTCGGGTAAAGTACATTTTCTCTCCCTCTCTCTCTCTCTCTCTCTCTCTCTCTCTCTCTTGTCGTTTTCTTATATAGGTTTTACCTAGTGAGTGGTGGGATCCCTTTCATTATCTGTGGAATTACTGCAGCCACTAATATTGAAAATTACGGAAGTGGAGAGCTAACACCATAGTAAGTGCTGTCATCTGATTTCTTTATCTTTAGGGAGATGGTCATGGTGCTTTTGTTGCTCTGGAAAATGACACACTTTTCAAAACAAACAAGTGTTTTTGCAGCAGAGAAACAAATTTTTTGACATGCATACCCACGAGCCACATTCTCACACAGCTCACCCACACATCTCTCTGCCCTGCACACACACATATCCTCCCACACACACACACACACACACACACACACACACACACACACACATACTTATTCTGTGACTGTCCATCTTCTCTCCTACATATGGTTTACTCTCCTCCTGTCCTCAGATGCTCTCAGCATACTCACATACAATCAAAGATTAATTCACTACCACCAATTAAAACACACAAACACTGGCACCTTCAAAATATTTGAATAGATAGATAGATAGATAGATAGATAGATACTTTATTGATCCCCAGGGTTTCAAATTCAAGGTCTCAGTAGCATACAGACAACACACACACATTCACTAACAGCAGAAAAAGTAATTAAAAGTATATAATATAAAAACACAACTAAGCAATAAGGACAGTAGAAGATAAAGAATGTACTAAATATACTAAAATACAAATTATACTAACTAACACTTAATCTAAATCAATTCTATTTGGTATTGGAATTGGTGTTTGTTATATGTGAATGCTCCATCAAGATTGCTTCTCAGTTACATGGTACATGGAAATCTATCTATCTTCCTATCTATCTATCTACCTATCTATATATATATCTATCAGTCTGTCTGTCTGTCTATCTGTCTTTCTATCACCTTCACACATAAACACCTGCTCTTAGTTCTTGCTTCAGAGCCAACAGTCCTGACCTTTGACCCCTCCCACAGCTGCTGGATGGCATGGGAGCCTAGCCTGGGGGCCTTCTATGGGCCGGTAGCCTTCATCGCCCTGGTGACGTGCATCTACTTCCTGGGCACCTTCATCCAGCTGCGCCGGCACCCGGAGCGCAAGTACGAGCTGAAGGCATCCAGCGAAGAGCACCAACGGCTAGCCTCAGGTGATCTGCCGCCCCACTGCCACCAGGGGCCTGAGCAGGGGGCCCCACCGGCATCTGCCGAGGTGGGCCGGGTCCACTGCGCAGGCGGCTGCGGCGTCAACCCGGCGCTGCTGGCCAACGAGCACTCGTTCAGCGCCCAGCTGAGCACGGCGGCCTTCACCCTCTTCCTGTTCCTGGCCACGTGGACGTTCGGCGCGCTGGCCGTCACTATGGGCCACTTCCTGGACATGATCTTCAGCTGCCTGTATGGGGCCTTCTCCGTCACCCTGGGCCTGTTCGTGCTCATCCACCACTGCGCCAAGCGCGACGACGTCTGGCACTGCTGGTGCTCCTGCTGTCCAGGCAGGCGAGGTGGTGGCCCGCGCCACGGTGGACACGGCGGCTGTTCGGGCCACGGCCACGGTCACGCACACGGCCCTGCGCACCACCACCACCACCACCATGGCCGGCTGAAGCAGCTGAACGTGAACGGGGACTCGTTGGCACACGGTGGGCCGCTGCTGCACTGCGGCCACCTGGACACGCAGTGCCCGGGGGTGGTAGGCGGCAAGGGCCTGCTGGGCGTGCACACGCGCGCGCCCTGCAAGCTGGGCGGCCTGCCCTCGCCCAACCCGGCCGCGGCCACGCACGTGGGACCGCCGTGCTGCACCGGGCTGCACTCGCAGCAGCTGCTGCCGGACGAGGACGCGGACGGCGAGGACGAGCCCACGGCGGCGCACGTGCTGCTCCACGCCGACCCCGAGGGCTACCGGCCGGCCATCCACCTGCACCGCTGCCTGAAGGGAGGCCCGGGCAGTACCGGCGGCAGCGTCAGGACTAAAGGCCGACGCCTGAGTCGGCAGCGCGTGGGCGGTGGGAGCGAGCGAGAGTTCGCCTTCCACCTGCCCGCGGACTGTGGTGGCGGTAGTGGACACAGTTCGCGTGCCAACAGCCCGCACAGCATGCTGGACGCCGGGCATCACCACCACCACCACCACCCCGGCGGCGGCGGCGGCGGGCACCACCTGTGCCACGTGGGCGCACACGAGCACGACCTGGGCTACGACGACCCCCACCACCACCACCACCTCCACCACCACCACCACGCCGCCGGCGGCTGCCACGAGGGGCCCCACCACAGCTGCCACGCCGCCCTGTGCCACGCCCGGCACGCCTGCTGCGCCAAGGCCGAGCTCTTCCCCGCGCTGTGCCCGCCCGAACTGGTGGGCGACGCCGGGGCCTTCCTGTGCGGCTGCGGCAAGATGGCGCCGGCGGCGGCCGACGAGGAGCTGGGCATGGGTGGCCACCTGGAGATGCGGCCGCGCAGACAGTCGCTGCTGCAGAACCCCTCGCCCAGTCAGAATGGCATCCTCAAAAGCAGCACGCCCGAGAACGTCCTCTACCCGCTGGACAGCACGGGGAATATACGCACCGGCCCCTGGAAGAACGAGACTACTGTGTAGTTCAAGGGCTCTTTTTTGCCTAAAAAGAAAAAAGAAATAAAAAAACTGACGCAGTTGAGAAAAAGGCCCCCACCACCTCCTTTGCCCTGTCCCCTTAGGAAACCATATAACTTGGAAACCATCTGAGGGATTTGTTTTTGTTTGTTTGTTTTGGTCATTCAGTTTTTTTTTTTGTTACTGTTCTCCCTTCACGTTTTGGATAGTCTTTCATGGGCCGTTGTACAGGTTAATCAAACTTACTGAACTACTGGATTCGCAGCCTCCACAGGGTTGACTGTGCACACGTCAGTGTTTGGAGTCATGGTTATTACACTACCTTCATTTGGAGGTACAGGTGTGTGTTTTCACCTCACAGTGTGTGTATCTATGTGTGTAAGAGAGATGTAGAAAGAGAGAGAGAGGGAGAGAGTGTGTGTGTGTGTGTGTGTGTGTGTGTGTGTGTGTGTATGGATACTTTAGTGTGTGTCTTCATGCATTTCAGCTCTAGTTGATATTTAATGAGTTTATTTTCACTCTCTAACTTATTGACAAAGGAGCCACTGACTCCATCCTTGGGTCTGATGATTTGAGCTTAGTACCTAGAGACTATAAAGTGACCCTGTTTCTAAGAGACCAACTCACCAGCAGTTTCAAGTGATTCATATTTTCATGATTTAAATAAAAAAAATGCTATATACTGTGAATAGCAACTAGAGAACACCTGCAGATGGCTTACAAAACAACAGATCGACTCCTGTCCGCTTTTTGTTGTCCACTTGTCTGTGGTGTGCCGAAAAAGTGCAAAACAAAGAGTCCACTTTAGACCACTTTAGGTCATTCCTCTACAGTGTTTGGAATCTATGATGTCTCTATGGTGTCTTAACTGTACTGTGCAATGACAACATATCCATTGTGCTAACCTCTGGTGCTAGAAGGACAGTTGTACACCTCTGTGTCCTTGTGGGTGAACCACAGCTGTAGCAAGACCGAGTCAGTTAGACATCACCCAGTCACTTGCTTATTGAGTTAGGAAAAAAACAAGAAAATGCTACTTAGTACAGTCACCCATTCAAATCTGTCTTTCAGCAGGGATTGTTGAGGAAATGACTTGATTGAGCAAAGTGTTTTTTTTTTTTTACTTTGTTCATTCATTTGTTTGTTTGATTTTAAGACCATGCGTGTGTTCACCCAATATGTTTCAATGTACAATGCAAAGAACAGGCATCACTAATTCCCATCTTGACCTAGTCCTCAGCATTACCGCCAGATTTTATATTTCATGTTGCACATATTCCAGCTCACCCTCTTGTTTCAGACAGAGAGGCATCCTCTTTGTCAGAAGTGTGGTGGTTAAGAGCATATGAGTACTTTCGATGCCATTCAGTCTGAAAATGACCCACACAAGGGGTATTACTTGTTAGCATCTCACTCTTGTAAAGGCACCACTTAGTGACTCATGAACGACAGAGTGACAGGCAACATTGGGTGGGATGTGTCACGAAAGCACTTGGTCATATGTTGTTTACTTCAGTGTTGTGGAATGAAGATACTTGTGTGTGTGTATGTGTCGAGGGTGTGTGTGTCAAGGGATAAGTGTGCAAATATATGCCAAGAGGAGGATTAGTCACATTTCCTCTCTGTTAACATGCTCCATCAAGCATCAGCTCTCCCCGTCACGTGAGAAGCATTGATCCTAACAGCCCTGTCTTTTGTAACAACACTTAAATCTATTAGCTAACACGGGTGTAGAGTGAGAGATATGAGAAAGGGAAAGTCTGGGCCCGTTAAATGATAATACTCAGTATCTGAGTTGAGGAAATATTATTAATATTATTGTTATTATTATTATTTTTATTAATGTTATTTTTAATTGAGTTGTTCCATGTCGCTCCCCGTTTGTGAAAATGCAAAACACTGTGAGATGTTTAGCACATATTGGCATAATGTCACATAGATTACGCTGTTACACAGATTCCCCTTAGTTCAATGATCATATCTATGATGAGGTCCAAGCAGAGGCCGAGTCAAAATTTATCTGGTTTGTAACTGTCTGACTTCACCTTGTGCTACAGTGGCTGTGAGTTATTATGGCCTGCATTTGGCCTTGTCACCATGGGAACCACGATATTCTGGCAACCTCATGATTCAGTTTCCTAGACTGAAGCGTGTTATTTTACATTGCAAATGGAAGTCTGTTTTGTGGAGTTACACATATGGAAGTCTGTGGTTAATTGATGACAATTCAACCTTGAGGGAACCTTGAACATTTAAGCCTCAAATTGGGTTACAGAAATAAAAAGGGCATACCACCAGTGAGACGAATGCAGTCTTTAAATTGTCATTTTTTTCGTCTGTGATTTGCAAAGTAAAAATACTCTCCTTTCTTGCTTCCTCTCTCTCTTTGCCTCTTTCACTCTGTCTATTTCCTTCATTCTCTCCAACTCTCTGCTCCCCTCCCCTGCTCTCTCTCTTTCTTCCCCTCTCTCTCTCTCTCACTCTGTTTAACATTGAAGTTACTTCATCAAATGGTCAAGTTAATACTCTCCCACTAATGCTCCCCCTCATCATTATTTTAAAGGTTTGCTTTTTAAAAAACACAGCTCCTGGACTGTTTGTGTATGTGCATTTCTGTCAGATCTCTGTGCAAATGGCTTTTTGCAGGTTTATTTTCTGTGCTGCCAGCACTTTACTTTTTCACAGGGTCTCCTATGAGACATGCCCATAAGGCTCACATGCCAGTGCAGTTCAGCAATACTATATACACTGTTCAGAGGTTTGAGGTCACTTAGAAATGTCCAGTCCACTCCATTATAGACAGAATACCAGCTGACCTACATGGTTCTTGCCTTGTTTGGAGCTGTGCTTTGGGTCACTGTCCTCGTTGGTTCCAATCTAGTGTCGTCTACAGGGTGTCACTGACATTGCAAACTGGAGTAATAGCCTTCTTTCTTCAAGATTCCTTTTATCCTGTACAAATGTCCCACTTTGCCACCAAAGCCCCCCCAGACCATCACTCTCCCTCCACCATGCTAGAGTAATGGAGTCAAGCACTCCCATAGAATTTAGCACTTTTTTCATGTCTTCTGTCCACTGTGTTATTTTGGTCATCTTAATCTTTTCTTTGTATTTACCAGTCTGACATAGACTTTTTTTTATTTACATCTCTCTCTAGAAGGCCATTTCTAAGTGACCCCTCGCCATCACCCCCGTGCCACTGCATCCATGACTCAAATAACATTTTTTTTCCCTTAGTAATACCCAGCTGCCACAATAATGTGTGTGTTTGTGTGCACGTTTGTGTATGTGTGAGTGTGAGTGTGTGTGCTAGCAGTGGGGTAGCATATCATATCTTTTGACAGCAGAGAAGACAATGGAGATGTCTGAAACAACCACTCCAGGGGGCCAGCTGCTTGTGTGTGTGTGTATGTGTGTGTGTGTGTGTGAGAGAGAGAGAAAGAGAGAGAGTGTCTGTGTGTGTCTGTCTGAATACCATATGATGGGACCCTATGTTTCAGAGTAGGCAGTTTTGCGGAAATTATTGGATTTTGCTTGATGTCTCTGTATGTGTGTGTGGTGGGGGTAGCATGTTTTTGGACTGTCACAAATCACACAGGGCATGACAGGCTCATGAGATGGTAGAACACATTTGAAATGCAGCTGGCCCATCTCACTCAAGGCCAGTACACACACACACACACACACACACACACACACACACACACACACAGTCAGAAGCTTGCAGCCAATGGTAATACACAGCCATGCTTTTATTTTGAGATGCAGCCATGGATACATATCAGACTGAGAGTGTGACAGGCA
This sequence comes from Alosa alosa, assembly GCF_017589495.1. Taxonomy (NCBI): domain Eukaryota; kingdom Metazoa; phylum Chordata; class Actinopteri; order Clupeiformes; family Clupeidae; genus Alosa; species Alosa alosa. The sequence continues at coordinate 11,073,557 of NC_063206.1, read as the reverse complement.
CCCTGCAGCCACTATTAGCTTGCCTGTGTGTGTGTGTGTGTGTTTGTGTGTGTGTGACTGATTCTTACTGAAAGCCATATTTCTGCAAATTTCACCATACAAACAAGAACAGAAAAAAACAGTGGTCAGATCTTGCAGTGTTTCCATGACATTTTCAGCACATCACATCACATTACTGTGAACAAACACTGCAAACCTTTCCCATATCTACAAGTGATATGTGCATTATTCTTTCTGTAAGTCAAAACAGAAACTGCTCTAATTAATCAAAGCAGGCACAGCTCACTGGTTGGGGTCATGTCCTGGTCACCCAGTCAGATCTACAGCAGCAGGTGGTGTGTTTCCTCACTGTTCCTGGATCAGCTGTGCAGAGGAAGGGGATGACCCATGGACTGTGACGTTGTGCCGGTGGGAAAGCCTCAGGGCTATTTCCAGAGCATCTGTAGATCCGGGCCGTCTGGAATGTCCTTGCCAATGCCACAGGCCGCATTGTCATGCCGAGGGGAAAACTGGACGGTGGAAGCAGTCCCCTAACACACACACACACACACACACACACACACACACACACACACACGTACATGTACAACACACACACACACACGCGTAAGGCGACTTGGAGAGAAACATGGCCTCCAGAACCTGCTGCATGGCATATGAATCGAGATAAAAGAAGACAGCGGTGGTATTTATGTGACAATTACCAGCTTTCAGATTTAGCCACTTTTCCAGCATCTGTTGCCGTGGCACCCCCCTCATCAAGCAAATCGCTCCAGACAGCCACTCTCTGGCAACATCCGAACGGTTTTCAAAAACAAACACGTGGCTGGGAAGCAATCCCTTTAATTGGCCCTCAAAGTGTCAACTGTTGTCAAATCCCCTCTGGCCTATGGAGCAGGTAGGTCTTTTCCATTTCACCATGTTTTTTAGCGTCTGGAAGATCACAGTAAAACACTTCGATCTGATTTGAGTAGTGTTGCAACCCTTCACTGTGTACTTATGTGAAAGAGTGCTTTGAAGATTGGAACAGGGTTATGAAATATCTGACAAATCATTGTCATTATTTTACTGTCACTGTCTGTCCATGCAAAGGGCGTCCATCAAAGGATGCCTTCAAAACCCTTGATGGTGATGGTTCACTTCCTATCACATACTCTGAATAATTGAAACATCTCTTTGTAAAGGACAAGGTGAACAAATTACATTCCTTTGACCATGAACCATGGGGTGGACTAGTCATCATTTGATATAATGGGAACCCAGGCTCCCTAGATGTGGTCTAAAGATCAGTCTATCTATGATAAAAAATGTATATCCAGAAGATGAATTGACCATTCCATTTATCAATCCAGTTGGGAAACACCTGTCACATAGTTCACCTATGCTCAGATGTACTGGGGCTCTGCTGTGATGAAGTTATTGAAGGACCTATTACTTACCTAATGCAAGGGAACAGTGACTATTGAGATAGAACCTTCTCCTCTGGTCAGTGACTTATGAAGGGGGCACAGCTATGAAGTATGCAAATGATGCCATCAATGTCAGAAGACTGATGATGTCATCTGAGCTTCAGCTGTAGATATATGGGAGTCCATGCCAAGCACTGACAGACCTGCAGCGGTAAGGCAAGATGCTGTTCCAACGGTTAATGAAAAAAGCAGCCCAAGACAAATTGTAATCACCATGCTAATGCAGTTTGTTACACACACACACACACACACACACACACACACACACACACATGTATGCACAGACTGGCTGGAATAAAAAGGTGAGAGGAGAACAGGGAAGAGAGAAAATTGAGCTAATTCAGTTAATTGGGCCTTGATTAGATTGAACAGATGGAGGGAAGAGAGAGAGAGAGAGAGAGGGCAAATAATACCGACAGACAGGAAGAGAGAAATACAGAGAATGAGAGAGAGAGAGAGAGAGAGAGAGAGACCTCTAGAGCACTTACTTCCCATATGCCTGCTCCCACAGGTTTTTGGGCGACAATCATAATAGAGCAATCACAGATCAACAACCTGGGGGATGCAAACATAGTGTGTGAGTTTGTATGTGACTGAAGAGAGACAGAGAGAGCTCCTAAAAGATACTGAAGGCAATTAATGCCAACCCCAATCACAGTCCACTCTCCTCTGTGCACCTGTCTCTCTGACTGGGATGACTGCAGGGGTTAGCCAACACCTTTCCCATTTTCCATTGTTTTCTTTGACTGTAGGATCCTGCACCACCACCACCACCACCCTTCTCTTGGATTTCGAGGCAAGTAGCTTTGAAGGGCTTAACAGCACTCTTAACACCTCCCCTGGTGCAGCTCCAAGAGATGTTGATGTTTTGTTTGTCTTTGGTCCCCCGTCTCTTTCTTCTTCTCCCACTATTGTTTTTTGGGTCAGCTCCCTTGTTTCCCTCCACGGAACGTGCGCACGTAGAGTGCAAGGAGCTTTCTGGGAGAGAAAAGACGACAGTCTGCCTCAGCCTGCCCGAGCGCTCGGCGCCTGCAACGCTCCCTCTGCTTTCCATGCTCATTTCTCTCTTAATTTATCATGCACTCTCTCTCTCTCTCCCCTCTCTCCCTCCCCTCTCCCTCCATCTCTCTCCCTCTCTCTCCCCTCCCTCTCTCTCCTCTCTCTCTCTCTCTCTCTCTCTCTCTCTCTCTCTCTCTCCCTTGATCCCAATCCCCTGCGGAGGCAAGTGGGTGTTTTCTCAAATATCGGCGCTGGCCGGGTGGGTACAGTAAGCCTGCGAGACCACACTCTGTGGTTTGAAATAAATCTGTTCTTGATGGTGGTGTTTTTTATATAGTGGGTCAAGGTTGAATGGTGGTGCCATGTAAGATGCATTGGCAGTGGTTGCTATGTGCAGTTGCTTTACTGGAATGCCTGCTGACGTTTTCACGCCAGCTATGAGATGAAGACAAATTGCTTCAGGCCCATCACGTTGACACGTTGATATGGGGTTCACACAATAATCATGTGCACCAAGGTTTGTATATGCAGAACTTCATTGATACATTGCACATACACACACACATAGTGAGAGAGATTGTGATGTGTTCATTTGTCATACAATCACATGTAACTGATTTTAACAAAACAAACTTTTTTTAAGTCAGTATAAAAACTCACAGCATACAATATGCTGAGTAATGGTGTACTGCCATCTAGTGGAAAAAGAGAGCCAGTAGCCATAAACCACCTCTTTCCCCTAATAGGCCTTTGAGGAATTGCTGTGCAAAACGCTTTGCTAGCTATTCACATGATAGACATGTCAATAGGCTCGTCAAAACACAGATTAACCTGAATGCAGTGTGAAAATGGAAAACGTGTCACGACACAAAGGAATCAGGAAGACACCCTGTGTGTTAGGCTGGGCAATCCCCAGACGGGCTGCAGCAAATCAGCACAGGTGCTGAGGGATACACGCGCCGTGTCAAATCTGTCATTAAAAACAGTCATGGATGTTTAGCCCTCTCCGGCCTCCTGGCAGATGCTGGGGCACTAGCCTTTCTCTCTCTCTCTCTCTCTCTCTCTCAAGTTGGAGAGTGGGATGGCAGGTATTCCATCCTGAGTCGGGCTCAGGGCCAGCTTTCCAGCTCTCTAAATTACTGTCTGCTTAAGACCTGCTGGACTGATTTCATTGAATTTGTTCAGGGAAACATTAGCTGGGTGGACTAATTAAGTCTTTAGATGAAAGTGAAAAATGGCTGGCCCGGGCAGCTCACAAATCCTGCTGTACAGTTGATGTGTTGGCTCAGTGCTTTTTACAAGGCTCGGCTGAATTTCTTTTGTTTTTGCTTCAGACATTTGTTGCTTTTTCTTGACAGGGATGCTAATATAATCTCTTCTCTAGACTAGATATTTTGGACTTAGTTCTGACTTAACTGTGTCTAGGAGACGTGATAATGATGATTAATATTTGGCTGAATGTCTCACTGCCCACACATTGGCAAAAAGAAGAAAACAAGAAGAGAAGAGGAGGAGGAAGAAAAAAAACTGTGTCGTGCACTGCCTTGGAAAAAGAAAGGAGAAAAGACCACGCAGATGGAAAAGAAAATCTTCACACCCACTAACGCGGGGACTGTAGAGCTTTGAGTCTTTGACATCAAGGGAAATGGTGACACGGCGCCTAGAGCTTGCATGCTTAAGTAGGCCTGTTTCTCTGAAACTTAAGAGCTGCGCCACACAAACAGGGATCGCTGAGGTACTCTCTCTGCAGTCACGACCGACTGCAACGCACCACTGTCCTCCTCCCTTTTTACAGAAATTGTCAACCCATCTTTTGTGACTGGGGGCATTTTCCATGCCCATTTGATGTCAGCGTGGGCATTCTCATGCCCATTTGGTATGACCGTGGACATTTCCATGCTGATTTGCTGTAACTGCTCAATACCAACCCAGCAACAGACAGATCAGTCAGTAAGTGAAGTAGGATGAGGCCGATTTGTGTGTCCAGACTATGTTTTTGGAATGAGGTTGTTTTTCGGTAGTCAATTTGAAAGACTGCTCAGCTCCTGGTAATCATAATAATGAGATGGTGCTGCGCTGTATCATTCTGTAAAAGCACACCCAACTATTAAGGAACACAGTGCTTGTGTTCTAGTCGAACTATTTGTGCAAAGGCACCTTCCCTCTGCCTATAAGAAATGTGCATTTTAGATCATTAACATCTTCAACAATTTGGATTCTTCCTCTGAATGTTTCTTTCTCAGATGCACCATGAGGACAAAACAGATGAAAAGTTTCAAGGATTCATCACTTGACCATTTACTCCACACTTTTCATGTGAAATGGAAATGTGGGTGCATGTTTGACACTCTGCTGTGTTTACTCTACGTTGTGTATGCATATCAGGTTACATAAACTACAGTCAGAATTAGTCACATTAGAACTTTAGCATACCTCAAATCTCAAAATTCAACCTCCCTAAAAAACATACCCTGGAAAATCCTGGCAAATCACAGCAATATGAAACTCAGAGCAGCACTTCACTGCCATCTGCTGGAGTGGAAGCATATAGGCAAAGTTATTTATCATTTGCATGTAGGGATGTAACGATTACCGGTATAATGGTAAACCGTGATAAAAATGTTGACGATAACAATTACCGTTTTCATTTCAAATATCATGATTATCACGGTTGATTACCACGGTGTGGAAACCGTGTGTTTAATCCTTCCCAGCTTCATCTGAGCCTGCTTTTGACATACAGTAGGCCTGGTACAATGAAACAAAACTGGTACCCTACTGATTCTGTTATCTACTTGATGAATTTACCTGTGATTCGGATTTGGCTTCACATGCAAAACATGCACTGTATCATGTAGCCACTCTGCGTGTTTTTATGTGCGTGTACATTAAATCCATTCCACTCATGTTATCAGGAGAATACCGTAGCCTAAAGTTTTATTTTTAACACTTACTTTGATCCATATAACAGAAATAGCAAATTCCAAGTCATATATTTTGTAATATAGTAAATGCTGTCACACTTTTTGAAACTATTTCAGCTTGTGTAGGCATATTAGTGCTTTCTGAACATATTGAACACACTTTTAAAAATACCGCGATAATACCGAAAACCATGATAATTTTGGTCACTCTAACCATGAGATGAAATTTTCATAGCGTTACATCCCTATTTGCATGTAAGGCCAATCAACAATAGTCTCTCTAATCTGTAACCTTGCCGCAAGTCATCGATGCACCCCAGATTTTCAACTACTGTAATTATCAAATAGATCTCACTTCAGTTTGTTTCAAGCCCCTACATAAAAGCTCTACACAGTCTACAAATTCACA
>NC_063206.1:11026157-11067256 GCF_017589495.1 Alosa alosa | reverse complement strand
GTTTTGACATACTTTCTGTCTGTTGTCTCCTGCTCCATTAATCTAATACTTTATCTGTCTCGGATTTAATCGTATTCTAAAATCTCCAAAGCCCAAAGCTGAGTAATGGAATAGGCCTCTCTCTTAGTGAAAGGCTTTCCCTCAGTCCTGCTAGACTCTCCTGGGTATCTTTTTAACAGTCAGAGGCCACTGCCAACAAATGCATCATGCCACACCCTGCGACCTACCATCTGCCAAAGGCCTCAAAGCATTATTCATCTGGGGGTAATGAATTCAGAAATACCATTTAGGCATAAAGGCCATGTGTAAAGGCATCTTATTTCTAATAAATTATGCCGTGAAGCGCTCTTCAGAAACCATGCTGATGCTGGTGTGTGATAGGACAGAAAACAGGAGGTGATGAAGGCTATGATATGGATGAGTAGCAGCTAAAAGACAGAATGCCCACCCATGCTAATTATAGACAGAGGAAGTGAAAATTCCGATTGTGACATGGTTATATAAGGTAACTAGAATGGCAATGCTGAAATCCCGACCATCAGAATTCTGAGGCTAACAGAACACTGATAGTGGTTTACACGGATAGTGTTTATCTAACCTTCAAAGGTGTTGCTATATACCCACCCCTACTGTATCTATAGCCTAGCCTGCACACCACAGCTGGATTTTACTGCAGGTTGTCACGAGATGCTATAAATACACAATGGTTTATAAGCCATATGGCCCATGCCTCTCTGTGTCACAGACCAAAGACAGTGATACAGTGTTTCTAATAGGATCAATTGGGATAGCATGTACAGAGTCTACTTGACCAACCTGGTAATTAATTGTTCTCTTGACCAACCTGGTAATGAATTATTCTCTCCCACATGTCTAGTTTGGTTTGAAACTGGTTCCAAATGACAGGCAGTCCAGAACCAATCCTACAGCTGATGCTCCTGAAGAAGACATCCATGACATATTCTTCACCAAAATCCAGATGACTGAAGGAATTAAAAATCAATATTTGATATAATTAGGACAAATACATACCCTAATACAAACATGCATGTCTTATGGTTAATTAAACTTGTAGTTGTTTTATTTACTCAGGTGACTATACTTACAGGATCAAATGTCAAATTTAAAAGTAATCTCCATGAAAAATAAAGTAAAGTCATTATGTAGATTAGGCTTTCTCTCATGCCTATCTTCGGTGCAGCGACCGCTAAGTGTGGAGGTGGTGCCACCGACTGAAACATTCACTCGGTACAGCAGCGGGAGCCAAATTAAATGGCTTTTAATTCTCCCACGCGCTCTCACTGAGTGGTCTGTTGATGTGTTCTACCATATTATGTAGGCCTAGGCTAACTGAGAGGAAATATTAACTAAGGCACAATACAGCGTGTACCCTACATGTGGTACTATATTCACTCACTCCCCCACTATTCCTGCATTGCAAGAGTAGTCTTCAAGTTTGTAGTGTCTCTGTGTCTCAGACTCACCAGAGGCCGGCGCTATTTTGTAGCCTAATGTCCCTGTGAAAATGCATAATCAATTCTAAATGGCACACATATAGCCCACAATAGATATAGTCTGCAGTAGTGGTCTTGTATAACAATGCTAGACAACAGTCTTGCAAAGCCACAAAACGATACAAGTCGGAGTGTGGCTGAGGGTGACGCGAAGGTGTGTTTCTCTCGCTGTGGAAGGATGGTCGGTCGGAGTTGGTGGAAGCGGTGTAGAGCAGCAGTTGAACAACACTGTCCATGTTTCTGTGGGGGTGCGGCGGTGGTTGCCATGACAGCATAGTTGTCAAAGTGCCCCATCGCCTTCATTTATTGACAACAAATCAGAAATCTTTCCACATTTTTTTCTTTTCTACACTCTTGAGAATTCTCATCCAAATCCACCTTCTGCGGAAGAATGCCACAACATTCTGTCGACCAGACAAGTATCGTTCTCTCCGCGCAAATGTTTGAGCATGGAAGTTTGTATTCCCACAGTCGGTGTAGTGTTGCGAGGGGAAACAAGACTGATAGATAAGGTTGTTAGTGATCCTGTGTTCCGGGCAGTGCCAAGTATGACACTGCAACACAACAGTTTTGAAGGGCTTGTAAAATTGCGTCGCGTTGTGGTGCTCCAGTTGATATGGGGACGTTTGTAACTGCTGTGGTTGCTTACGGCGAGGAAGAAGAAGATTACGAGGAAGAATGTTATGAATCAGAGCATTTGCCTCCCCTCTTAGAAGACGAGGTAAGACCATTTCGTGACATTCGTGGAGGATTTAATGTCACTGTGTTTAGTAGCCTATATGTAGTCCTGTCCATTACGCTATAGTTGCCTTACACTGTGATATTGGGCAAGGTCTGTCAAAAATGAAAAGGAACTGATGGTGACTTCAGATGCATAAGATTTCGCAATGTGTTCTCACACGTGTCATCACCACTGCATGCGACTTCGTCTGAATGTTGTATAATATTATTATAGTAGCCTGCAAGTTAAAATTGGCTCTAGGCTATATTATTCTAATTAAGATATTCTCTTAGAGTAGATCCATCTACAGTATGTCTTTTAATTTATGTGGGTCCAGAGTTGTCACCCTTTTAAACTTAAGCGGAACAACTGAATTCACCACAGTTTAATACCAATATTGAAGTCATAACATTGTTGTCATATCTTCTGTAATGTTTACGCGTATGTTTGCGTAATATGGACATAAAATACCCGGGCAACAAGGAAGCAGTGCATTGTCTTCCCCAACCACCACCACCATCTAGCCTTTGCTACAGTAACGAAAACTTCCAGGGATAGCCTACTTTATAGGACCAATCTCCATCCTGTCACATGTTTAGTCTTTGGGCTTAGGGGCAGCCTTTTTGATGAGCTGATGAAGTACCAGTGGCAAAAGTCACCCTTCTCATTCACACTGATCCACTCACTGTTCTCACTCAGCGCCTCGATCTCTCCCACGTTCTCCTTTTCACTCGCCCACTCGAGTTCTCGTTCCTTGTCAGTGATATTTAACGGTGAACTTGAACCGTGACAGTCGAGGGAGTGAGGAGTGGGGAGCTATGTGGGCCGACATGTTTAACTTAGCGAGCTACTGGTCTTCTCTGCTGTTCTCAAGGGAATCCGTCTATTTATGGGATTGCGCTGCTGCGTCAAGAGCAGTTCTTCTTTGCCCTATATGCGCTAGTTTTTATTTTCTTTAATATGGGCCTCTACAACCACCTTCTGTCACCGTCTATCCCAAACTGTTGGCCCATCAGCATTTGTTGTGTAGTTCTTATTAGTGTTTCACAGACCTCAGCATAATGGTACCCATGTAAAATATGCTCTGTGCCGTTCGCCTCTTTTTTCCCTGGCAGAACACTGTACTTGGCTGTTTCCAATGAGCTCCTCTCCAAGTGCAGAGATTGTGGTGGCACCAAAGTGGCACAAAGGACGTCTGTTAATCGTCTCCGAGCTCTCATATGTCAATTTGTCTGAGAATTCCAAGAAATGAAGAGCACTCACTGGAAATGTTTGTGTGAAGATGAAGAGACAGATTTGTGCCACAATGTCTTGAGTGTTGTCTAAAATAGAATATCATGGGCTCAGGTTTCTAGCAATATTTATGAATAATAGTTCTGTAAAGTCAGAACTCATTGCCGAATGAGTCTCTAATCTGTCTCTACCATGGCTTGCTTATAGTTTACAGATCTAAAACACCAACCTATGGAATCAAACCAATTGTAACAAAGTCCAATTGCTAAAGAAGACCACAGATGGTGGTACAGTATAGGACACAGACTGCTCTTGGCCTTTCATTCAAATGAATGAGACATTGTACTTGTTGGTGGTAAAACACATGTAATGGAATTCTAATGTGATGAGCTTACAACAAAAGAGACACTATGATCCTAAGAGGCTTCAAATGTCATTGGAGCTGTGGTAAGAAGCTAAATTACACTGAAGGCCAACTATTGTGTCCACTGACAGTGAGAGATCTCACTAAGTTCAATGAGACGGGGTCATGCGTTGCTATGTAATGATGCAAGTCAGTCTCCAGAGAAAGGGTTTTGGATTGCTTTTAGTCATTTAAAAATTCTGTTTTGCACGACTGTGAAATCAGACACTGTGGTCAGGGGATTATTTATGTCAGGGCAGGTGGTGGTGGTGTACATTTAGCATACAGGTATGGTCATGCGCAGTGTGTGTGTGATTGTCTTACAGAGTGCATTTGTGTGTATGTGAGTGTGAGTATGTCTATACAGTGCATGCATACTGGTGACACTAATAGATGGAGATATATACATCTATCTATCTAGATAGATAGATAGATAGAAAGATAGATAGATAGATAAATAGATAGATGTATATATCTCCATCTATTAGTATCAACAGTGTCTATAGATAGATAGATAGATAGATAGATAGATAGATAGATAGACTGTAATAATCCCCAGAGGGAAATTACATTGTTTTAGCAACCAGACAAAAAATAGACATCAGCTTAGACAACAAATATACAGAAATAAAACAGATATCACAGAGAGAAGACAGAGACATTGTGAATTGTAAACTGTATGCGTGTGCCTTTCCTAGGAAAATGTGTCCTTGGCGGACATCCTGTCGCTGCGAGACAGCTGTCTGTCAGAGGAGGAGGTGCTGGCCATGTGTGTGGAGTGTGTGTGCTCGCTCCAGGGCATCGCTCTGTCGCCGCTCTTCCACACCCTCTGCATCACGCCCGACACACTGGCCTTCAACGCCCACGGCAACGTGTGCTTCATGGAGCAGCTCAGCGGTGAGTCAGTGCTCGGTCCCCTGATTGGCCGATCAGAGTCGAGGCAGTCGCTACAGCCTACACCCCATTCTCTTCGCCTTCGCCCATCGCTGAGGCTGAGCCTGGTGCCAATGTGTGCTGTGCTGTGCTGTGCTGTGCTCAAGCCATGACTCAGCAAAGTTTTGTAGTGCTGCCCAAAAACTCCAGTGGTGGTGGTGAGGGGTTGAGGAGAGAAGTGGGGATTACGTAAGACTTCAAACAGAATTAGATTTCTCAGAGTGCTGTTCGGGCAGACTTATTTGCCTCTTGTTCAGACTGAGACGGGATGTGTGGTGGTACCCTGTTCAGATGAAGCAAACTCTGCTTAGTAAGTGCAGAACACAGTGAGCTCTTCCATTCTTACCAGTGGTTCATGACTTAATACAGTACATGCAGATAGGCTATTCTATGGTTGACCTGTTTTTACTCTAATTTAGTGCCATTATTCGCTCTCCTCTCAAGTTCGTACCCAACATTTTATGTGAAACAGTTACTATATATTTTCTGTCACCTGGACTCAGAAATATACTTGCTTTTACTGGCATTCCTAATGTCTTTGAAATATGTAGATAATTATATCACACTCACAGAGCAATGCCTTGCTAAATGACAGTTTCAGTGACCCAGCATCATGCCTGTCCACAACCCTCCCCACAGGCAGAACGGTCCAGCTGCCCTCCTCTGCTCCACTGGCTATCCACAAACACAAGTACTGGGTACTTTCATCACAGATGTGTTGTTCATTCTATTAAAAATTTACTGAGATCTAGCCCACAGCTTTAACAGAGTGCTGCTGGTAAAGATCAAGATGAATGATGAATAAGTGCTAAAGCTGCACTGTTGTAGTACATCGGGACGACAGATTACACAGTCTGTTTTTTTTTTTAAGGTATGTTTTTTAAGGCCCTGTTACCCCCTTCTCCTCCTTCCCCGTTTGGATGTAATAACCTTGAGGAGTTTCTCAGACTCACACCTGGGAATGGGTAATAAGTTCTACCGAGAAAGACAGGCCCAAGACAAGCCTGACCCAGTTTTGAACAGCCCAGAACCTTCTAGAAGTCGCTCGCGTGTGTATTCACTGCGTCTGGAGAAAACAGTGCCCTATTTAAGAAAGGATCTGCACCAAATAAGTCCATGGTGCTCACTGTGGATTCTCACAGTTATTGCCTTGTAGAGTTGTATGTGTCAGCGGCTGCGGTTGTATAGTGTCTAGTGTGTCTGCCTTTAGTCATGTATCTATAAAAGCACAGTGTCCAAAATCTCTAATCACCTGGTCTCTGGCCTTTTCTTTCAGACGATCCAGAAGGCTCCTTTGTACCTCCAGAATTTGATAGAACTGGGAGTACATTTGAGGTGAGTGTTCATTTGACGTTCATAATCATTCTCTATTTAGAAACAATTATTTCTTGTGTATATCTAGGTGATATGAATAGTATTTCCCCCTCCAAAAAAATGACTTTTTTAATGTCAGTGACTATAGTATATTAAGTATAGTATGATAGTCATTACAAATAATACCCCTTCTAAGTATGCCCATCTAATAGATACCAGCTGATTAGATGGACAAAACTGGTGTATGCTTTTTTAATACAAATAGAAGCATATGAGCATATATAGCATAAGCCTTTATCAATACAATTCTGCTTTACTGAGGTTAGAATCTCCACATGATTTAACACAAATGGGCAATACACAACAACATAAATTGGCAGAACAGTCAACAGACTGTGTTAAGGGGAAACAGTGGTTAAGAAACCCATTTTTCAGCCACACCTGATCACATACACTCATGCACTTAGACTATCTCTTTCTTTCTCTCTCTCTCTCTCTCTCTTGCTCCCCTTCTCTCTCTTTTCTTCTTTCTCTTGCCCCTCACAATCTGCGCCGAGGGCAGCGTGGCCCGGTGAATCGATTTCCTGCTCGGCTGCATTTATCAGCTGTTCAATTCCGAGCGTAATGTGTGTGTCGCCGCTCTCCAAATCAGCCATTATGCAGGGGCCTCCGCCCCCTCTGAACATGACTCCTGTCCAAATCGACGCTTTCAGAGGCGTTTGCATTGACTCCCATCACACCCCCAGGGCCCCACATTACTCACACAGCACCTGATAAGACTGGCCCCTGCCGGCCTGTGTGGAGCTCTGCATAAGTGTGTCACTGTCATAGGCACCTACCGAATGCTAATGCTAATACAGTGGACTGTGCAAGGATACCAAGATCAATTAATACTAGCATGGGCTCTGTAGTGTGTGGTGACCCTGCTTTGATGTTCTGCGCTATTATAGAAGGAAGAATTACTAGACCTACTGTGCATTGCTCCACTTATGTCTTCATATAGCCTAGTTGTTTGCATTTGTGGTGGTCATATATTTTAATGATGCAATCATATTGACTCACTCTTTTGAAAGGTAAGAGTCCTTTTATAACATTTTGTATGTCCTTTCATTTTGAAATTCAAAGATTATTCTTGTCTTTGGTACCTGGATCAATAATCAATAATACTTTTTTAATTGTATTTTCAATACATTTGTATTGAGCCATTCGAAACAATGATTTTATGTTATCTAGCTTCACCATTTTAAACACATTTATAGCCTACTCGTTCTGCATAGCAGGGCATTTGTCAGTGGTGACACACTTCCAACATCCTCACCAGATTCCTCATCAGCATATCTGTACTACTGTTGTGCAATTGTGTTCCTGTTGGCAGTGTTGGCTGACTCATTAAACATGGTTATCAAACTCTCAGTTTTTATTTCCATTCCTCTCCCAGAAAGCAGAGGCATGAGTCACAGCTGTGATCATTATCGCCTCTCTGGGCTCCTGCACATGTCTGTAGCCTCGGTTCTCTCTCTCTCTCTGCGAGGAGATGGTGTGTGCCACCGCCATCTGTAGTATGAGGCTGACCGGGTGTCTCCCTGGGCACTCTCTCTCTCTCTCTCTCTCTCTCTCTCTCTTTCTTGCAGGGTCACGTGTACTCGCTGGGCTGCACCCTCTGCGCGGCGCTGGACTTTGTCATCGAGCCCGAGCTGAAGGCGGAGCTGGGGCCGGAGACCAAGAGGCTGCTGGAGCAGATGCAGCAGGAGAAGCCAGAGGACAGGCCTCGTCCGCAGGTACAGGGTCAATGTGGTGGAGGGAGTTGTGCTGGATGCTTACCGGTAATTGCTGTGTGCACTTTTAGTTGTGTTTAGTGGTGTTTGGTAGCTTTAGCTGCTACCTGAAAGGCTACATACTGTAGGTATAGACATATAAATGCCCATTGCTTGCAGTACTTGCAGCAGAAACTGAAACTTAAAAAAAAAAAAAAACAGTTCTGTAACAGCATCAAATTGAGTATAGACCTCAGTGTAGACCCAGTGATTCTTGTTTGTAAGACGTGACATAACATTTTCCAATTGGGTGGCCACAGCCACGCTATAGCCCTGAATGTAATGTTATATGAGGTAGCCCCACTAAGTGTGAGCAGTGAGTAACAATGACTTTAGTGTTTGACAAATCTTTAAAGGGAGCAGAGACTGTATAAACTGTTACATAAACCTCTAGAGCCAGTTTTTTTGCGGATTGTGAAACCTTTTATCATAAGATAACAAGCAAATAACTCTTGGTTGGATAGAAGAACTTAACTGTGTGTGTGTGTGTGTGTGTGTGTGTGTGTGTGTGTGTGTGTGTGTGTGTGTGTGTGTGTGTGTGTGTGTGTGTGTGTGTGTGTGTGTGTGTCTGTGTGTGTGTGTGTCTGTGTGTGCAGGACATTCTGTCTTTAGGAGAGCTCAGACTCACATCCAGCTCATCGCTGACCATCTGTCGCAAGCTGTCTTCCATCGGAAGAAGAGTCCTGTCCATTGAATCAGTCACAACGCTTCAAGGTTTGACTGCACTCAGTCCCCTTAGATTGATGGCCTTTTATGTAGGCAGTAAAGAACATAAGAGCAGATGAGTCAGATAAGCACTTTTAATGAAAACTGCCAAGCAGACTGTGGCCCACTGTGAATAAGGCCTAACATTTCAAACATGTGATTATGTAAATGCCATTATGCAACATCATTTAAATTCATATAACATATAACAGCATTTTTCCATACATTGATGCAAAATCTGCAGATTGCACCACAAACAAGTCTTTCTGAAAGGTACTTTGCGTTGGTGCAGTTCCACCTTCTACTGTGCAATTCATCTCCACCCATAATTTCTCTCTGATTATGCCGTTATGCTGAAGTATGCTAGACACGTTTAGTCATGGTGGTGGTTAGTGAGGTTAGTGAGGTTACCCCTTGACTGTAAAGAACTCTAGGTGCCTTGAAAAGCACTATGTAAATGCAATATGATGTTGTTGTATGGTTCCTGGATTAGAGGCTCTCTCCACTTTGATCATGGTTTTGGGTGTCTGTTTGAATTTAACAGATCGATGGGAGACATCTTGGGAGAGTCACTGGAGGCAGGTGAAAGCCTGCCAACTGTTCTCAGAACAGTCCTCAGCCGATGGGTGCAGCGGTTTGGGGCAGAACCACGTCAGCGACCGGGGTGCCACAGCAAGCTGTGCCGACATCAGCCAGGAAGAGGACTACCAGCCCCCACCACAGTGCCACTGCCCCCAGCCCTCTCCCTGGAGGCTGGGGGAGAAGGAGAGCTGTGAGAACGGCCTGATGGGTAGAGAAGCTGGAGTCCCTGAGGGAGCGCAGGAGGTGTTCCAGACTCCAGGTGACAGCAGGTCCCAGAACAGCTCGCCCGTGCACTGCCGGGCCCCGGCGAGGAGGAGGCCCCCGTGGGCCGTCCTCCACCGCTCCTGGTCCGTCCCAGACTCGCACGACCCCCCACCGGCACTCTCCCCGCCCCCGCACCCTGACATCAGCTCCCATGTGGATGACCTAACGGAGATTGGGGCGGACGAACCCAGCGCAGGCCGGCCTCTCGTCTGGAACCAGGTGCTCCGGAGAGGGTCCGCGTCTGCTCCGCCGCCTGAGGAGACCTCTGGACCGCAGGTGTTGACTACCGGTGCTCACGCGCCCGCGAACGGCAGCGGAAGTGGAGTAGCTGATTGGTCTGAGAACGAGGCCATAGATGACCAGACCTCTCCCTCCTCATCAAGCGCGGAGACCATTAGAGACAACCACATGTACAGTCCGAATAATCACATGACTAAAAGCATGCTGTGCCTCAATGAGGAATCTCAGGATGAGGTGAGTGGATTCTGCTCTGTTTTGGTCAGGGCATATTACCCTATTTATTAAAGCAGTAACAGACTGGGTAATGTTCTTTCATGTACTGTATTTTACATTTCATGTATGTGTTTCTATAATGTATTTATTTTCTTCCAGTAGATTTCACTAAAGTGAAAAGCAAATATCCTCCCTCAATCCAGATTGCAATAATCTTAAGCAATCACCTTGCAGTATACACCTCGTTATGCAACTTTGGCTTTCTACTGAATATTTTTTATTGTCTGCTGGTACCATTTCCTTTAAAACTTTTATTTTGTACTGAATCTGTGGAATCTTAATAAGAAGTTTTTGGCGTGGCTCATTTTGCTGCAGTAGGTCCCCTTAACGCGCGTCTTGTCTTTGCTCCAGTGGATCTCCCTGAGGGAGCTGCTCTCACGCTGTGCTCGGCCGCTGTCGGTGAAGGAGCTGTGGGCACTCTGCTACACCTGTCTGGCCACTCTCCAGACCTACATTGACTTCCCAGGTTGGCTCTTGTGTCCTCCGCGCCACAAGCGTGCTCAAAATGCACTCTATTGTGGAGAGTAAATGATCACTCTCTCACACAAGCACAGCCTGGAGACCAGTTTTTCATGTCCAGTTTTTAAAAGACAAGACCGGTAACACTTTATTTTAATGTGTCGCTGTTACAGTGTACCTACCTAATTAGGTACAGTGGTACAACCTGTGTAACAACATGTACTATCAGGTACTATCATTGTACTTGCATTATGTATTTGTGGGTACCTACATATAGTTGTTACATTGTAATACTGAGTGCTTTTACAAAAATTTGCCAATTTGCCTAAATTTTCATCAGAGGCAAAGAGCTGACCTGAGACCTGCTGGATGGGGTAAATCAGGTCATGATAGATTTGATATACAAAGCATGCTTAGCTCCAGTCAAGGCCTCATTGTCTTCAGTGTACATGTAACAGCTGTGCTGCTACAACCTTGTTACTCTTTGATACAGTGGAATAAACTGGAACAGGTCTTGTCTTGGAACAGGTCTACTAATTCACATGTACTGTGTGGTGTAACAGCAGACACGTTTCAACACATCAATTACAGGATGCATAACATCATTGACAGGATGTATATATGTAGATGTAAGTACTTAACTGGTACACTTTATTTTAATGGGTTTATTCCACTGTATCAAAAGAGTAATAAATGTGTACCAACACAGTTGATACATGTAATACAGTATGTAAGGTAATGGCAGACATGTTCCAAGACACCAATGATACAACATACATTTAATATGTCATTGTAAGTACTTAACTGGTACACTTCATTTTAATGGGTTTATGCCACTGTATCAAAGCGCAATAAGTGTGTACCAACACAGTTGATATATGTACTATGTAGTGAATTAGTAGACCTGTTCCAAGACATCGAAGACATAACATACACGCATATGTACATGTAAGTAATTAACTGGTACACTTAATAGGTTTACTCCACTGTATCAAAGAGTTACAAGGTTGTAGCAGCACAGCTGTTACATGTACACTGAAGACAATGAGGCCTTGACTGGAGCTAAGATGCTTTGTATATCAAATCTAGCATGACCAGATTTACCCCATCCAGCAGGTCTCAGGTCAGCTCTTTGCCTCTGATGACAATTTAGGCAAATTGGCAAAGTTTTGTAAAAGCACTCAGTATTACAATGTAACAACTATATGTAGGTACCCACAAATACATAATGCAAGTACAATGATAGTACCTGATAGTACATGTTGTTACACAGGTTGTACCACTGTACCTAATTAGGTAGGTACACTGTAACAGCGACACATTAAAATAAAGTGTTACCACAAGACCTATTCTGCATTTCTGTATCTAATGACTCTTTAAGTAGGATTAACGTGTGAAAGAGTAATGGATGTGTTTGTCCTGAGAACTGCCCTTTTTTTTCAGCGTATTTGTGCCTGGATACTGTGTATGTGGGCTGTGAGGGTGACATTCTATTTCTGAAGCCTAAAACCACAGGTACTGCTCCAATAGACTATCCAGACTGTTTGACCACATGTCTAACTGCCTAGAGTCACACACACACACACACACACACAGATACAAACAGACACACACACTGGGAGATATTCACAAAGCTGTTTTGTGTGCCTATTCATTAAATATACTTCTAAAGAACAGTCATATTTTAAAGTAAGTGATAAAGTAATGAGGTAAAACCAGCTTAATAAGGCAATGTGTCTTCTGCAG
This sequence comes from Alosa alosa, assembly GCF_017589495.1. Classification (NCBI taxonomy): domain Eukaryota; kingdom Metazoa; phylum Chordata; class Actinopteri; order Clupeiformes; family Clupeidae; genus Alosa; species Alosa alosa. Next base: position 11,055,055 of record NC_063206.1, on the reverse strand, counting down.
GATCATGTGATGCCTTTTATTTGGCACCCGAATATTTGGAGCATGGCATTGTGACAGAAAAGGTTTGTTTGAACTTGAACTTCCTGCATCATTTTAGAAGAGACTTTGCTTTAAAGTTGCAGGATGAGGTAGTCATTTCAAAGAAAAGCATCAATTATTCTGACACTGTATTAAAAAGGCTTAGATCCACGATAATCAGTAATGAGATACATTTGAACGAGTGCTCTGCTGTAGAATTGTGAACCGCACAAATACAGTGCATTTAAGGATATGTCGATAGCTACTACCTGGCATACATACACTTGGCTAGGCTCCACTGTGAGTCCCATAGGATCGGTCACAGCTCATGATTGTGTTTCAGGCCTGTGTGTATGGGGTGGCTGCCATCCTCTGGGCCACAGCCAAGTTCAATTTGTCCCCTAATCAAAAGCTGGCCATGCCCAGAAAACTGAAGAGGCTTCTGCTGGAGATGGCTAAGAGGACCCCCATCGAGAGGCCTACCATTGTTATGGCAAAGAAGGTAAATGATCCACAATGATCCATTACATATGCACATACAATTACAGTTCATTATGACATTTTGCATTGCTTTAACTCATTTAGCAGGCTTCAGTGCACCTGCTTTCATTTGGAAATGTAACTGTGTAATATCATGCTGGATTTTTCTTGTTTTTTCAGTTGTTTTATTTTATGCAGTCTACAATGCATTTTGAATTATATATGAGTTGTTCTAAAGAAATTCATTTAACTTTGTCTTACTGTTTTAAAACACACACTGTTGCTTGTCCATAATATCAGTCATAAGATGCATTGTTGACGAAATGTCTGTGTATTATGCCTAATAGCATCATTTAGGCATTGATGTGAGTAATGGCTGTCTATGTGTTTGTGTTGACTCCTGTTGCAGAGCTGCCGTGATTACCTGTCTCGCCAGGGCACTGCTGCAGAGGCTGTGTGGACCCAGCTCATCAACAGAGTCCACAAAGTAGGACTCTCTTCACTCACACTGCACACGTTGGACTCTCCTCACTCACACTGCGCACGTTGTTACAAACTGTCTCAATCTCCATGGAGTACAGCCACATACACATCCATCTTACAAAATCCTTAAAGGAATTATCCGGAGTAAAATGCACTTTAGATCAATTTATGGATGATAGGGAGTACATACGTTGAGTTGACATCCAAATCATATCATTCGGATGTGTTTTGAGAAAGTTCGATGTTACAGTTTTTAGTCAAAACTCGTTAGCCTGGATGTGACTCGGGCATGTCATTTCGCCGCTACAAAACGCTATTTTTATACCTCTTCTACAGTTCCAAACAACATTACACTTACGTGGTAGTGAGTAGAGGGTCCCTAAAGCCAAACCGAACTATCCCGAGGTCTTTATGTGGTCGGATAGAGAGTCAGAATGAATTTCATCAAGCCAGTACCTTTCCGGAAATGTTGCCATCTTCAGGGGAAAGTCCGTAGGAGTCGATTGCTGAGTGTGGAGTAACACGCTCTGGAAATTCACAATTTCGTTGCCGTTTCTTTAAAAAAAAAAAAAAAAACATAGTCCAGTCCATACAACTTCATTTCAATTTCGAAAGAAATACTGGACTATGTTTTTTAAAAAAAAAAAAACGGCGAAATTGTGAATTTCCAGGGCGTGTTACTCCACACTCAGCAATCGACTCCCACGGACTTTCCCCTGAAGATGGCAGCAAAGATGGCAACATTTCGAAAGGTACTGGCTTGATGAAATTCATTCTGGACTCTCTATCCGACCACATGAAGACCTCGGGATACCGGGTTGGCTTTAGGGACCCTCTACTCACTACCACGAAAGTGTAATGTTGTTTGAACTGTAGAAGAGGTATAAAATAGCGCTTTTGTAGCGGCAAATGACATGCCCGCGTCACTTCCAGGCTAACGAAGTTTTGACTAAAAAAACGGTAACATCGAACTTTCTCAAAACACATCCGAATGACATGATTTGGATGTCAACTCAACGTATCTACTCCCAATCATCCGTAAATTGATCTAAAGTGCATTTTACTCCGGATAATTCCTTTAAGGATGTCTGTGTAATTTTTCATATTAGACCTGAATGGTAGTCATGAGCTACTAGTTAAACCTTAATTGGACCAGAGTGATGGAGGCTCTTATTCATGATTTACATGATTTACATGATGGATGTGTAACTTTGCCACTCTGTGGTGAGTTTTAGGAGGACACATTTTCTGTTGTGTGGATTAATTTCAAACACTTGATATCTTTATCTCATTGGTGTGAAATGACAATAGCTGCTGTCAGACATAACACATCTGTAGTGTTAATGACGTTAATGGTGAAACGTGTCTGTTATTGAAGTCACCCAGTGGCAGACCTGGAGAGGCACACAGCGATGTGGACAGCACACACTCAGAGGCACAGGTCAAAGCGGGTGTGTTCAGTGTCCCTTTGCTTCCTTCTAGCCTCCTACCTCCTCAAGAGAAGGAGAGAATAGTGCAACACTGCTCCCTTCTCCTGGTACACCACATGAATTATCACAGTAAACTGCTGTTGCAGTCAGCCAGGCCTTCTGTGTTCCGAGGGTAATGAGAAGAAAGCAGTTTTGCCATATTCTCCCTGTTCTTTTGATCTGTGCTGTTTACACCTTCACACCCACTAAAGTGTGCAGATCTTCCTGTCTTCGTATAAAAAGCCTCTTACCAGGTGTCTTTCCTAACATTTCCAGTGGGCTTTGGTGCTACTACTGCATAAACTCCCTACAAGATCTTGCTGTGTGCCCTGTCACATTCATTGTTTGGCTGTTTCCTAACAGAACTTGTGCCTCTTTCTAAGTACGTCATCATGTAACCCTGTGTGATGAGCATGAGATGTTTTTGTGTGGTGGTATTGTGGTAATGTGGTGGCCTTCGGCCTTTGCCTCACTGCAGCCTTTAAGCCCATAGCCAGCGATGGCCACTTGGCTCCAGTCCTGGGCCCCATTCCCCATAGTTACCCATTCACCACGGCGACACATCTGCCCGAGGCCTTCACCTCTCCTGCCACACACTTCATCCCCATCGTCCTGGAGCGGAATGAGGGCACGGACACGGAGCCACCCAGGGCTGAGACTGGCTCTGAGATGTGAGCTGACTCCTTCTCTCTTCACTATCTCTCTCTCTCTCTCTCTCTCTCCCTCAAACTCTCTCTCTGTCCCTCTCACTCTCTTCCTTTCTCTCTCCCTCTCAACTGTTTCTGAGTATTGTCGACGATTGCTATTTCTCTCTTTCTCTCTCTCTCTCTCTCTCTCTCTCTCTCTCTCTCCCTCAAACTCTCTCTCTGTCCCTCTCACTCTCTTCCTTTTTCTCTCCCTCTCTTAACTGTTTCTGAGTATTGTCAACGATTGCTATTTCTCTCTCTCTCTCTCTCTCTCTCTCTCTCTCTTCTTTTTCTTATTCCTTTCTTTCTCTCTGTCTGCTGGTATTCGAGGCATTCAAGGCTAGACATGTCTCCTCTTTTGCAGGACTACAAATGGAGTTCTGACGAGAACTGACAGTTCATCCCCGGGGAGGCCGGAGGTGACAGCGATCCGCTCACACGCCTCAGGCTCACCTCTCCCTGATACAGGCTCGGACCTGACAAAGGCTGACTGGGGTGTGGCTTCCAAAGCGGTGGGCAGGCTTACACAAGACGACCACTCCTCCTCCTCCTCAAGTAGCCAGACTCTTGTCAGTTCTACCCCTCCGGTCCACCATTCAGCTAATCAGGAGGGAGACACCGGGGTTCCTGCTCCACCCAATAATTGCATGCCTGTTTTCAACAACTTCCTCCTGCATCAGGACCCCCAGACAGGGAAGGTCACCCTGGTGCCCGTGCAGATAGCCACTGCACAGCCTTTCACAGGACTAGACCTTTCCGCTCTGCCCTTGACCACAGGGTCAGTTCAGAGTCATATATCCCATTCACACATGTCGGACATTATAAACGGCTCTTTGAAAAGTGTAGCTGGAAGTACTGGTGCGACTGCGTCTCATCGTCAGACCGACTCCTCACCTGGCTGCTCAACTATCCTCGATGCATGTGCTCCGAGAGGAAGACCACAGGTGAGGACCGCTCCAAGCCACCACAAGCCGGACCCTTCTCTTCCCCTTTCCCGCCAGTCCTGCTGTCCGGCTCTGCTGCACGTCATTACCCTGCTCAGGGAACAGTTTGCCTACGACGGCTACATGGAGAATGGAATTCACGACCTGGCCATGGGTACGTGACCTGTCACCTACCTTTTTTATCCCAGCAGTCACACACAGTGTCAACATCTGATCTGTTTTTCCACACCATGCAACAAAACTCCTACGGTCAGGAGGGATTCCTGATTTGCTCCATTTCTCACCGAGGTTCTGACGCGTTGCGTGGTGTGATAATAGTTCTTGTAACTCGATTTGGGATAATTAAGATTACAGACAGGGAGGGACTTCAAAATAGTTTTAAATGGCTTGTGTGTGACTCCGGTGGAAATAAACAGCTGATTGTCTCCCATTTCTCTTCAAAGGGCAGTACATCTTCTCCCTGAGGGATTTGCAGTTTGAGACCTTCTGCCGTGTCATCACGGAGAAGTTCTATGACCTGTACTGGGAAGAGGAACTCCTGGCTGTGCTGTACTGCACTGTCAATTATGACCTTCTTTCTGTGTAAGTGTGTGTGTGATTACTCTTGAACATGTGCTGCACTCCAACACATACTCCTGTCCCCTCTCTTACACATTTTGTCATGGCCATGCTGATTTAGAAAGTAAAAAGTCCACGTTTTAAAACTTTTGATGCTTTGACCCATAAGAAAAAATAACAAGACGTGATCCAAATACAGATACCAGGGCAAGGCCCATGTGGCCCGCATATGTGCTGAGCACCAACACACACAGGAAGTAAATATTTTTCGGAAAGTGACCCCCACAAAACGCACAAATACACACACACACACACACACCCACACACACAAACAGTTTTATTTCCATTTTGTTGTATATTTTGTGTGTATAGTGGCATAGTCCACAGACTTGAGGACAGACTGGCGCTGTGAGCAAGGGAATAAAGAAGCCATCATGGGCTGTAGCAGAGCAGGGCGTCTCGGAAGTGCTTGCCCAGAAATGGGGACTGCTTGCTGCTTCATATTTAAATTTCTTTCACACAAGAGCCACTTTAAACCAGCACCTCTTACACACACACACACACACACACACACACACACACACACACACACACACACAACACACACACACACACACATTTGCACTCATCCTGCTCCTAACACACTCTGTGTCATTAACTGTTCTCCTGAGAAGGTGTATGAATGAAAGACCACACACACACACACACACACACACACACACATCCACTGTCCACTCTCTGGTGAAAGCAGTCCCTATGGTAACGGTGGGCCTGGTAGCCCGTAGCCATCTGGTGGAGTGTGTACCCGGAGGCTCTGTGCGCTGTACTCTTATATGATGGTGTTTTTCTGAAGTGTCCTTCACCCGGTCCTATTGAGTATTCTCTTTTGCAGCGTCCGCACAAAGAGAGCCTCTCGAGCCGTGGTTTACACAAGTGAGGGAGCAAAGTGTGTGAGTGTTTGTGTGTGTCTGTGTGTTTGAGTGTGTGTGTGTGTGTGTGTATGTATCCATTCCCCTCATTAACACCATCTTCCCATACACTGTCGAGCCGGAGAGGGCATGAGGTGTTACTCTGGGATGGAAAAGCGGCGTTTTGATCAGTTGCTTCAGTAAACAATTACCTTCCAGCACTTTCTCCCTCCGTGAAGTAGCCCGTCTCGCAGATGCAGGAGTGGTCATTTCCGAGCAAGGGTGTTATCTGGAGACAATGGTGATGGTCCCACCTCGAGAACAGCCTCCTCCTGTGGACTCGTCCGGAGGGCTGGGGAGGGGAGGCAGTGGTAGAGGGAGGATCTTGTGGAGGGCCAGCCGCTGAGTGGGACTCTGGGCTCAGTCCCTGTTTTCCTCTCGTGAGGATCAGTATCACATCGAAGGCTGCTCCACTGCGGGACTAATCAAGCCTTTTTTTTTTTTTTTTTTTCATTCTCAATAGATTTCTCTTTTTTTTTTTTTTTTTTTCTTCAAAGCTCTCTTTTTAATATGTGTATTGTCAATCAAAACCAACAAGTAAGTTTGACTTTGCATTTACTTTTGCATTTTGTTGTGGGAAAATAACTCTGGATTTGACGTTACTGATAGAATACTTGGTGAGCGGGTCATATGATATGAATATAGGTCAGCCTTGGGCTTTGTGGAAATTGTGTTTTGCATATCTGCGCTGTGTTTTTCATGCTTAGATATTCTGCTGTGTATTTGTCATTGCTTATTTAATATTTTTATGGAGTGTGACTGTGACTGTGACTGTGTGTGTGTGTGTGTGTGTGTGTGTACATTTTCAACTGAAGTTATCATTACCTCACACTCTGTGTGTGTGTGTGTGCGTGTGTGTGTGTGTGTGTGTGTGTGTGTGTGTGTACCTGCCTCTTCATCTCTCTCTCTCTCTCCTGTTTCTCTCCCTTCTCTTGGTCCCTCCCCCCCCTCCCTCCTCCTGTGTCTCTCTCCCTCCTCCACTCTCTCTCTCGGTCCCCTCCTCCTCCTCCTCCTCCTCCTCCTCCTCCACCTCCTCCTGCTGCTGCTGCTGCTGCTGCTGCTGCTGCTGCCCAGTGGAGGTGAGAGGTGTCAGGGGCTCACTCGGGGGGCTGATGGAGGGCACGGGGTCTCCCGCTGAGGAAGCCCCTGATGAAAGCCCATCTGAGCCCCTGAGCCCGTTGGAGGGCTGGGAGGAGCTCGGGGGTCCAGGCGGTGGTCTGGCTAGCCGGCTCGGGCTGGAGCTCGACCCTGGCGATTCGGGATCGTCTGGCCAGCTGCACCACGACTCCTCTGTGGACATGGAGGACGCCGACTCGCTGGGCTCCAACAGCCTCGGGGCACTCGGCGGCTTGGCCAGAGGTGGCCCCCACGGGCTCGGCTGCCACAGGCCGGCCTGGGCTCTGGCCCTCCACGCGCAGGAGTGCTTCAACCAGGAGGTGGTGAGGTACGCCGGGCAGCTCGGACGTCACGGCAAGGGTTCCTCGAGTCTGGAGGAGAAAGCCCAGGTGGGTCGGCAGTGGCTGGAGTAGAAAGAGACGCAGAGAGAGACAGACAGAGGTGGGGGTGAAAAAGAAAGAGAGAAGATAGCTTTTTACACGATGAGATAGAAAGAGGAAGATATAGTAAATATGAGGATTAAAGGGTTGGGGGAAATATTTTGCTTCAGTCAGACAGAGAGAGACAGGGAGAAAATATGCTAATGAAATGCTAATGTCATGCTAATTGTTAGTTGTGTAAACAACAGTCCAATCTTCTTGTCATTTTGGGTCTGTGCACAGCTGTCCATGTTTTGACTGCTTTCTTTTTGTGCTCACTAACTTCTATCTATATTAAAATCCGCTTAATGCTTTAAAAAAGGGCAATTTTTTTTAATTAAAAGAATTTCAGCAGGCATGTCCTTTAGTTGACATGTATTTATGCTTGTGTATCCTGAATTAAATGCTTAGAAATAAGATATGGCTTGGCAATCCAACTGTCAATCACAGGGAAAGTGCCCAATGCTGTGTTGAAGTATCACTTTGCATAAACACAGCCACTGTAGTAGTTATCATCTCTTATGATAAGTGCACCTCAGACAAAGTGGGTATTATCAAGGCATAATGGAATATTTATTCACAATCTTTACCAGAGTGTGAACTTTGATGATGACGAGCCTGATAGCAATAGCAATGAATTGAAATGCACTTTCTTCTCTTCACAAGAGCAGTTAGACAGTGACCTCCCTGTTGCACAGTGAAAGAAACAGCCTCCTTTGTGTGTGTGTGTGTGTGTGTGTGTGTGTGTGTGTGTGTGTGTGTGTGTGCGTGTGATCTGCTCCTCCTAGCACTTCAAAGAGACATCGATCTCTGTAACCATAGTGAAGAGCTGGGGGCTCGTAGCGTGATGCCTCATGGTCCACACAGATGCTCTCTTTCAGAATGCAGCACTTATTGTAGCCATATGCTCCACAACACATCCACTATTTTGGTTAATAATGCTACACTGTATTGGAAGGTTTTTGTAACCCATTTAAACATGACCACAAATAACCTCAGACACATGGGCTTCTTATTACTTGTGGTAAAATAGCATAATTTATACTATGAAGTAGTTGCTCAGCACTACTGCATATAATTGAATCTTGGATGGGCAGAACAGCTGGTATTTTAAGGGTTTGCAGATTGTGAGCGGAGAAATTGGAAGCTGATTTCAGCTCTTTTTTTCTGCCTATGCAGGATCTTCACCAGCAGTTGACCATAGAGACCAGAAACATGAGGAAGACCAGAAATTTCCACCATAAGTTACTTAAACAAGAACGGAAAAACAAAGGTGTGTACCTTCTAGACCCTCGAAACCCTCTAGCCTGGACAGAAAAGGAATCCCCGAATCACCAAAAATCCAGAAACCAATTCAAATCTCTTATCCGGCAATGGGCGGGTTTTATATGACAGACAGAGGAGTAAAGTTAGCAGCGTTGTTCAACGCAACCAATGGATGTGCTGAAGGCGTCAGTGTTAAACGATATGGACATGTATTTACTTTGGAATTGAATATACAACTGCATTTAAAACATTTGTTGAAAATGTTTGTTGTACTTCTGAAAAGATTGGGTAAGAGTTTAATGTACCAATTTAAGTTCCATTTCAGTGAATGAAGGTTTCCCAGACCCATTGTCAGTCTCAATTGAGATTTGAGCATAGGTCAGGTGAAAGCCATGCTTACACCCTCAGCTGTTTTTGAGGAATGCTTATCAAGTCAAGCAGAAATACTTACCTCCTTTATTTGTTTATCCTTTCCTCTTTCTACATATTGGGAGAAGGATCGGAAGCGAAAGTTATGCTGTCAAAACTAAAGATTCAGTTTGAGGAGCAGAGGACCAAAGTGGAGTTTCTAGACGCTGTGAGAAAGTACCTTGAGGTAAAATATGCTGAATTTCAATGAAATGCTGCTCTGTAAGTTTTTCTAAGTTTAAGTTTATGTAAGCTTTTATGCTCAAGGACAGACCATGTTATAATAAGATCAAGTCTTATTTTAGGCATCAGTGGAAGCGTTCTTATTTTTGCACGATGCATTTATACTTTTGAAACTTGGTAACACTTTATAATAACTACACACAATTCATCATTTATTAAGCCTTCGTTACTTATTAGTTAATGGTTTGATCATCATTAGTAATTTCTAATTTATCATCAGTAAAGCATTTGTTTACACAGTTATAAATAGTTTGTTCATAGTAAATAAGCCTAAATCTAAAATATGTTTATACATTATTGTTAATACTTAATACATGATGCAATAATATGTTTTTGATTAAGTAATATTTTCATTATTTAACAGTTGTTACATACACATGCACTAATGATTAGTAAGGGTGAGGATACATATTTTATAAACCACTTCCTAATACTATAATTCATAATTAACTCAGAAGTTACAAGTGGTTAGTTAATGATATTTTGCGAGCTCATCTAAAGTGAGGACGTTTTATGCCTTGCAACACATTTACAAATGAGTTATAAAGTTTACACTTGCATTTATTCATTTAGCCGACACTTTCACCCAAAGCGACTTACACGACTTTCACCCAAAGCGACTTAGTGGATAAGGAGCTGGACCAGCATGCAGTAGCCTGAAAAGTTGGGGGTTCAATTCCCGGCTTTCACTGTTATGTCAATGTGTACGTCGCTTGTCTGCTAAATGAATGAATGTGAATGTAATCTTTACAACTCATTTGAAAATGTGTTGCAAGGCATAGAAAGTCCTCACTTTAGATAAGCTCACAAAATATCATTAACTAACCTCTTGTAACTTGTAATAACTGTTAAATACTAGAAATATTACTTCATCAACAAAATATTATTGCAGAATTTATTAAGTATTAAAAATAATTCATAAACATTGAATAGGCTTATTTACTATGAGCAAACCATTTATAACTGTGTGTACAAATTCTTTATTTATGAGAATTAACATAGGAACAATGCTTTACAAATGATGAACAAAGCATTTTGTAATAGTTTGCAAATGGTTTATAATAAAAAAAAATGATTTCATTATAAGTGGTTGTTTCATTACTTATTAAGTATAAATCATGTACTTACAAACATATTTTTTGGGATAGGCTTATTTACTATGAACAAACCATTTATAATTGTGTGAACTTTACTGATGATAAATTATGTATGAACAAGAAATTACTAATGATGAACAAACCATTAACTAATAAGTAACAAAGGCTTAATGAATGATGAATTGTGTGTAGCTATTATAAAGTGTTACCTGAAACCATACTAGCCCATTTTTCTAGTATAATGTGGGGCAACTATGTGTGTGTGTGTGTGTGTGTGTGTGTGTGTGTGTGTGTGTGTGTGTGTGTGTGTGTGTGTGTGCGTGTCATGCCGTAGGTGTTGTGTTTGGACCAGCAGGGTGTGGATGTGTCTTTGCTGCCTTCTCTGGCCAAGGGAGGCTCTGGTGGCCTGGAGATTCAGCCTCAGGATGACCCAGCACTGTTGACTCTGCTGCCCGAGGCGAGGAAGGGGAAAGGGGGCTTGGCAGGAAGCGGTAGCAGTCTCCTGGTGTCAGGGACCCCTCTGGGCCTCATGTCCTACCTATATGCCAGGTGACTTGGCAACACACACTCACACTCACACAAATGAAAACAGTATTCCACAATGTATAGTGTGTTCTTAATCTTTTATATGGGGAGTATTGTGTGATATGAAACACTTGCTATGGTTATAATGCATTAATACTCATTAAATAAGGGATAATGGACGACACATTCTAGATGGTAAAACGGCACGACGCAAAGCGGAGGTTGCTATGGCCAAAGGCCAGTCCATCTCTCCCGATGTCAAGCAGGCATATCTCAGGATTCTGATGAACCATAGCTTTGAAACATCGCTATTTTACCTAGCCTACATGTCATCCAACCAGCTAAAATCCACCTCCGTCATATGCTACAATGTTGCTATGTTCTGAACCTCTGTATTTTACAGCTTGGATTCAACGTGACAGTTAATTTAAACTTAACAACTAGTTTGGCGAATTAATATACAAGTGTGATACGGGCAATAAATTGGATCTACTTCATAGGTGTGCAAATAACATACGGTTAATACACATTCTAAATTACGCAGGACAATGGGAAATTCAATCAAGCAGTGGAAAAAACTAAATTAAAGAATCTCTGACAATTCAGCTTATGTCTTCCTGATATCTGTTACTGCTAGAGATGCTCACATCGAGGGCTACATCCAACAGTTCCTCTACACATACCGTTACTTCTGCAAACCTGAAGAAGTTCTGCAGTTTTTAATGGAGACCTTCAGGAGAGTGTCAGGGTGAGTAGTAGCATAGAAAAGATGAAATTATGTCATATTTCCTATCATTTGTTAAAAATGCTCTAAATTTGGCATTGAGAGTGAACCTGTCTCTGTTCTCATCTAGTGAAAATCAGGACGACCCCTCCTCAGATGCCACTAAGGTTTTTAACCGCTCGCTGGACCTTCTGCACTGTTGGGTAGAGGACTGTCGGCTGGTGGACTTCCCCTCCAAATCAGGGCTCCAGCAGACCATCACCACCTTCCTCTGCTCAGAGGTGACTGAATCAGGAACCGCCATCCGAGAAACTGTGCTGTACAATCAGGCATTAAGGGCCGTTCACACCAGGAGTGATTACTATGAAGATAACTATAACGATAACGATAAAAGCGCTCACACTGGGCAATCATGACGAAAGTGTCTCTTCATGTGGATGGATGTGATGGCTAAAATGTTCCGATTAGCTGTCAGCTTTTTATCGTTCTCAAAATTGCTCTGAAAGTGATCCCCAACGATATCTTTCTACATGTCCTTAACATTATAGTTTATGTGTGGACGTCATCATTCATACTAGTAAGAACAATATTTGGTTGCACTTTACTTGACAGTATCGACATAAGTGACATGACACTGTCATGAACGTGTCATAAACAAGTCATAAACGTTTATGACATAACGCTTCTGTTATTAATTGACATTCGTTTTAACAAGTTAGGGTTAGGGTTAGGATTAGGGTTAGAGGTTAGAATTAGGGTTAGGGTTAATATGTCATGACAGTGTCATGTCACTCTTATGCCGATACTGTCAAGTAAAGTTTTACCCAATATTTTTTGTTGTTATCGTTATAGTTCTCGTTCTTGGTGTGAATGGCCCTTTAAACTCGATGGTCTTGAACCAGTTCTTTCTGTCTTTCATCAGAAATGAATGACCAGATTCCCTATGCATACTGCAAGCCAGCGAAGTAGCCTATTTAGAGCAAACATACACACACACACACACACACACACACACACACAAAGTTGACCAATGAAATTAGTGCAGCTGAGGTGTCAGTTGTGTTCTATGGTAATTTTAGACGATGGAAAGTTATTTTTACGTAGTGAATAGAGAGCACTGAGACTTGTAATGAAGTAAAAGAATTAAGCACTCCTCACCTCTCTCCTTTTTCCCGGAACACTCTTGCTGCTCTTATCTAATCCCTGTTGTGCTGCTGTGTCACTGTTCATACCCCAGGTGGCGCCACTGGACTGCCGAGGAGAGAGCTTGCTTGCTGTGCTCCAGGGTGAGCTGGAGAAGAGATGGAGCCAAGGGGAGTCTGCTCCCTGCTGGGGCCCAGACTGTGCTCTGGAGGACGGGGACGCCCAGTCAGTTCATGCCCTCTGCAGGAGGACGTCAGTCGATGACGGAAGCAAAAAGGTGTGGTGCTGACTACACAGGAAGAAGAGAAAGTGGCACAGCAGATTATTCAATTAATGTGTTAGTGTAATGACAGTAGGGTTGCTAAAATATTTCTGTCTTTGTTTATGTATGGGTGTGTGTGTGTGTGTGTGTGTGTGTGTGTGTGTGTGTGTGTGTGTGTGTGTGTGTGTGTGTGTGTGTGTGTGTGTGTGTGTGTGTGTGTGTGCATGTGTGTGTGTGTGTGTGTGTGTGCGCGCGCGCCCATATAGAGCTTCCAGTGGCGTCTCTCCCGTGTGGTGGAGCCCCAGCCTAAGGAGCCGGTGTTCTCCATCGCGGCGGTGCTGCCACGGCCCTGCTACTCGTCCCTGCTCAAGCAGCTGGGCCCCACGGCCTGTCTGAGGGCTGAGGAGCGCCTGCCCTTCAGCCAGCAGCAGCACAGTGCACAGCACACTGCCCAGCAGCTTACACTGCTCGAGCAGGTACACACACACACACACACACACACATACACACATACACACACACACACATACACACACACACACACATACACACACACACACACCCACACACACACGCGCACGCGCGCGTAAAACACAAACCACTGGGACAGAGGACGGAATTATGAGATGAAATCATATCAATGTAGAACCAAACTGACAGCATAATTTACAAGAACCAACTGTCAGTGGAATGTATACACTTTATACATAAGTAACAACTAAATCCTCTAAAGAATAAGCATTGGCAATCTGAGACATCATACTGTTTACATAGATTACATTTTTGTTGTGTTTGGGAGGCAAGTTAAAAGCTGTATTGTAATGTCAGTGTTTTGCCAACCAGCATCAATGATTACTGTAAGTAGCCATTGGTGTACACTGAAACTTACACAGAAATACATATACGCTTGGACTCTAGGGGGAGACAAAGATTCAGCGATCACTGATCACCCAGGGCCAGGTATCTTTGATCAACAGTGGTATACTTGTCCGGAGACAGCCGCCTCTGTTCTCGTGCCCTATTCTAGTTGTAGTTGTCTGGCTTGTTAATAATGACTAGAGGTCTTCCATATTGTTTTCTGCCACCCTTTTGTGGTCCTTCTCAGGAGATGTTCCACAGCTGTCACCCAGTTCACTTCCTCAACTCACGAGCTCAAGGGGTCAAAGACAAGACCGTGTCCAGGTGAATCTCTACCTGACACACACACAAACACGCACACACACACACACACATATAGAATAGAACTGCACACCTCAAGTGGTTTTAAGTTGACACTGTATTGTCCAGCACATGCATTCCATTCAGCATAATTAGAGGAACAACAGATGGTGGTGTGTTCTGTAGTACTGCTGAAATGACAACCTGTTGTGCTCATACACACTCACAGAAAGCACCAGGAGGAGGCTGGCTTGTGTCATCAGCATCTGCATTACTGAAACATAAACATTCATATTTTATAAATCTGAAAACCTTAGTGCAACTCTTTGGATGCCAGAGGAGTCTTTATTAGTGATCCTGCACTTACCCATGAGAATGTGACCACAGCTAATCCACAACTGTGGGGCAGCCGTGGCCTACTGGTTAGCACTTTGGACCTGTAACCGGAGGGTTGCCGGTTTGAACCCCAACCAGTAGGCACGGCTGAAGTGCCGTTGAGCAAGGCACCTAACACCTCACTGCTCCCCGAGCGCCGCTGTTGATGCAGGCACTGCGCCGGGATTAGTGTGTGCTTCACCTCACTGTGTGCTGTGTGTGTTTCACTAATTCACGGATTGGGATAAATGCAGAGACCAAATTTCCCTCACGGGATCAAAAGAGTATATATACTTATTCCATAACTTTACTGTCATTTAGAGTCTTAGTATACAAGCATGATTTGGTACATTTGGTAAAGCATGGAGGGGCTTTAAACGGTCCTTTGGTTAGACCTCCTGTGGCACCTCAGGACCAGGATTAACTGCATGATGTGTTCATGCAGTCATATATATGTGATGTCCTGTGTTTTGTTTAGGAGAAAAACACCTGCTATGTGAGTAAACGTCTGTACATGTCATGTTTGAAAGCCTGGCCTAATGAGCTGTTGAATGACTCGCTGTCTCCCAGATGTGTGTCTTCTGAAGCGGTGCCTGCGGAGGGCGCCGGTCACGGCCTGTCCGAGGCCTCGCCACAGGAGTCACCTCTGCTTCATCTGCTGAGATACGCCGACAGCGTCACCAACTGGGTCTCCGCCGAGATCGTCATCTGCGACTCCGTCAAGGTGCCTGACCCGCTCGCGTCCCACGCACACTCCGCTGTCTGCGGGAGGCGCGTGCCAATCTGTCAAGATTAGCGTAGAAATGACGTACAGGGATGATGAGACTGCATGTCTGCATGCGTGGCCGTTGAATTTGTAAAGCCACCATAAAACTGTGACGTGATTCTCTCTCTCTCTCTCTCTCTCTCTCTCTCTCTCTCTCTCTCTCTCTCTCTCTCTCTCTTTCTCTCTCTGGTTGGTTCTTAGGTGCAGACAGCTCTGCTCGCCAAGTTCTTGTCCATAGCTAAGTGCTGCTACGAGTCTAGAAATTTCGCCACGGCCATGCAGATCCTCGCCGGTCTGGAGAATGTCATCATTCGGCAATTACCCGTAAGACTGGATCCTTGGGTGTGTGTGTGTGTGTGTGTGTGTGTGTGTGTGTGTGTGCGTAGTCTGGGAGTTATCTCAGCGGCATTGTGGATAAGCTTAATTCAGTGTCAATTAGTTCCAACAATAGGGAAAGGTAATAGTTCATGGACCTCATGTATACACAGCGATATTGAAAACTTTATTTAAGGGGTCGTCCATTCCAGGCTGAACTATTTCTGTTTTCCCAGCCTCCCCAGAAATGAGTTGTTGATTGCCTCTTTTGTGCTCAGTGTATTTAAATTTTAAATTAATTCATTTAATCTGGAGGCGGGTTTGGTATTATTTTTGTTTACTAGGAGGGTGGCTATGCCCATCATGTCTGTGGCAAAATATGCTAATGTGCACTATGTATTAAGCTGTGAGGCAATAATTATTAAGCTTGTTGTTTTGACTCATTAAAATGAGTTGAAAACAATAACTTCCACAAACATTACAGTTCAGGGAAAACGTATCTCCAGTTTTGATATACAGCTGCAAAGACCAAATATTGCCTTTTATTACAGTTTCCACCCATCTCTCTCAACAGGCATGGAAGCATCTCAGTGTGAAAGTGTGTGAGATTATTGAGGAACTTCGAGCTGTTCAGGTAAGCACCATCCATGCATCACTAATCACCTGAGCTTTACATACCTGAGGGAGGCCACAGTGAGGTGTATTTACTATGATACTACCTTCTCTCTCTCTGGGTTGAACCACATTTGCTTTTAGTTGGCTAATGTGGTCTTGATGTGTCTCCACACCACCCATGTGTGTCCTGGGAATCTGAAAATGAATAGAAGTGAATGAGAGGGTGCTTGTAACTAGTGGTCCACCCTAACTTAAAGATCATTGGGCTCCATGTTTGTAGTGATGGCCCATCTACACCCTGTTACCCTCCTCTAAAGAGGCCTCCATTTCTGTAACAGCCTATGATAGTACCTCTAGGCATTGTCAGAAACTCCCATGCATCATCTTAACCCTCCTGTTGTGTTCGTTCTATGTTAGTATTGTTTTCCTGATCAAAAATTACATTAATGTTTATTATAAATCCATAGTAATACATACATTATCACATCATGTTGTAGTAGACTTTTTAACAACTTCATTCTTTTTAGACTTTTTAACAACTTCAACATTCGTTTGAATATTACAAGTTAAACTTCCATTTCCTATTTCTGGTCTGCAGGCCTCATTGCCCTGAGCTCATACAACTCTGTGGGGAAAATAATCTATTAGAGGTTCCCCTGTGAGCTACCATAGAAGTGTGTGTGCACAAACACACATAATGTCCATCTGATCAGCAGGGATTTGCCTGGACTCAATTTTATACACTTACTGTGATCTCACTCATGAATTTCTTATGGCTGGTCATTTTTGACCGGGAACGCCACAGGCGTACAAAAGTTAAATAAAACACTCAGAATGAAAATGGTCAAAATGTATTTTTTATCTCATATAAGATGCCCTGCTCTTTTCTACCGGCAGCTCAACGGCATGTGAATGGCCCCTTTTTGTTGCTTCCCATTTGCAATTAAATGAAGTCTTTCTCCCTCAGCAGACACTTTCATCCGTAGTTGTTAACCAGTTAAACACAACACAAACACTTCCACACCAAATGCAATGTGCTGTATGAAACAAGCCTGTTTCCCGTCAGCCCACAGCCCCACATAGCTGATCATGAGACAGGGGGAAAGTGTTGTCCTGCTGTGTGTTTGTGCCCTCAGGTGTTCCTGCGGAGCGACAGCCTGTGCCTGGTGGAGGGGGATCCCCTGCGGGTGAAGCCCACTCTGCCCGACGCCAACGTCCTGGCCCTGCACCTCCAGCAGCTGGAGATAGGAGCCTTCACGCTCACCACCGGTGCCTACAAGTGGCCCAAACTGAGGTGGGCTCAGTTTGGGCCACTTGCTTTTTTGCTTTTATTATGATAGGACAGTCAGAGATTTACAGGAAGTAAAGTGAAGTATGTGGGAGGGAGAGATGGGGTAGGATCTAGAAATGACCCAGACCGGACTCAAACCCAGTCTCCGTGGAGACTTAGACCCATATGTGGTACAGGCGCTGTAGCCAGCTGCACCACAGCACCCCCATGCAAACACAGATACAAATGTATACCTTGTAATTAGAGACACTAATGGAACATTTCTTCTAATCTCAGTAATGTAACTCTAATCGGTTCATTTTACCTTGTGTCATGACATCACTGTATTCGTTGGGTATGATTAGTTTGGGGATTCAGACAATTTCATTCTAATGAAGACAGTAGATGGAAATAATAACCTCGCTGATATTTTGTTAATAGTTGTGGAACTATGGCAATTCTGGAAAGCTGTGGGAAGAGTTAGGGACAGATATCTTTTATTTAATGAATCCTTCGTCCACAGCTTAAGACTTTCGTAAGTTAGAGATAAGTAGTTACAGTCTCTTGGAATGAGGAGAAACTTGAGGCTTGTTACTGCTTTTAGCTTGTGACCTTCCATCTCTCCCTGCATCTGTTCTTGCCTTCCCTGTGTCCTAGATAAGACCCCTCCAACTGCTTTAGTGGAGCACTGAACTTTTGGCATGCAACACATTTATCTGCAGTTAAGACACACACACACACACACACACACACACACACACACACACACACACACACACACACACAGACACACACACACACACACACACACACACACACACACACACACACAGTGTTCCCTCGTCCAGACTGTTAGACAGATGCTAGGGGTCAGGGAGTGAGAGCGAGTGGACGGTAATGACACAGCTGGTTATTTCCATTGGTAGACGCAGCTAAACCGCCTCCTCGCGCGTCACCAGGATGGGCGGCAGGTGGTGCACCATGGGAATGTGTGTGATTGGGGAGATGTTCCCACAGCAAGGTGCTGATGACAGATGCTGAGGTCAGGATCGGTGGCAGAGAGTGGGATGGAGCGAGAGAAAAAAAGATAGATAGAGAGGGAGATAGAGAGGGAGTTAGCAGAGACAGAAAGACAAAAGTAAGAGTAGGCAGAAAAGAGATATGAAACTAGAGGGAAAGTAATATACATTTAGAGTTTAGGGAGCGAAAGAGATAACAGCTACCCCTTAAGTTGCCTCATCTGTTCAACTGAGTATGTTTCTGTTATGGAGACTGATTGAAGAGATGGGTTTTAATGTGTTTGGTGTTTGAAGGCGAGGCTGAGAAAATGATTCTGCTAGTGCTTGCATAGACTCCAACTCCATCTGTTGTCTTCATCACAATTTGAAGAAGCGATTAAAAGAGTTTTACATAACAGTATTTTAGTCTGTGCATCTTTTTCTTTTTAGTTCAAGCATTTTTCTGTCCAAAAACATGTCCCTGAGATGTGCCTGTCTAAAAGTAACTTTAGAGGTGAGAATTCGTTTAATCAATAATTGCTGACATAAATCTGGCACAAAGAATGCGGATGCATAAAAAAGCACTTGAAAAAAGAGGCTTGAATCACACCATCAGAGGGATGTACTGCAAGCTACCCCTTTCAGTTATACATTTTGCCATTTTAGTAAATTATAGATTATGATGATCTTTGTCATGGTGTGCATCCAGAAATATGAAAGGCTTAAAATGTTTGTGGAGAACTATGTAGATGTTATTTGATCTTGACACCATAATTTTTCTTTATTGTGTCATGGACCCATGAACCTCCATGTTTCATTACTTTCACCCCCACAGTAATTATATTCTCTCTTTGTACTCCTTTGACTTTCAAAATCAACTACTTTACAGCAGGCAATTAAAATGCAGCCTCACATGCAGTTGGTGGCACCAATTAATAACTAAAAAAACAAGTTTCAGACCAGGGAATACGTAGGAGTGCTGAAACTATGCCATATTTAGGATAGTTGAAGATATATAAGATAAAGATATATATAAGTTTACCGTAGGTTAAAAAGGCATCATGCACATAATATACACATAAAACATAACATTATAGAAAATGAGGGATTGGTGATGCAAATGATCTGTTTCTCTTTCTCACTCTCTCACTCTCTCTATCTTCATCACTATAGGACCATAGGTCGAGTGGTGAGCCAGGTCCATGCGTTCCAGGAGTTTCCATACCCCTACGCCGCTGACCCAGAGTTCCAGGCCTACTTGCGCGTGCGCATCGCTCACCTGGGCTCCTGCGACGTGCCACTCCTCGCCGCAGACAACGAGGCCAACTTCCACCAGCTCCCCAGCAGTGACCGGCACTCGCGCCGCATCCAGGAGACTCTGCGCCGCGTCAGGGCCACCTTTCAGTGAGGCCATCTCTCCCCTTGCCGGACACGACAGTTTGATGCTATGACCCCCATCAGATCTGATTAAAACGAGGACGTGGGGAGCCTCATGATTGGGACATGGTGTTGTATACCAAGGCCAAAATGTGTTGGGTTTCAGTGGGTTTTGTGTGATGTCCCTGGTACACATGAATAAATACAGTACCTCCTGAATTGGCTGGACTGAGAAGGCAGAGGAGGATGTGTCCTGGGCCAGTGCAAGCCAGTACAACCGGGCTGACCGGGAGCAATGTATCCAACAGTGTGATGAATGTTGTTGGCAAGCGCAAGTCTGGTGTATTGTAATGTCGATCTTGACGTCCTACCAGTGTAAAGGGTTCTTGAAAAGGCCACACTAAATTATACAAGGTTTTATTTGTTTTAATGGTACAGTTTATAATGGTTGTGGCATCAGGATAGGCTAGTAAATGTTTCCTTCTCCACTGTGTAGCTATTTGGATGGCTACCCATAGTCACAAAAAAGCAGAAAGCATCTAATGGCCTGCTTGGGTGTGTTAACTGCTTCTCTTTCTTTTGATGCCAAAAAATGCATGGAGTGTGAAACAAAAGAGTAACCCATATCTAACCACAGTGTTGAAAAAGTATTTTAAGATTCTTACGATTTTATCCAATTTTTGTTGCAGGGAGATGTCTGTGACTGATGCTAGTAAGGTTTGAATTTCATGGGCAGTTACTGACTGGAGAGTGTTCTGTTGTTCAGGTGCCAGAGCGTGCCCATGTTTTTTATGAAACTGTCATTTTGACACTTCACTGCACTTCACAATCTATTACAACAAGAAAACAACTTTATACTTTACAATTTACTTTAGGTAATGTACCAATTCTAATGTATGTTATTCAATAATGTCATTTTACGTACCTTACAAACATACATGCCCAGGCAGATAAATGGTGAAACATCTTAAAAGCATGTTGTTTTTTTTCTATAGCGATATAGCCATAGCGTGCCAAATCATTTGAATGGCGCCAGAATCTCTGTGCATAGGTGAAAGCATGGGGGGCAATTTGTCACGAAATTGTCACATTCGGAGCAAGGAAATAGCTCTCTTGGGGGGCTACCGTACCGAGTCTCCACTAAGGCTGACCCCTCCCTTATTGTTTTCTTGTGGGGGATCAGTGGCTGCAGCTTCAAAGCGACACAGATAAAGGCCGTAATTGGAAAGCAAAAGACGCCGAGCCCTCCAAGGTAGAGATCACCGATAAGGGAAACATTCAACATGCCGCGGACAGCATTGTTCTTACTAAACGATACTTTTAGTGCCATTGTGTCCTGGCCATAGGATGTCACGCAGGTCAAAGGGATTTAAACACTTTGAGGAGTTGCACACAGAGAGAATAAACGCCTCAGCGCTTCGCTTGTCTTCACCGAATCTGTTTTGTCTTTTAATCTTGGTCATGAATGACCCCTTAGTAACCAGTAAGATAGTATTTTCTTAAAATGTCGGAATTATATTTTCCCTGAAAATGTATGAATAAACCATCCACTAAATACTGAAAATCTTGAAGAAAACAGATGTGACTGAGTGCCTGATCTAACTGTCATTAGAATCACTCACATCCCATAGAGGCTAATAATGTTAGGTTCCTTAAAATATGATTGGCGTATGACTTTTTGACTACTGTACATAAAGACTTGCAAGGATTTCTCTCTGCCCTTGTCTTTTCCTTCTCCACTGCCTCGACATTCCCTGATACCGAAGAGCACACATAAGCTGAATTTGCATTTGAACTGCTAGTCAATCAGACGTAATTGTGTGGCTACTGTAATGCCTTTGATCTGTGATGTTTAAACCAGACGAGGCCAAACGCTGACTGAGACAGTGGCGCCAGGTCACTCCGGGGCATGGAGGATGTGTTAATACCAAACCATTTGAACTGTATTGTTATTGCTATCAGTCAACAAGGAGCAGGGCAATTGCAGAATACTTTCGCAAGGAAAAGCCGCAGCAGACGGCTTTATGTGCATCTTACTCCGGTCGGCATAGTTTAGGCCTTATACAGAATTCAATTCATGGCTAATGTATCAGTGATATAAGTTTGCACATCCAGAACAATATTTTCATCGAAATTTTGAGGCATGCAAATATATTATGTGTGGAAATGTGCGTCATGTGACGCCAGAAATCTAATTGATTCAAATATATTATTTTGTTTTGGCAGCACTATGAGCATGCACGTGGACACCACACAACATGTTTTACTTTCTGTTTCCAATGTAACATGTCCACATTTATAAGCCATTAGAAACTGGTTTATACATTTATTAAACCCTAATATAAGACACCAGGAAAAAAACGTTTGATGTTCTGTCTGTTGATCCAGATGTTAGCAGCTTTTTCTTGCTGGGGTTGGACCGGACAGATAGTTGTGTGAGCTCGTGAGGTTCTCACAGACATCGTGGCGCCAGGCTTTCACACAATCACAGGATATGTAAAGACTTCAACAACGACCCATTAGCCTTAATGATTGAGAATTGATCAGGCGTTAACGCACCTATCCATATGTAAATGACGGAGGGGTTCGGGGCCTATATAAAGACGGCCCTGGTTGTCATCCTGTCACAACACAGTCTGACCTCAATTGGATACAGTTCATTGCGCAAGAGACAGACAAGCCTTACTACAGCAAACATGGTGAAATACTTCTCCGTGGACTGGCTCATCCAGAGTGACACCCCAACCAACAAGGACCAGGAATCCAAGGACATGTCTTTTGCTCACTTCCGACCACACGTTCCTTGTGTGGTGCAGCCTCGTCAGCCGTCATCGTTTGACAAATCTTACCTTCAACCAAAGCCAAAAGTAAAGAAAAGTCTGGATTTCAACGATAAACACACGGAACAGGAGCCGGTCGTGACTCCAGCTTGCGGCCCAGCAGATTGCTCCTCACCAAGTAAGTTGCGCATGACAAATGATATTCCTTTATTACCGTCAACAGATGTGCATATAGAGCAAGGTCAGTTACACGTGTCTAATGACCCTTCTTTCTTTTTAAATTAAGTTTCAGAAATCAGTGGCTATTCTTCTGGCTATGAAAGCGAAGCGGCCTGCTCTGAATGCCCTTCCGTGGATTATGGGCTTGAAGCGGAGAGGGAGGGTGCTCAGCGCCGGGTCCGAACCAAGTTCACCCCAGAACAAATCCAGAAACTTGAGAAGATCTTCAGCAAACACAAATATCTGGATGCTGGGGAGAGAACCAAAACTGCCCTGAAGCTAAACCTCTCTGAAACACAGGTAAGCAGCCAAATCCAAATAACTGACCATACCATTTTATAGCCTATGCAACACGGATATTACCGGACGTGTCTGAACAATGTATTAATAATCATGTGTCACTATTTTAGGTGAGAACGTGGTTCCAGAACCGGAGGATGAAGGTGAAACGCGATGTCCAGGATTTGCGCGCTGAGTACCTGAACCCAGCGATGCCCACCATGATATACCCGGCAGTTCCATCCGTTCAGTACCACAGCTTCGGAGCACAGCAGATCCCCTTTGCCCCCACTGCCAGCATGCTCTACTCGCCCATGGGTCAACAATTGCCGGTTCAGCAGTTGATCACGCATCAGACTATCCACCCAGCAATGTCTGCAGCTTATTACTACTAATTGGCTATGAAAAAGACACTTAACCCCACTGCTGCTAACACTTATGCTGAAGTGCAATATTGTGTAATTTGTTGATTTGTATAAAGTACGCATATTCTTAAAATTTTGTAGAGATTGAAAAAAACGTTTTTAAAAGTCTATTTATTGTCATTTTAAGCAAATAAAAATATATATGAATCTATTGATGATATTTCTGATTTTTTTAGGTTTTTTTCCAGATAGTTAAGTCTCAAACATTAGAACAAACACAATATTGAATTTGTCTGCTGCATCATTACACTAGGTATAATAATAATGACATTCTATTAAAACGCATAGCTACACAGTCACTGCCAGTCATAGCAGTGACATCTTAGAATAGGATGAAAGGGGGATCATTGCATTCTGTGTGACATAGGCCTACACAAAGACATGATCTTCACCTATCTCAACTTGGGTACATTTTCAGAGATTCATTCAATGTTAATCCTTTCCCAGTGAAGGCTAATGACATGGTGCTTTTACATTCATTTGGTTTAATATTTTTTTCTTAACCAGAATCTACACATTTACACACACATTTAATGCAAAAACTGTACAAATGTACACAAAACGTGTTAATCAAAATACATCCTTGCACTGATATGCCATTTAAAAATGACAATGATTTCTGGGTAATTACACAGAATAAAATAATTCCAGTTCCGGACTATTTTAAAGGATGGCCTTGTGCTGTAAGCGTTGATCTTTAGAGCCCGCCATACTGGGGGCCTGTTCCATACTGTGCTTTCATATGCGTGTTAACTAATTCTGTTTGTCTCTGCCAGAGCATTTCAAACGCCAGCTAACGAGGAGATCATGACTGACAATTAGTACTAATTGCGTCGGTCATTGATGAGTTTACTCTTATCACAGGTACAGTATACTGGCTCCAGCATGTCTGGGCGACTGTATGGCGAGTACAGAGGAGGCGACAGGGAATGTTTGATAAGGTATGGATGGGATCAAGGAACCCTATCTGATACGATCTCAAAAGTAGTGATCATTGTTTCAGGTTTAATCTCAACTGACTAAAACCTGATCCATTTAATTAGTCGACCCATAGGTTAACAACTCTGATCACCTTTGCATTGTATTCAGAAACTGCATTATTTCGTTTATTGCGCAATGTCGTGTGATATTTAGTTGGTGAGCTATTAGTGTAATTTAATTTCTGGGAAGCATCAACAAAGATGGACCCTTCTGGTAAAACATGTCCGTATTTCAAAAGATAATTCCTGGGCCACCGCAGGCCTCGTGTGTTTGCCTGGCGTCAGTAGCACTCCCAACGCCAATTCAGATTCTCGTTTTAACAGAGATCAAACGAAACTCACTCACTTTCGGGGTAGCCATCGCGCCTGCTGAGGTGTTTAGACAATGAGCCCAAATGTCTAAAGGCAACAGCTGACGGGAGAAAGCCCGGTAGGCCTCTTTCAAACGCTACTGGTCCCGCCTTTTTTTTTTACGTAGAGTAAAAAAAAAACATAGCCTATCTATAGGCCTACCTGAAGGTATTATCAAATTCGTACAGAGCAGTCGATATTCGTCATGACTTCAAATAAATGGGCAATAACTTCAGTGGTCATCACTGTGGAAAATAAGGTCCCCGCCCAGCTCGGCCATGCACTAATCTTCGCTTGATGAGGAAAAGTTAGATGTAATCACTGTATCAGTCAGTTTATGATCATTTACTTCTGTGATTTCTGTTGACCACAAAAGCAGTCGTCTAGGCGCGGTGCGATACTCAGACTCACTGGCGCCTGGATATAACAAGTGTAGGCTACTGCATGTGTGAAAACGTACGATTGCGACACCTATTAGCTTCAATTACAACACCCATCAAATACTTATCGTTCCGTCGAGACCTCTTTACTTATGCAAATCCTGGTGGGATGACTCCTACATATAGGCTATGTCAGGCTGGGGCCTAAAGATTCAGACTTAGTTTTGCTTGTCAAGCAACACAGCATTGGAGCACACAATGGCTAAACATTTCTCAGTGGAATGGCTTTCTCAAAGCTTTCATTCACCAGTAACTTACTTGAACACCTCGGATGACAGAATTCAGAGAAAAATCAACAAAGATACCTCCTGTGCGGATAGAAGATATACCATAGCAAACACGGATACTTCTGTTCTGTCAAATATGACTGACCTGTTGCAGACGGATACCGAGGATAATGGCAAGCAGGCTGCTACAGTCCCATCATCTCCTTCAGGTTGGTATCCCTATATGAAAGCATGGCGATTTTATATTTTCATTTGGGCATTGCAGGATTTATTATGGCCAATGTCATATGAGTAACCATATATGCTTGTTTTTATTTAGGTAGTTGTGGCTACACATCAAGCTCTGAGAGCGAGGTAGGAGACATCTTAGACATGGGAGACATTGGTGAGGGGGAATCTGGTCCCAATCGAAGGATGAGAACCAAGTTTACCTCTGACCAGATATTTCGACTGGAAAAGGCATTCAGTAAACACAAATACCTCGGTGCGACCCAAAGACGGAAAATCGCCGAGAAACTGCAACTCTCTGAAACTCAGGTGAGCAAAAATGAATGGCACAGTAGTGATTCTGGTTATGGTATATTTAGCTGTTGTGCAAGTATAGGACAGTCACTCGTTGAATAGAAACCTTATGATGTCATCATTAATACGGACTTATTCTAAATCGCAGGTGAAAACGTGGTTCCAGAACAGACGGATGAAACTCAAGCGTGATGTTCAGGACATGCGCGCAGACCATCTCGCTCCAAGTATTTTGCCATCCCTGGTCTTCCCAGCAGCCGCGGCATTTCAGCACCACGGCTTTGGTGGACAGCTCCTCGCCTTCCCATCAACTGCGCCCCATGTCTACCTGCATTCTGCGCAAAGTGTTCCCGCTCAACAGCTGAAACCTCAGCCTACAGTTGTCCACCCAATGATGCTTACCTCATGTTACTACTAAGTTTTACTACTGTGTAACTTTTTTTTTTATCTAGAATATCAACAGCTCTAATAAGCTAAGGCTCTGGGACACTGTCTATTACAAAAGCACTACCTGCTGTATGTTTTAAAAAGTTTAAATTATGCTCTGTATATCTGTATAAAAGTATATTCAAATGTTTAAAGAGAATGTCTTTCGTAATAAATAGGTTTTACGTTTTGCTGACAACATGTATCTTGCTTCTGATTCATAACCCTACGCCAACCTCTATTCGACTAAGTGCAGTGAAATGACATTCCAATTTTGTCCATTCAAGGATGGTCTGAATTAAGGTTCAATGATATAGAGTTGTAGTTTATTATTAATATAATACTTCCGCACCTTCACAGATAATGAAAGGTGATTGCAATATCAATGTCATGCTATTTCTCAGAGAGGACACAGATGGAGAATAGCCTACAGTGCACACCATACTGATCAGTCTACAAAAGCCACAGACCTGGCAATATCTTTTGTTATGAAAGATTTCTGCCTAAGTGTTTTTCTAATTATTTAAATAGTTTACAGAATTGTGTGTGAAGTGTGATCCACTGTGAGCATACTGACCTAGGCCAAGTGGTGTTGTGGCCTATTTTGTTCACTTACAAATGCAGATACGTGGGTTTGAATTTGAGTCTCATTATAGGCATAGCCAATTCACTGTTAAGATATGTGTCCAATGATTTAATCTCCGCCAGATGCAATGTAAAAGACGGCAGTCTCATGATGTGCGCCTTGTGTCCAGACAGAGTGACGGCTGTCATTTTCTTTCCCACCCAGCGGCGCAGTCCGAAGTCTGTGTCCATTTACATCTTCAAAGAGACTTCAAAGCCTCCGTAACTACACGATCATTGGGACCTATTGAGCTCTGTTGTGCTTCATGCGGCGAGTTCGCACCTTGTGTTGAGGTGCTGAAACCTGGCGCCCTAAAGTCTGCCAGCAGTGCATATTACATCGAGAAGTCATTTACCACCAGCCCCCGTTTAATAGACTTGCGATGCAGCAAGTACCTCGTCATTGATCCTTTGAATGTATTTATAACAGGGCTGCTGTCTCTCTCACACAGGATGCCACCATCAGTAGGTTCTTCTCGTCCTTTTTAGATTCCGCGGAAATTGTAAAATGCGCATTTTTGCAAGGGTTCATGCAAACGTGTCATCAGTGACTGAATGCTGAACATCCATTTAACATTAGTCGCCTTGAAACAGAGTTGGAGATGAAGTTGAGGAAATACATAGGATCATGTCCATCTATTGATCCATTCTGTCATTTGCCCATATATTCATTAATTTATCAAGTCATTCTAGTGTATAGGCCTCGATATTTTTGTGATTTGAAGAAATATTTGATACCATTGGAGACACTGGTAGACACCATAGAGCCTATGAGGTTCATTAGGTGCAATATAGGTTTACCATTATGAAGACATGTCTGTGGGTGATCCTCCACTGATCTCAAAAGAAAAGTATTCAGATTTTAGACCAGGGGTGTTGCTCACCGTGCGTGTTTGTGAAGTAGACTAGGTCCATGTGGTCTTTTACATCTGCTAGTGTAGAGCATTGCAGATATGAAAACTGTCAAATAATTCTCTCTGGAAAGGCATCGACCCTGGAGAATGAAGAAATGTGTGTTGGTTTATCAAATAAGAATAGTTTGAAAAGTTTTGATGTCTGAGACGCATACCACAAGGTGGTGCCATTTGTCCCCGAAATTAAAGAGTGGCCTAGACAACGGACCAACGAGTTTAAAACGATTTTCAGATGACTTAGGTGTTTAAGAGTCTAATTAAGAGTTAACTGTTCGTTCATTCTGATCCCCCACTACCTCTCAAAAGATGGGAAGAGATCAAGAAATGTGTCAATAAATCTGTTGGCTTCTGGAGTCATTGACAGTGTTTTCACACCTCTTTAACTAATCCATCTGCTACTCACAAATATGTGAGCTCTGAGCTTTCTTTTGCTCTCTCTCTCTATCACACCACACCCACTCACACCCACTCACACCCACCCACACCCACACACACACACACACACACACACACACACATACACACACACGCCATGTTTCATTTAAGTATTGGATTAGGAATGCTTTCCTAAAGGTACCTTTTATAATTTGAGTGGAGCAATGTCATTTATATTGGCTGCCTGGTGTAAATGACTCTATCCACACTCTTAATGGTTGCATTGTCCTATTTATTAAATGACGTCAAATACCATCTCAACCAATAGCTTATGCATCACAAATATAATTTTATTAGAGTATTTCAAACCATACACAAAATATCCCCACATGTATTATCTGGCATGACAACTAATTTACTGAAAAAAAAAAAGTCATCTATTCAAGCTGAAAGCCTTCTCTAAGTCCCCAAGTACCTGTTTTAATTTAGAAATGCAGCGCTGCAAAACGAACGATTAAGACAGGATTTATTAAAATAGGTGACCTCCCCAACCAAGTATAACAGCATTTAAGCTGATCAAACAAACACAAGACAGACAATTACACACACAAACACATTTGGGAATTTCTTTGATTTTTTTTATTATTGAATCA
>NC_063206.1:10761157-11021157 GCF_017589495.1 Alosa alosa | reverse complement strand
TGACTATAATGATTATGATTTCTTATAATAGCTGGCAGTGGCTTAAGCATAACCATCAAATGGAACGGCAGAAGTTCATTAAGTCATCCAAGACCACAGTCAAAGTGGCAGACGATCTGAGGCGGCAACTTTCTCACCCTACACCACACTTTCTACTTGAAATGTCAGTGTCTACTGCACAACTCTTACACCTACGGAAGGTGTTTAATCAGCTGAATCGCAATATGGTAGTTTTAGATAGATGTGAGTGAGGAGTACGGAGGACAGTGCTTAGGAGGAAAGTGCTTTTGTCGAAGTAGCATGTGACATGTGCGTGGGTGACCTTGTTTGAAAGTGTGAAAGGGCTGCAGGAGTGATGATAAGTGGTTATAAAAAGATGCCATATGCTGCATTTTAAAAAGCACACTCAAACAGCAGGAGGCTGATGGAGGATCTTTTAACACAATTAGAAACTCCTCTGACACCAGCTGACTTTACTGACACAAAGACTGAAATAAACCTGAGCTGATTCTGTTTAAGATTAGATTTAGTAGCACTTTATTTTACGGAACCATTAATTAACCATTGATATAATATGTGTATGTATTAGTCCTCAATAACATCTGTATTAAGTGTCATTACACATTTGTTAGAATTTCTTAGAATTTCTTATTCTTACTCAATAGGTGATTTATTCTGGGTAAATCCTTAATAAATGACTAGTTGGTCTTGATCTAAGGTTATTGATATATAATATGAGTGAAAATATAAACTTTATATCCTTCTAATACATTGTCATAATATGTCACTATCCTGTCGTTATAAATCACATATTCAGACAGTGTATTATGAGTCTATAAACTTTCTATTTTAAGCCATACTATATACCATTAACTTAAGGATTCACCAAGAATAAATGACCAACTGATTAAGAATAACAAATTGTTAAATAAAGACCTAATACATGTGAGATGATACTTAATATAGACCTTGTTGAGCACGAATACATACTGTACACATATTAGTTGTGTATGTATTTGTTAATACATAATATATGTATTACAGTAATGGTTAACATTGTGTTCCCTAAATTAAAGTGTTACCAGATTTATTTTCTTTGGGACAGATCTTTCTCAGGAGATATTGTCTGGAGAGTCCATGGCTGAATGCACAACTAAATGTTTTGTCACCCTATGCAAACTATCGTTTGCTATGAGTGGCTGGCTGGCTCGCTAACAGTGGCACATGTACAGAAATGTTGATTAATGTGTGTTGTCCTGGTAAATGAATGAATGAATGGATGGATGGCTGGATGAATGGATGAATGGATGAACCTTCCTTAGAAATTCATTACAAAAAGACATTTTTGGTGGAAGCTTGTTTGGGGACATGGGCATTAAGAGACAGAGAGTAATGAAGAGCATATCAGTGTATAATGATATGATTCATGTTCTAACATATAGTATGGACCCTTTCAACAATAAAAACAAAAACAATGCTTGAACGTTCTATTTGGGCCCCAATCTACTTCCTCTGCATTAAGATAACATATGGAATGTTAAAAAGGAAGCCTTGTGGGGCCAACTATGATGCTGATAATGGAACTCTCTTGAAAGGGTCTATAGCTCCAAAGCCCACATATGCTTCACAAAGGGTCACATCCCCTCCCATAACTCTCTGTAATGTATCTCGGATCTGTGGTGTTTTGTGCTGGTGTGTAATGTCAAATGGAACAAGGCCAACCCCAATTACGTCTGACAGGAAGGATATTTATTTCAGTGACCTTCAACACTGGGCTTTCCATCTTGGGAGTGGGTGACCTTAATAGATACAGATACTCATTTTATTTGAGGTGTGGAAGAAAGTTTTGTCATCTCAAAGTTCACACGATTGTCCGAGGCTCAACTGTACATTGGACAGCTGTATGGTGTGTCCACTCTTTCTTTCTGCATGCTTAAAGCTGGGGATTCTTACACCTGTGTTGCCTCACCTTGATCTCTCTCTCTCTCTCTTTCTCTTCCTCCCTATCTGTCTCATTCACTCTCTCCCTCTTTGTTTGTGTGAGTTAAGTTCTCCTCCCTCTCTTTCCGGACTCAGTCGCTCCATGGCGCACCGACAGCTGGAGATAGAGGGTCCCAGGACTCCTCTAATAAGAGCCAATCAGCATCAAGCACGAGGCTGACAGAATGGGGCCAGGGGTGGAGGAAGCACATACATGGAGACACACACACACACACACACACACACACAATTACAAAATCACATATTTGATTCAACATAAACATGCTTACGTACACATCTAGGCTTGTATAGGTATAGAAATGTGTGGTTGAACAATGAAGGGAAAAGAAAAGACAATACTGCAGATAGAATCCTTATCTGTCCGATCACCTCTACAAAATGTCTGCTCTCCACAACCATGCCCAGCCTCATGTCTAAACCGCAAACTGCAGCCCAGACACGCTTCTTATTCAGGCCTACTAATCTCTTCCTATCTCCTCCTCCTCCAAGCTTTGATGTTGCTCTCGTTGTTGTTCTGACAAGGTGACTTTTAGTTCACCATATCCCTGGGCCATTGCATGCATGTCAGATATGTTGATCATACATCTATCAGCCATGTCTGAGATGATAGCCCAGTCAGGCAAACAGCATTCACCTTTCAGTGTCCCTCTCACCGGGCTCTCTTGACGTGTGTAAGTCCACATCCAGTAACGGTGCACTCAAAGCAACCGAGAGTCCTTCATAGTCCATTTTCCATGGGTAAGCACTTGAAAAATGACAGGGGGAAATAAATGAATAAAAATAGATATTGTTCAATAAATTAAGTGTTCAATAAATTAAAATGTATCTTTTTAACTATAAAACAGTGGTGTGTGTGTGTTGGAGTGTGTGTGGGTGGGGGGGGTCTCCAAATGGTGTCCAAGTGGATGTAACTGTGTTACTGTATCCCTGATCATGTTTCAGCCCTCCACCGGTCAGTGCTCAAACCTGCATTTTGCAGCAACTTGGATTGTAAGGTGAGCATGCTAGCAAGGGAACTAAAACTTGAGTTTCATAATCTCTTACTAGTATGTCTCTTAAGGCATCAGCTGACTACCATTACCCAGACGTGAGGTCAGTGTCTATTTAACTAGCCTTAGTCTCTATTAACACGTGGGTCCTTATCTCTTTTGACCAGTAATTTGGTCTTCTCTCCCCAGCTCAATTTCCTGCTTCACCCGTCCCCTTGCCAATTGTGGAGACTGAATCGGCTGTGCCCTCTCCTGAACACGCAGTCGCCTCGTCGCCTGGAGGTGGATCGCACCAGCTCCCAGCACCTGCCAGCCGCTGTCAAAGACATTTCAATTTGCACAGGTCCCCGGGGGAGGTCTGTGCAAATTACCACTTCAAAGCCAAAGCTGGTGACAGAAAGGGCTCCCTCACGGCCGCGCCCCGAAGGACTCTTCCCCGGGACTGGCGGCTAATTTGTGACTCTCGTTTGGTTTCTCTCATTCTGTCTTTCTCTCTGTCTTTCTCTCTCTCACTCCCGACGCTCGCATGGTGTGTGTCTCATCCGTGAACTAAACAAAAGAGTGTGCGTGCGGCTGTGAAAGCCTAGCAAAGTGTTGCTGTGTGCTGTTGACTCTTCCCACGTGTGTGTGTGTGTGTGTGTGTGTGTGTGTGTGTGTGTATGTGTGTGTGTGTGTGTGTCACAGTTTCGGATTTTGAAATCTGGGCCTATAGCAGTTCCCACAAGTTGCTGTTTGTGCGTCTCAGAACCTCCACATGTGTTGATTTGATCTCCGTTAATTGTGCTGTAATGCCGCTATTAGAGATCAAATGCTAATTAATGAAATATTTAGGACCCAGTTATTCTGCTGTGTGGGCTTGTTCTTTCGATCATATTGATTTGAAGTCCATGGTAGACAGTTTCTTCCCTTTTCTATTTATCCTATCTATTGTCTCGTTGTCCTTTCACACAGGAAATGTTAAGCAGGGAAGGTGCTTGATCTTTGCTCTTTTTGACGATGCACCATCCTCCCTGGATTTTCTACTATACGACTGAAATGTACCTCAAGGCACACTCAAATAGTAATGCACACACTCTCTCTATGTCTCTCTCTCTCTTTCTCTCTCACTCTCTTTTACTCTGTGCTCTGTGAATCACTGTCCCTGGGAAATCAGACTAAATGACGTTACTCAGCAAACTCCCATCCCTTCAGCTTGGAGCAGATAACACAGAAATGGATAGTTTGTCTCTTCCACGTGGTGGGAACTGGAGGGGGAAAGAGATAAGCAGACCTGCTGGGCCCTCTTTTCAGCACAGGGAGTTCTTGGACACCCTGATACCAGGCTGTGGAGGTGGTGATGACCAGAGGTCAGCTTAGAATCCCCAATCCAGTGCATTCAGAGAGTCCACTGAGAAGAAGGTGTGACCGTGCATCAATATTACACTATTATATTATATGTTAATGTGCATGAGAAACACTCGAGTCCATGATCATGCCTCTATGGGCTTTGATTTATTGACACAGGTGTGTGTGTGTGTGTGTTTGATGATGATGCCTGTGTAACATTTGCCCAGCTCTAAAGACAGATGTGATATTGAAAAAAACAGGCTTTTCAAAGCCTGTCAAGGCCTCACAAACTAGTCAAGAGAAGCTCAAGGCATACATTTTTTTTACCTCAGGTCCAATCTGTATTTACTTTTCGTTGTGCATTCAAGGGCAACAGCAATTCTACTTTAAGACACACAAGGTCAACACACACATTTTACAGTAATGTGAATGCTTTCAATGAAAGGCACAAATAGCCCAGGAAAACTGGACACAGCACAGACATACCCAATCACAGGTCAACGTGTCCAGAACATGTTCTTAAGTATATCCGTGAAAGCAAAGACTAAATCATAGACAAAGACCACTGCAATACCTTTTTTTATTATTATTCATCAAACTGGACCTTCAGAGACTCCCCACCACACACACACACACACACACCCTATCCCTATGGTTTTACTTCTGTGCAGCGTCTCAAAGATTTCCCGTGTGGCATCAGGGGAACAGGCCGCTCAGTGGATGACATGACTTCCTGTGATCTGCTGCTGGTTCTGTAGGGCAGGCGCTTTTGTTGCATGCAGGCAGCGCTGAGCGGAGATGACAGCCACGGGAAGGCAGGAAAACAAACCTTGCGAAACGTGTCTGAGGCACTTCGCCGCATCCAGAGAGCAGGCGGGACGTCTCCGTGTTGGTGGCACATCCAGTCGCCGTGTACTCTCCAATGGGAGTGCATGCAGCTTGGAAAGTGATTATTTTGTGGAGGCCAGTATTTTATAAATGGTTAGGTTGTGTAAACTGTGTGTGTGTGTGTGTGTGTGTGTGTGTGTGTGTGTGTGTGTGTGTGTGGAGACAAAAAGAGAAAGAGAGAGAAAAGAAAGGCAGAGAGGGATTCCCAGATAACGTTTTGTTCAGTTCAGTTTGTTTTTTAGGCTTATAAGATTTCACCTCAACCGAGATGGAAATTGATTATTTGTACAATATTACAGGCCAGACACTAGTATGAATAAATGAACACTAGTTAACAGTTCAGTCTGCTTCACGCTCAAATTCTCCATGCTGACATCCTGGACATAGTTCAAGGCTACCAATACACCTAAGCTGGGTTTGGACTGGAAAATCTCTCTTCAAAAATGATTTATCTCCCGACGAGGCTTAACCCTTAAAGGAGTACCGTCACACCGGTGTGACGGGAATGTTGGGAAATGAACGTTCTAAAGAATATCTGGGTTCATTGAATTCAACATAGAATTTTAGAACCTTCAATTGTTGCGGAACTTAGAACGTTCAAAAACCTACACCTTTAAGGCTTAAGGCCAGGGTGAATGACAGGCCATTTGTTTAAACTCTCTCTTGATTGACTTCTGCTATCTGGCTTGCAGACCTTCTCTCCTTGACGTTACAGAACAAAGGCAGTCCGCCCGTTTACAGTTCACAACAGCAGCCGGGGATGCAGCAATAATACAAGCACCATCTACGGGTGTCTTTCCTTGCACACTTTGATGTGCACCAAACACTTCGTGTGCAGATTGTTTTTAGAGAAACTCGGGCGGGAATGATTTTAAAGGGGAAGAGTGTTTTTTTCGCAGTCAATTCATAATCTGTTGCTCAGGGTCATTCATTTACTGAGAAGACTTTTGGGCAAGCGAATCACGCCGAGTCTGAAGCGGTACCATCTCTCTGCACTCCCCTTTTCTTTGTTTTACTTTAATTGACTTTTTAATGAGTTAGTGTTCAGGCTGGCTGGATAGCAGGCGGAGGAAAGCAGGCAGTGGTTATATGCTTAGACATGGTCCAGCCGCTGTTGTTGGCTCAGGCTGCTGCTAAAAGAATGTAATTTGCAGGTCGGCACTGCTGGGTTAGTGAAATGATACTTGCGATCAACCAGCTAAAATTATGCAGTTGACTAGTTGTCTCTAGCCCTACTGGAACACAGAAAGACTTGCTGATCAGGAAGCCCACTTCTGTAGAGGTTTCCTTTAATATCATGAAGCCCACCTTTACAAAGGTTTACTTTGATGTCATGACAACAATCACTATGGCACGGTCCAGCACTGAAACCGTACCCGGTTGTGATTACAGCCCATAGTACTGCGTCTCACTAATTGCAGAGAACACATTTCCTACAGGACTTAGGATAGTTATAGGAATAAAAGTCTAACTTCACTAACTTAAAAGCACAGACATTCTTACATATCAGAATGGTCTAGAAGCCAAAATATTTGGTGATAGCCTTCTTGCTCAGCGAGAAGGTTGAGTCTTGAAGGTTAGCAGATCTCTGACCTCAGATTCCTGTAGTAGTTTTCTGGTTAACATTTCAGCATAAATAAGAACACAGGCACACTCAGGCTGTGTAAAAATATGACTTTTGTCTATGTCTTACTCTGCAACTGTAGTCCAGGACTAATACATATTTGTTGCTCTGATCTGGTGCAGTAATAAGGCATCGGTGATTGTATCCTCTGGTATACAGTAGGCTATGATAACAAACTGTGTGTGTGTGTGTGTGTGGTAGTAGTAGTAGCTCTCTACACTCATATAATGATGTCTATGCATGACTGACACTGAAGTGACAAGGCATCAACCAGCCATCAGGGACCTACAGAAAGGGATCATAAGTTAATCATGACAAGGTGCAGAGGATACCACATTATTGACTTACTTTTCACTTAAGCTCTAACCTCTGAGGCCCCTGAGATAGTTCATCTTCCGGAGTTAGCTCCACACTGTGCATTAGTCCCTGGCTCAAACATGGCAACTCTACTGTACGAGTGCACTTCAGTGTCGAGCAGGGATAGAATCAGGGTGTCCGTGTCCACAAGCTTGAATCACTACAAGCCTCATCGTGCGGCGCTAAGAAGAGCTAGTCCATGAGAACAGTTGTGTAAGGTCCTATGAAACTTCGCCCAGCCTAGTTTGCTGTGCTGTGATTTTTTTTCTCTCTCTCCTCACGTCTTTAAATGTTAATGAGCGCTAAGGCTTTTGCCAATGTCCCAGATGTGGTTGAAAGCAGTTACTCGAATATAGATGTGATTCAATTAAAGATCCATGTCTGGGGTCGCAGCGCAGCTCTGGAGGTAGACATGCACAGCGACTCCATCTTAGTCATTAGCTGGGGTCATCTATATTTTACAACGCCTGGGGGATGGTCATCTAATGAAGTAAAACTTTCAGCAGCCAGGGCGGAGCAGCACCAGCAGACATCTCCTCTCATGCGCACACCTTCGTGACGAAGACTGGAGCCCCCAGTTGTTTGTTTTATTTAGCTAAATCCCAGGATCGCTTGTCATGCATTGTGCTGATCCTGTTTTGGGGAGGTGAAAGGACAAGCTATGCTCAGTGGTATTAATATGCTTGGTTGCTTGGAGACAGCTGGATGAGGTGGAAGGGTGGTGTGTGTGTGTGTGTGTGTGGTGTATGGGTTTGGAATCTTGAAGAGGCTGCTAAAAGTGGTACTAACAGACATAGGCCTACCAGCAAATGCTTTCTTCTGCATTTAGCATGCAGCGTCTCTCTTCTCGTCTCCGGAGATACGCGTTACTTTTAATGCCGGTGACACCGTGGCCCCCCTTAAAACACATATGTCTGCTTGAATCTAATGGCAGAGGACAATAAGGAGCAACAAGCCACAGAGGGCCTTGGAAGAGATGAGGAGAGAGGAAAAAATACGCAGATGCAAAAACATTGTGACAAGGAGGGACCGGGTGAAAGAGATAAATACACCAAAGGGAGATGAGTCTGAGAAAAAAAGATAGAGTGATTCTGAAAAAGACAGCAAGATTAGGTTAAAAAGGGAAAAAACAGCTTGTGTTTGGTGCCCGTTCAGTCGTCGTTATTTAACCTTCCTATTTAAACGCCTCCTTTGGCACAATGAAATGACTTCACAGTGTGAACATACACACATACACACACACACACACACACACGCCAAGCTGGATAATGATCAGTGTTAGTCATGAAGACATTTGTCTTGACTGTTTGCATTTGGTTGGGGTGCATCAGAGGCAGCCACATGAAGGCCGTACCGCAGGGCAATGTCGCTCTCCCCCGAGGTCGCCTTTCACCCCCTTCCCCGCCGCCTGAGACAGATTCCTCCTGACACGCCGCCCTCAAGATGAGCGCGCTAACCAGCACGCCAGGCTCCTGGGGGTAGCTGAGGCTGCTGGGAAGGAGAAGGATGGGGTGGAGGACTCAGAGAGAGAGAGAGAGACAGAGGGAGAGAGAGAGAGGGAGACAGAGGGAGAGAGAGAGAGACAGAGGGAGAGAGAGAGAGACAGAGGGAGAGAGAGAGAGACAGAGGGAGAGAGAGACAGAGAGAGAGAGAGAGAGAGAGAGAGAGAGAGAGAGAGAGAGAGAGAGAGACACAGAGACAGAGAGAGAGACAGAGGGAGAGGGAGAGAGAGAGAGACTTCTGATGCCATCTTTCCACAGGCGTACAGCCAGGAGGGTTTTGTCCCCGGGGGACATTGTTTTTCTGCTCTCCTGTATCTGATCTCGATTTGAGTGAGAGCTCACATAACGCGCGTATGAAAAATGCACCACTCATGTCAGTTTTTGGGAAACACTGAAAAGATGCTCCCAAAGATGAGAGGAATTAAAGAATCTGGTCTAGCAGGAGACGGCATTAAGACTGGACTAAAACAAATTCTCTGCAGGCCGTTTCTAGGGCAGCCTTCATCAAAAATGTCCCTCCCTTCCAAAGACAGCCCTGGTCGTTCAGATTATTTTTTAAAAGGATCATTAATAAATGGGTCTCCAGTCCCTCATTCTCCTTTACTCTTGATGTAAGGCTTCTTATGCATGCATATACATACAGCACCAGGAACTTAACTGTGCCAATCTAATATCGAACTCAAGTCCTGTATTATTTTTTTTTAAACTCATTCTCCTTTACTCTTGATGTAAGGCTTCTTATGCATGCATATACATACAGCACCAGGAACTTAACTGTGCCAATCTAATATCGAACTCAAGTCCTGTATTATTTTTTTTAAAAGGATCATTAATAAATGGGTCTCCAGTCCTCATTCTCCTTTACTCTTGATGTAAGGCTTCTTATGCATGCATATACATACAGCACCAGGAACTTAACTGTGCCAATCTAATATCGAACTCAAGTCCTGTATTATTTTTTTTAAAAGGATCATTAATAAATGGGTCTCCAGTCCTCATTCTCCTTTACTCTTGATGTAAGGCTTCTTATGCATGCATATACATACAGCACCAGGAACTTAACTGTGCCAATCTAATATCGAACTCAAGTCCTGTATTATTTTTTTTAAAAGGATCATTAATAAATGGGTCTCCAGTCCTCATTCTCCTTTACTCTTGATGTAAGGCTTCTTATGCATGCATATACATACAGCACCAGGAACTTAATTTAAGAAGCTTTGGTGTTCTGCATAGCCTCAATCTGGATCTGCACCACCAACAAAAAAACAAACTCCACATGACTCACATCCAGTGGCCTGAACCTTGGGGGCTTTTCTCCTCTTTTATCTCAGGCTTTCCCTTTCCTTCCTTCTTTGCTCTCTTTCTATAAGGTGCAGACGAGCTCTTTGCCCCCCCCCCCCCTTTTGACCTAAATTACTGGTGCTTCCTCGCTCTTCTGTAAAGATAGTCAAGGGATCGCATCAAAGGCCTGCCCTTCGAGCAAAGAGCAATGAAATATAAATCAACAAACATATGAATATTTAATCACAGATGGAAGAATTCCCCATAATACAGTGCGCAATATATATGCTTAATTTAGCTTCAGAAAACAGTCTGCCCCCACATTGCTCTGTGTGTTGTGAGTTTTTCAGCATCGATGGATGGGTGGAAGGGGTTCACTTTTAGTCCTCTTGGTTTCACATGGAAACAATACATTGTAAAATGAGAGCACTTTGTGAACACAAAGAACATACACACACACACACACACACACACACACACACACACACACAATCATTTAAATTTAATTTCTCAAATAAAAGATATTCAAATTGGCAATTTGTTTGTTCCATACAGATGATACTAAGAGTGTCTTAGTATAAGTGTTGTGTAAGTGACAAACAGTTACAGTACACAAATAGCTTCAAGTACCCGAGAGAGAGAGATACAATGCTGCAACAGCCTGACTACTGTAGCATGGCAGTGTCACATTGTGTGGTTTTGTGGGGGACGGAGAGGAAAACAACAGCCCTTTTACTGTGACCAGTGTCTGGCGCCACTATGCTGTGACACGCTACTCTGCACAGTCCATTGCCTTCAGAGAGCACAACACCCTCCTAAGGGCCAGAGATCACATGCAGGACACAGAGGACACACACACAGCAATTCACAATGACAGACGTCAAAGATATTTAAGAAAATAGCCATACACAAAAGAGCACTTATGGAGAGAGAGAGAGAGAGAGAGAGAGAGAGAAAAGAGGGGGAAGGAGGGAGAGAGAGAGAGAGGGAGAGAGAGAAAAAGAGAGAGAGAGAGAGAGAGACACACACACAACATGGCCAGAACAGGGTCAGGCTGACCTGGCCTGACGAGGCTCCCGGAGAGAGAGATTGTCCGCTGAGATCTTTCACAGGTGAGCGCACCTTAGAGTCACACCGCGGCCGGCAGAGCACCGCCAGGGTCAGAGGGTCAGTGTCGCAGCCGGTGCAACGACCGTCTGCTGACACACACACAGCCCGTGGCTAGAAACAGGAAGTGAGCAGCACTGGGAGTGACCCTGCTGCAAATGATGGAAAGAAGTGGTGTGTGTGTGTGTGTGGAGCATTTTTATTCTGGAGAGGGAGAGTCAGCAAGAAAACACAAGGGCTCAATATGGCCTTCTCTTTTTGGTCTTTTAGTGGGGAAGCTATCGGTTTGCTTGAAGGGGTTCTGAATGAGATGCATAAATGTATGCAGATGGAGCATGAGAAATGGTAATATTTTACCCAATAGTATGAACAACTGGCTCCATTTAAATGCAATTTCATGAACAAGGCTCAGTGACCTTTCCTGTACATAACTGAAAAGGCCAGCCCTCTCTTCGGGTTGGAGTGTGTGTGTGTGTGTGTGTGTGTGTGTGTGTGTGTGTGTGTGTGTGCGCGCAATATGGGTCCTGCTGATATTTTACTGCAGCGCATGAGCATTTTTGGGGTCAGACAAACACTATCAAAAAGCATCAGCTTGTGCCTGCACTGACGTCTGAGTGAAGTGTGTGACTGTCAACGCCGCACGCGACTGAGGGCTTTGGAGGACTACGGAGGAGGCACAGAGAGCGAGAAAGAGGGAGGAGGGGGAGAGAGAGAGAGAGAGAGAGAGAGAGAGAGAGAGAGAGAGAGAGAGAGAGAGAGAGAGAGAGAGAGAGAGAGAGAGAGGTGGTTGTGAGTCAGACAGGCTGCCTCCTCGGCCATGATTCAGCCCACCCTGCTGCGGGGTGCAGGGCACGTCCGTCCAATCCCATTAGCGATCGGCCTCCGCTGTGTTAAAGCACCACTGGAGGGGAGACTGCTTCCTCTTTGAGCTTCCCCCGCCATCACCCACTCCTTTGTCTCTCTCTCTCCCTCTCTCTCTCTCCCTCCCTCTCTCTCTCTCTCTCCTTCACTTCCTCTTTCTTAAAAGCTACTGACTATTTTACTCTCAGAGCCTATACTACCTCTGACTACCTTTCCTAGGTATGTTTGTGGCCTGCAGCAAAATGCAAAGATGAGAAAAGGAAAGTAGTAAAGATATCCAAAATACTATGCTTCTGTTTTTTTCCCATTTTAAAGCTGAACCATTTATTATCAAGTACAAGTATATCAAACGGAGGAAAACAAATAAGGTAATAAGAAAAAAAGGTCATGAATCGCACAGAAAGAAAATGGTTGCCTGCAGCAGGCATTACTTCACTTTACAGTACAGAGGATTGACTCCAAACCAGGGATTTATCCTACAGGATATTCTTTTTTTTTTACAGTTTTAACTGCAAAGTTTTTAAGTTTTTCCTTTTTAATGCAATAACAGTTCTGCGTTCAAAGGCATTTTAGAGGCATGTCTGTTGTAGTGGGCTTGGCTCATAAAGTGCTAAGTTCCCCATTCTCCTGTTGATCCAGCCATATGTCAATCAGCCCTTTAGCTCTTGTGATTGGCTAAGCTGGGGTTTAAGAGGCGGGAGATAAGGAGCAGATAGGGAAATATGGGGGAAGTAAGTCCCCCTCGGGAGTCCCAGACTTGTGCCGAGCACCACCACCAGCGGTCAGCACTCTCAGAGCCAGTGGAAGGTGCGCCCCACCAGCTTGTAGAAGCTGCGGTTGTGCGGGCGGAAGTAGGCGCGTAGCTGGCGCAGCACAGTGCCGTTGACCGGCGGGTGTGGGCGGCCCTTGGACTCATGCAGGCAGCGTTCCCGCCCGTCGCTGCGGATGCAGTAGAAGCCCTTGGTCTGGTTGAAGTAGAAGTTGGAGGCAGCGATGCGCGGCGGCAGCTCCAAGAATCGCTCCACGCGCCGCAGCTCGGGCAGCGGGTCGCGCACCAGCGTGTCGCCGTCCACCAGGTGGATCTGCTCCAGCGGGAAGTGGCGCAGCCAGTTGCGCATGTGCAGGTGGTAGAGGCTGCGCTGGATGGCCTTGTAGCGCGTGTTGAGCGCGCCGCCGCGCACCAGGAGCTCCTCGATGGGACGCACGGGCTTGCGCGCCTCCAGGCGGTTGAAGTAGACCTGCGTGTAGTCGGAGACCACGCGCTCGGCCGGGTCGCGCAGGATGAGCAGCAGCTTGATGGAGGCGTTCATGGCGCAGATGCGCTCGGGCGCCAGCGCTGACGTGAAGTAGCCCGGCGTCTTCTCCACCGTGATCTGGTGCGGGTATGAGTAGGGCATGAGGCCGCGGTACCAGTCGAAGCCGCGCGCGTAGTTCTCGTCCCAGTCGAAGAAGTGCACCTCGGTGGCGGCGGCGGCCACCGACGGGTGGATGTCCAGCATCTCCAGCAGAGCCCGCGTGCCGCCCTTGCGCACGCCGATGATGATGCTGTGCGGCATCCGCTGGCTGGTACCTGGCGGGGGGGCCATGGAGGGACCGACTGCCGTCCCGTTAGCCCGCAGGGGGTCAGCGGGGTCCAGATCGGACGCCGGCACGAACTCCGGAGGGGCGGCGAACGTCTGGAACACCAGCAGGAGCAGTGATCCGAGCCGGCCAGCCATGGATGGAGAGAGAGAGAGGCTGGGGGTCAGAACAGACAACAGCGGTAGTGGAGCGTGACTGGACCGAGCGGCTCACTGGCTGTGGCGAGGGGGGGTGAGGGGTGTATGGAGGTGGGGTGGGGGACTGGAGTGTATCAGACGATAAGCAAAAGAGTCTTTACAGGGATCAAAGCTGGCAGTCAGGCAGGGAGCTCAGAGCCGTTGTCACTGGCAGCCACTGAGGCTGGAGAGGAGGAGGATGAGGAGGGGCATCCATCGGTCCACAGCAACCCTGTGAAAACAACAATACACAAACAAATGCAGTCAGATGGGAGATGACTAGATGGCTGAATGCTCATTCTTACATCCAAAAGGGATGCATGTTGAGAATGAGGGAAAACACCAGGCTAGTTGGTATTTGAGACATTCACAAGTGTGTTGAAGAGGATCAATGTACATTAAAAATAGATAGCAAAACATTCCGATTTATTGACATACACATTGACTTATATAAATGAAGAATTCAGGGAGTAAATGCTATGTTTAGAGGTTTAAAAAAAGACATAAAACACATATTCATATGTGTATGACTGTGCAATACTACAGAAATATTGACTTATTTATCAACCATATGGTGTCCTTGCAATATTGCTATTGGCCTTTGGTCATCCTGTTTTTCACCTATGCAGTTCCCACACACTGCAAGTTAGCTGTTTCTATTTTCTGCCACTGCCATTTACAGCATTTCAATCTCATATTGCAGACAGTGCTCTTAAGCCCCATCAGTGATTCCGTCTATATTGACCCAGCATGTACGAAAATAGGGACAGGAATAAACAGGGATGGTGCATTTCCAGAAGAAGGCAGACAGGTCACTCTACATCACTGAGATGGGTCACCATCTCCCCTTTAGATCAATAGACTTTGCATCTGCTCATGAGTTTTTTGCAGAAAGGAAAGCTCTCTATTTAAATGCGAAGAGACACTGTTTTTCATAAACTTTGCTTTGACAGCTTTAGTTTAGATATAAGATATTAAAAAGTTGCTATGATAGGGGAGACAGTGACAGAGAAAAGTATTGGGCCATGTGAGAGCATTCCATACAGAGTGCTTCAAAAGAATCTCAGCCAATTTCTCCGAAAAACATAATTCCAGTGTCTTTCGTTTAAGTCTCGTCGTGTCCTACAACTAATCGACCTTCTGTGAGCCAGACAAAACAGGCTGCTTAGCCTAGTCAAAATACAAGCTGAAAAGGTCACTTTCACCGAACGTTGTTTTGTTATTTTTCTTCTGTTCTCCTCAAACTGATTAAAACACAACCTCCGTCACGTCTTTCAACCCGCCAGACAGCAGCTACCCAGTCGACCACGTCAACACACCCACACGCTCAGTGGCCTCAGCATTAAGTCCATCTTCCATGATTTCAGACGCAGGGGTGGGGGGAATAGATCATTAGGAGCTCACAGCCCTACTACCGTTTCTCCATCAAAACCCACTGTCAGCTAGTGCAAGATTTGGTTGGGTTTGTCCCAGAGTC
The DNA here is from genome assembly GCF_017589495.1 of Alosa alosa. Lineage (NCBI taxonomy): Eukaryota > Metazoa > Chordata > Actinopteri > Clupeiformes > Clupeidae > Alosa > Alosa alosa. The sequence continues at coordinate 11,005,987 of NC_063206.1, read as the reverse complement.
CATTGATTTTGACCCGCGAATAGTGCGTCTTCACTCAGAGCACAATCGAGTGCTAGACTGGTGTGATTAATCAGTCCCACCTGTCCGTCTCATCTCATTATCACCAGCTATGTGGGGAAACTCACTTTTTTCTCACGGCCTGGTTAATGGTAAAAGACTTATGGAACTGCCGATGTTTACAAAAAGTGTGATTTTCTTTACGGGAAAAAGGAATTCCTGTTAGATATTAATGCATCCTGATAGTAGAAAGCAATGGTGGTGAGGCCTGGTAAGAGTTCACAAAGACTGATAACCTCGCTAGTAGCAGCAGGTAGATTCTGAAATGGACCCATCAAAGCAGATGAACATGAATGTCACTGGTCATCTGCGCACAAAGCTCTCATCCACCATCCATGTCCAGGGTTAGAGCTCAAACTACTCCATCGCTCCAAGCAGGAGCGTTGGCTGTGGCAGCACTTTAAGCGTGGTGTCCATGCCACTCTCCTGCTACTGTTGCTCTGGCCAGGAGTGACACCTGCCTCCGTGTTCTAAAGCGAGGAAACATGTGATCTGGGAATGGGGGTGCCCCCAGGGGTGTTTGATGGGCGGTAGGAATTTGTGGTGACAGGCCGGCCCGTGGAGCTGCCAGTCAGCCCGGGGACGACTGCCAGTTCGGATGCCAATGGGGCGGACACGGCGGACAAGATTGTGTCGCCTCCAATTCCCTTCAACCTGCCTCCACTCAGGCGTTCTGTCACCTGGAAAGTGACATTGTTTAGCACGTCTTCTATAACTCTCCTCTCTAAAAGCTTTCAATTTCTCTTCTTCATTGCATCTCTAACTTACTTAGAGGAGCGCACACGCACACACAGACACACACACACACACAAACTTTCTAAACCACTCTTTCAGTGCTCCCCTCCTCCTCCCGGACTTTCACTACCTGATGGCTTTCCTGAGGACCACTTCTTGCCCCTCTCTGTCGCCCCTCCACGCCCAGTGCTTCTTTGTTCCTCCATCTCCTTTGTTTGGACTCCCCCATTGTGTCTCTCTCCATCTGTCCATCTCAATCTCCTCTGCTCTCTCTGGCCCAGAAGGTCCTGTTCACCCAGGGCTGATGCGCAAGTGAGTACTTTCTAATGAAATCCAACATTAACCTTATAAAAAAAGGGAGAACTGTTTCCAATATTCAAGAGGAAATTGGAACTTCACCCTCGACAGCCTCTTACATGGCAAGTAATTAAGTCCTCTCTGGCCACTCACTCTCAGGCCCCGGATAAGGAGTTCAGTTCGGTTAGTTTGGCCTCCAGTGTGTTTGAAATCAGCGGCCCACTGAGAGACAGCCGAGATCCCATCTTACCCCTCACCACGTCTCATCTTTTCTCATCTCTCCTCTCTTCATTTCATTTCATAGGCAGGCAGACAGTTGTGCAATTAAAAGGGAAAAAAAAAAAACTCTTGGAAAATAAATAAATAAATGCAACTCTTCAAAAATCCATGAAAAGACTCACGCTAGGCTTCCCGGACAAAAGCAAATGATTTGATGTCTGAGGAAGTGAGCTCTCCGCCAGGCTCTCTGGTGGCTTCTCAGGTTTATTGTCTCTACTCAAACACACATTTTAATTTGTGTACGGGGGAGGGGAAGAGAGTGACCCAGCAGGTATCGCAGACATGACCGAGCAGGGCTGAGTCTCATTTAGAGGTCTTCATCATGAAGGCTATTACCGCAGAGCAGCTGGTCATTACAAACCACCATTTACACATGTTTAAAAACAACATTTAACTAGGGTTTCATTAGGGCATATTTTATTTGCCATTAAGTGTGTGTGTGTGTGTGTGTGTGTGTGTGTGTGTGTAGTATTGTAGTAGTGTTCATTAATGATGTAGGGTCAGCTGCTCTGTTCACCCCAGTACCAAATTATTTCAGAGGGGTTGTGTGCATCTTCTTTGAAAAACATACGGTCAAAGTATGTCATGCCTAACAGGCTGTTTTAGGTTTGTGTACATAATGCAAATGAAAGTTTCAGTGTGTGTAGATAGACAGACAGACAGACAGACAGACAGACAGACAGAGAGAGAGAGAGAGAGAGAGATGGAGACAGAGAGAAAGGGAGGTGAGTGTGATGATGAATTATGGGGGCTCTCAGAGTGGCCCTTCCATTCCCCACTGCCCCAGTTCCCTCACTGGGCACCAGTAATGACCACTGCACCAGCACCAGGTCAGGCTCAGAGTCCACTATCCAAACTCCCTCTGCGCCCCCCCCCCCCTCGACCCCCATCTCCCTTTCTCATCGTTACTCATCTTGCTCTTCTGTCCATTTCTCTCAGCGTCCTCAACCTCTTACCCTTTCTGTCTTTATCCAACACTTCCATCACTTTTTCTCCATTTCTGTTTTTTTCCTCTCCTGCTCGTTTTGTTCACCATCTCATTGCTCGTCTTTGTCATTCTATCCACTTCATCTTCCATCTGCCATCTCACTGATCCTCCGATACTCAATTTTTCATTCACCTTGCAATCCATATTCCCCTAACTCACCCCACCCCACCCCACCTCCTGCCTCTCTCCCTCACGGGGAAACAGTGTTATTGGTACCGTCTGTCGTCATGGTTACATTTTGTTCTCTTCTCTCCAAAACGCCTACACTGCATCTTTTCAATACTTTGTCCATTCCTTTAAGATACCAACAGAGTGGGCATCAAACTTATTATTATTCTTCCACATCCTGACCGACCACATAACCGACGCAATTACTACCCACCAAGAGAACCATAAAGTGCAGCTGTACATAATTTTACTTTGAGACACAAATAATGGCACAATTCAACCAGTGGAGAGGGCAATCCAACCCCCCTGAAGAGTATGGCGTCAAAGCTCTTGACTCACGCTGAAATATGACCGTGTCCAACCAAAAATAAATATGGATTTGTTTCTTCTTTTCAAACCTCATTCTATGAGTTCTATAAGTTAAGGCCCAGACTAACTAAATATTTGACAATACAAAATGAGAAAACAATGAGGGAAAAAAACGAGAAGCAGATGAACTCAATAGGCATCCTCTGATTTTGTTCTACTGCTAAATAATTCCCGGCAGACCTGGTAGAGGATCATCTTGTTTATTTGTTGTTAATTATTTCATTCAAATGAAAAGATATAATGTCCGCAACACTGCTTTTGACTCCCATATATTTAATATACAAAAGGCAACGTTTCGACCCTGCTGGGTCTTCTTCAAGGAAATGGTGGACACATTTGATGAAGGGATATATAGTATGTAGGCCTTACAATCAGCTGACCTACCAAGGGATGTCAACTGGTATGATTGGGTCTAATTATTTCATTCACACATGCCTTTTGAAATCAGACCCACACAGGTTATGTTCATGATCAATTTCATTTAACCATAATCTAACATGAATGTCAACCAGACATCTAACATTAATGTCAGATCCATAAATGTAGGACAACAAGTCTAAAAGGCAGGCAGGCCTAGAGCATATTGTGTCTGTGATTGACAGATGCTCCAGTAAAGATATTATTAAATATTATGGCCATTTATTGGGGGAAATAGATTATTCCTCAAGTGGCAGCAGCTCATCTGAAATAGATTTTGTTTGGGATTTGAACATCCAGCTCATGATGAAAGATCGCAAACAGCATGCAGGTTACAGCCATCTACATTGCAATTGGACATCACAGTCCAGCGTGTGCTCTAAAGAGAACAGCTTCTCCTGATAGAAAATAATAGAGGATTGTAAGAAAGACAATTCACATCAAAACATGAATGATCAAGCTCTGCCTGTCAAATGACCTTATTTGCATGGTTAGAAAGAGAGACTTTTTCTGTTGGTTGGGTGGGGATCCTAATGTAGAGAGTTCTCTGTTTTATTTGCTACCGGAAGAAAAATCATGCAAATGCAAGAATTGTGGCCTATTAAATTGCAAGCCAGCCAACATTCACCCCTGACCTTGAGAACAGAGTCCATGTGTGGATTTGCTCGGAGCCGTGGTAGGGATCGAGGACAGCTTGTCTTTACTGATTGCATTTCAGGCCTTTACCAAAACAATTGGATTACCCATACCTGCAGTGCTCCCTGGTGGTTTATTCAATGCCAACAAAAAAATGCATTTACAATTTTGCATTCTATAATCCAAAGTGACTTACCATGCCCTGCAGGTAAATATTTCACCCATATGCTGTCCTTGGGTGCCACATCCATGACTTTGGTGTTACTGTCACACACCCTGCTTTGCCAGCAGAATAACCGGATCACAAACACGAACACAAAAATACCACCTGCTTTTTTGTATGAAGATTGAAGATGCCATTCAAGTAGAAAGGGCTTACAGTAATAGCAGCATGGCGGTGACAACTGACGGAGCGTGCCCTCGCTGTTTGCAATTGACAAAAGGCGACTTGAATCATTGGTGGTCACAGACATCAGGAAGAAAGGATGCTACAAGGTCTATTTCTGGAGCCGGTAAGATGATAACCTAATCCACACCCACATGCCAGCAGAGGCCGTCATTAGGAAGTGAACATGAAGGGATTGTGTGTGTGTGTGTGTGTGTGTGTGTGTGTGTGTGTGTGTGTGTGCATGTCTGTGTGTGTGTGTGCGCACCTCTTTCTGCGTGTGTGCGAGTCTGTGCGAGTCTGTGTGTGTGTGTGAGTGAGTGAGTGAGTGAGTGAGTGAGTGAGTGAGTGAGTGAGTGAGTGAGTGAGTGTGAGAGAGAGAGGAAGTGATGGAGGTAGAGAGAGAAATGGGGGAGAAAGAAAAGCCTGGATTGTTAATATTCTCTTTATTGGAACAAAGATCCCACGACACATTACAAAGTAGCATTAAAAAACAAGGGGAGAGCATGAAGCTGTGGGTAGAGAGGGAGAGAGAGAGAGAGAGAGAGAGAGAGAGAGAGAGAGAGAGAGAGAGAGAGAGAGAGAGACTCAGGTGGAGAACGATGGAGAAGTAGGGACCCAGTCAGAGAGAGAGTCGGAGAGAAAAAGGAAATACTGCCAAAAAGAGTGTTACACTGTAAACAGAAATAAATAGAGGGAAGAAGGGATAGAGAAAGGGAGAGAGAGAGAGAGAGAGAGGGAGAGGGCAAGAAAGAAGAGACTATTACTTTATCATGCATCCCACTCGCAGTCACACGCTCAGGCGCTAATTGTGCTGTTTAAAGCCTAATCTAAACCGCTCAGTGGTTATGGCTGTGGATAGCTTTCTGTCAATCTTGCAAAAGGCATGTCAGCACAAAAGCATCTTCTCCAATTAGATATGCTTCACCAGTCATCTGTGCCGTTCAGCATTGTAAAAGTGTTCGTCTGTGATTGCCAACTGTGATTGCAAGTGTGTGTGTGGGTGTGTGGTGCTGGGGCAAGGTATGAAAAAGTAAGGCGTGCCGACACTTTAAGTGTGTGCCCTTGAATGTGTGTATATGTGAGTGTGAGTGGGTTTATATTACCTGTGCCACGGTGTGCTGGCTCAGTTGTCTGCCACTGTGTGTTTGCCAACAGTTTCAGCTGTCACTGCATACAGGTGGGTGATACACACTTATGGTGGTGTGACAATGCATTTGTTGAGATTGTGGGAAAAGTGCTGAATGGGTGTAGTCATCCATCCTTCCATCCATCCATCCACTCACTCATTCACTGAGTGTCGTGATGAATACAAGAAATGTTATTTTGTCTGGGAGTCACTGCACTAACCAGCATCCTTCCCTAAATAAACCAAATACATCGAGCTGAAAAGTGAACTACTGAGAGGAACAAGGGGAGCCATCTGTCAAAAATCCCAAACTGCCTCCATCACACATATCTGGGCCACCAATGCCCGACTTAGAAACATGGCTGTGGGGAACACAGGCAATAGATGGCTCGGTTCCACCGAGGGACGGCCAATCATGTCGCGACAGCACAGGAGACCCGAGAAGTCATCGCACACTTTTCGTTACAGTTTTCGTGTCCCTGCAATTGGCAGGGGATCTGGGATTAGATAGATAGATAGATAGATAGATAGATACTTAGGCTGAAGATGTTGATGAAGATGTTGATTAAAAAAAGTCGAGGTAGCATTTGATTGACACATACACAGGCTCTCCCATATCCTCATTGAGAAATGGTCTACATAGTGGAATAGGAAAGACTACAACAGGGAGATGAGGTGCAGAATAAGTATGTGGTCCAACAAATGACTCCCTGCAAACAAGAAAATAAATAAATATTCCATCTAATTGCCTTTTTAACTAAGCAGCACCTCATCACCTAATTAGACATGGTTTGTAGCACTTACTCGCAGCGATTCTTTGACTCACCTGTTTGAAAGTAAACAATCTGACTTTTAGGCAGGTCGTCTCAGAGTCACTGACAAGCGGTAATTAGGTCCCTGCTCAGCAGAAGACCAGCCAGACATCTCTCCCCCTATAATTAAAACAAATGCACTCACGCTCTCCTCTTTCCATTTATCTCCCTCTCTCCAACTCGCATATCCATCTCTATCTCTAGGCTAGCTACATCTCTATCTCTAGGCTAGCTACATCTCTATCTCTCTTTTTATCCCTTGCTTCACTCGTTTCCCTCCTACCTTTATTTCCCTCCCCATACTGTTGTTACTTTCTCTTTCTCACTCTTTTTTCTCCCTCTCTCCCCCGGTATGCTGAAATACACATACATTATGGATGAATTGCTTTGTCAGACACAAAGCTGCAGTCGCCTTGATGAGCAATGGGCCGATGTTAAAAGTTTGATGAGGGCCATCAGACTGTTTAATGAGAGAATGATGGTACATCCGGTTTAGCACCCATCCATCCAGTCCACAGCAGGAGGAAGACAAGGGGGACAACAGGCTTGCATTGCTGAGGTCCCTTAATGCACAGCCAAAGTGCCACAGCTCATAGAGAGACACCACTATAATTATACTAACATAATAACATATATTATTAATAATAATATATAATAATGCACTCTTGTCCTTGATGACTGTGACAGGGGTCTGGGATAAGAACAAGTGTGGCGCTTTATTTATTTATTTGTTTTGGACAATTATGACCTTGAGGAAGAAGAAAAAGAAACATTTTTCTTTGAAACGCTACAGCACAGAGAATGCTGCCATATGATCGGCTGAATGGACACATTTTCACTCTTCCATTGGCTCCTACACACAGCACTCCGGAGAGAGAGAGAGAGAGAGAGAGAGAGAGAGAGAGAGAGAGAGAGAGAGAGAGAGAGAGAGAGAGAGAGAGAGAGAGAGAGAGAGAGAGAGAGAGAAGTGTCAGCTTTCTTTGGTTGTCCCGACGATGCTTTCACAGCTTGAGTTTACCTGCGGCTTATGAGCTGGGCTGCGTTCCTAAATGGCATCCAAACCCTGTGCTGGACCGGGCCCAGATCTCCACGCTACCTGGACAAACCACTGTGGTAAATAAGTGCTCGACAAATGTGGCAGAAATAGCCTGGGTTTGCAGAGGGGCCGTCTGTGCGGACTAAAATCCTGCCAAATAATGGGAAGGCAGCACTAATCCATTTGGGAACCACCACAACAATCAAGTCACCAGCTCCAAATCTGCCTCTCCCCAGACATTGAGGGACTTCGAGGCATGAAGAAAAAACAACAAACAAATTCCAATCCTTTCTAAATTATTCTGGCGCAAACAAGTTAGGGGAAGGGGCTGAGAGGAAAATAAAGAAAATCGGCTTCTCGATACCAGAGAAGAGAGATGAGAGATGTTTGCGTGCATTCTTTCATTAAATTCAGCCTTTAGTTAACACATCAAGGTAATATCCACAAATCAATTAATGAATGATAATTATTTGCCAATGATACTTATCAGTTATTATTATATAATTACACAACTACTAATTGACCAATCAATTGTGCACATAAAGCATTGTGACAGCTTTATTGCAATATGACAAACATTCCCAAAAACCTCCAAAAAGATGTCCATCCCTGCCTGCAAATTTCTCATTTCTGTACCCATCATGCACTGATGGGAGGTGGTGGCGTTAAGGACACTCGTCTAGCAGATGCCATCAAGAAATGCTAACATCTCCTAATGCATCTGTAAGATTTCCAATCTCACACATTGGAGGGTAATATGTTTTCATTTAGCCCACATACCAGTTGCTACATTACATCCAGACATCTGTTACAGAGCGGTAGGCACGGTAAGCTCGGGCTGAGGGTGAACCTTCGCTGCCACTTGTGTAATTTTATGCTTGCAAACTAAACAGAGCGCAGGGGGCACGCTTATCTATAATGACAATCTGGTTTTCATATGGTTCCACCCAGGCTACGGCAGCGGAGATGGAGGGCAGGGAGGAGGACAAGAGACAGAGATGGAGATGGATAGAGAGAAAGAGAGAGAAAGAGAGAAGAGAGAGAGAACGAGAGAGAGAAAGAGAGAGTAGAGAAAACTTATGAAAGTGGGAAAGGGAAGAACAGAATGTAAAATGTTACAAAGAGGGTCTGTGTGAAAGAACTAGGAGGGGACTAGAATGAGATGAAAAAAAACAAGAGAGGGAGACAGAGGAGAACCTGTGTGTGTGTGTGTGTGTGTGTGGCGCCAAATGTAACATGCCTTATTTCGTGGACAGAATTGACTTTTGTGTGACGAAATACATATATTCATTACGAAACCATGTTACATCGTAACGCCTTTTGTCCACGGAATGCACAAATTGGTTTGCATTGTGTCCACGAAACACTAAGACAGCACATCATTTCGTGGACGAAATTGACTGGTGGCCTTTTCCTTTCGTGGACATAATGCTGAATGCACTATTCACTGTCGTAGACGAAATGTTTGGTCAAAAGTAATTCTGTCTACGTAAATTCTGTCTACGTAAATACGGAATGCACCTACACCAGGGGTGGGCAACTAATTTCCCCAAGGGGCCACATGACAAACTGGGACTGTTGAGGAGGGCCGGACCCAAAATACCGAACTCAAGTCTGAACTCAATTCTGTTTAATTCTATTCTGTTCTTGTATAACATTAAGTAAATCATATGGTTTTGTTTACTAGTCGTAAGAGCAGATGAAAATGTGAGGGAGACAAAGGAAAAACAGCAATATTTAATCTATGTCCAGTATTTAATCCTCATTCTCGAAAATGATTTTTTGACATTGACATTTTTTTTTCAGTTTTCAAAGACTGATATAAAAAAGTACTACAATATCTATATAATTAGGCTAGGTCATGAAAATGTGAAGGAGTCCGTACAACCGATAGGCCTGTGCCACCATTTCATCAACACTCAGCAATATTTCATCATTAAATCATTACCATCATTAAATTAACTCTATGCAGAATTAGACTACGAAAATGTGGAGCAGACAATTATAGGCTGTCATTAGTTAATTAACATGCACAAAGAAAACTATTTTAAAAATGTAGGCTGTTTTTGCTTTAACTTTATACACATAACTGTGATTGGTCAACTCGCTCTGTGTGTTGAGCCGGCTGCTTCAAGCAACCTGTGGGTAGTAGCATCATACTAGTTCGCTAACATAAGCTTTGCAAATAAACTCAGACATATTTTGGTTACAATTCTGGGGTTATCCGATTGTAAACTGTCTATCTGCCAGTAACGTTTTGAAATGAACACCATATCGCCAACGAGCAGCAGTAGGAGTTCGTTCTAACAACCTTTCGCGGTGGTGAGCGACGAGACATAAGAGACACAAAACTTTGAAAGTTTTACGCCCGGCGTAAAGGCAACTGCATTGTGTCGACGCAGAAGCATAAATTCACCAGCACATCAGTGAGGGTGTTTACGTCGTATGCATCCACGCACAAATGTATGGGCGTACAAATAGCAGTCGCTTTCAAAATAAAAACAACGATATTGATTTGCAAGCATTATCTCTATGCTAGGCTCTTGACTATTGTTCTTTCACGGACCTTACACGGGCCGGATGTGGCCCGCGGGCCGTATGTTGCCCATGTATGACCTACACGCATCATTCTGTGCATCCTATTTCAATTTCGTCCACAGAAGTATTGTGTTGTGTTACAGAAGGCATTCCGTCCACGCAGTAGTAACTTAACAACTTACGAAATGCATTCAGTGGATTGCCAATCACACTGCCGTTGCAAAGCCTCTGAATGCAGCCAGCTGTCCCGTTTACCGGCAATGCTACAGCGGACTTAAGCTGGACTTAAGATGTCAGCTCGTGGAGAAAAGTTGCAATACATTTCACGCAGCTCTGTGAATAACGGGAGGCGCGAGTGCCACTTCTAAATGGGACCCACTGGCTAATTCATTCCGCAAACTGCTGACTCACGAAATGTATTTTAGCAGGTTACAAAACTGATTTTGTGATTCTTTTATGCATTTCGTCCACGTAATGAAATGATCCTGACACATAATTCATTCCGTAAACTGCTGACTCACGAAATGTATTGTAGCAGGTCACAAAATTGATTTCGTGATTCTGTTATGCATTTCGTCCACGTAATGAAATTATCGTGACACATAATTAATTTCGTAAACTGCTGACTCACAAAATCTATTGTACGAGATTCTATTATGTATTTCGTCCACAGAATGAAAGCATATGTCACTGAATGCATTTCGTAAGTTATTAAGTTACTATTGCCTGGACGGAATGCCTTCTGTAACACAATACTTTTGTGGACGAAAATGAAATGGGATTCACAGAATGATGCGTGTAGGTGCATTCCGTATTTATGTAGACACAATTACTTTTGACCAAAAAAAGAGAGTTTATTTCGTCTACGACAGTGAATAGTGCATTCAGCATTATGTCCACGAAAGGAAAAGGCCACCAGTCAATTTTGTCCACGAAATGATGTGCTGTCTTAGTGTTTCGTGGACACAATGCAAACCAATTTGTGCATTCCGTGGACAAAAGGCGTTACGATGTAACATGGTTTCGTAATGAATATATGTATTTCGTCACACAAAAGTCATTCTGTCCACGAAATAAGGCATGTTACATTTGGCGCCCCATATGTGTGTGTGTGTGTGTCTGTGTGCATAGGTTTGTCATTAGGGGTCTCAGGATAGTTGGCTTTACAAAAGCAAGGGCAAAGCAGATAGAGATAGAGAGATAGAGAGATAGAGAGATAGATAGATAGATAGATAGATAGATAGATTTATTGATCCCCAAGGGGAAATTCAGGGGGTCTCAGTAGCATACAGACATCACACACACAACATGCACTTACAGCAGAAATGGTAAATATATAAATAGCGCTCAATATCCTCCATTATTGGATATATACTCTTTTGATATACTCTTTTGATTAAAATTTGGTCTCTGCATTTATCCCAATCCGTGAATTAGTGAAACACACTCAGCACACAGTGAGGTAAAGCACACACTAATCCCGGAGCAGTGCGCTGCCTGCAACAACAGCGGCGCTCAGGGAGCAGTGAGGGGTTAGGTGCCTTGCTCAAGGGCACTTCAGCCATGCCTACTGGTCGAGGTTCGAACCGGCAACACTCCGGTTACAAGTCCGAAGTGCTAACCAGCAGGCCACGGCTGCCCCAAATTCACCATATATGGAGAAGAAGGTGTTGTGTGTATCCATAAATCTGCTGTTTGAGATAGTCATCAGACCCACATTGGTGGATCATGCCTTAGTAATGTTCTGTATCTGTAACATTTATGTCCTTTTGTACATTTATTATGAATTGCAGACATAAATAAAGTAGTTAAAATGTGTCTGTGTGTGTGTGTGTTTGTGTTGCCATGAGGATTGCACACTGTAGCTCGTTCATCTGATGGTGAGTTACCTACAGTCTGTTTCATCATCAAATTACTCACAGCGCTGTGGACAACCCCCCCACACACACACACACACAGACCCCTTCAACCCCACAACCTCCGTCGGCATGCTCGGACGCCCTCTCCGCCAGCTGCCTGCCAATCTGTGACACCCGGCCTGTCACGCATTTACATAAATGCGGGGAGATAACTGCCAGACCTAATTTCCTCCACAAAAACCTGTTTTTAGCAGAACACTGGCCCTGAGGGCATCACATCATAGCCAGCCACAAGAACCTGTGTTTCATCAACAGGAGAACACCGACTCGCTTTATCCCCAGTCTCCCACAGCAAGGTGAGAGGCAAGGTTTTAAATGTATGGTTATTATTAGGGCTGTCAAAATAACTGATTAATTTCGATTAATTAATTTGAGAAAAAATAACTGATTAAAAAAAAGTAACGCAGATTAATCGATTTATGACCGTTGACCCCGAGCCGTTGTAGTCAGTAACCATTAGACTGTAAAATGAAGGAGAGAGAAGAAAATGTGCTGCCTAGATCATTGATTGGAACATTTACTTTTAAAAAACGGCTTGATGGTGTTGATAAAATAAATTGTTGATTAAAATAGTCCTCTGCAATGTATGTGATAAAAAAAACTTCTTCCCGAAGCACTTTTTAATTTATTTCCTCAGCATATTATGTCATATCATAGATTATTATGCCCATTATTAAAATAATAATAAAAGAGTTTTTGAACTTTAATGTCACTAATGCTGATTATTCAATGATTCATTTGAATTTAAATATTTAAAATACTTTCACAGCAGAAATCATATATGCGATTAATTTAGATTAATTAATCACAGAGTATGTAATTAATTAGATTATTTTTTTTAATCGATTGACAGCCCTAGTTATTATGCATTCCTTCATGGGCTATGTAATATCAAACAAGGTCAAATTGAAGATCAAGTGTCAGGTTTGCCAGAATCACAGGAAGCATAAAGTTCTCCAAATATCTGCTGTAGCACGGAACTGTGGGTGGGGAAAGGCTTGAGTAATTATATGTGATCATCCCCAAGCCGCAGAAAAAATAGCAATTAGAGGCTAGTAATTGGGTGAAAAATAGCAGAATGGAGAGTGCGGAAGTGGCAAAGTCAATGTCAAAATTTTCTGTTCGGAGTCTTGAGTGAATGTCAAAGTACCCTTCAAAACATGACAGGCTAAAAAAAAATATATATATATATATATATATATATATATATATATATATATATATATATATATATATATATATATAGCTCATCTTAACAGCCGGGACATGAAAGAATGGTATTTGTCCGAGAGCAACATGAAACAGCTCTTCATATCACAACTGCTCCATCAGTCAGAAAGTGGGAGGGGAGGGGAGGGGGACGAAATTGTTAATAATTTCAAAAGTGAAACGGGGGCCTTATCGGAAGGAATGTGGTATTTATCAGGAGATCCTCCCTGCCTGGCAGCTTTCATCTTCACACACTTGTTTCTACACCGTCATGAATAAGTCATGGCGGCTTAACTTTTTTGGCGTCCTTAAGCGAATCATCGGTCGAGCCGTTTGCCTGGCCCCCATAAACCAGCGTGAATTATGGGAGATAAGAGGCACTGGAGGTCGCCTGCCCCAATAACTCTTCTCACTGGGGCTTGTTGTGTTGGCTTTTTACAAGTGAACACCCACAGCAGATGAATGCCTAATTAGCGTCATCCGTGGAAAAAACTATGAGGCGGAAAGAGTGAATGTGGCTCAGTGTTGAGAGGAGATATATGTGGGAGAGCAGCTAGTAGGGGGTTCCATCACTCCACTCTCCCACAACAAGGCTGATGAATTTGAAATGGCAACATTTCTTAGCCTAAGAAAAAATTAGATTCTGTTTTGTTTTTGTCTTAAGTGGTGCAGTGCCTTTAGTGTGTGTGTATATATACACACACTTTGAGAGAAGTATTTTGAAAGAGGATCAGTTGCAGATTTGTTTTTGACTACTTGCTTCATATGTCGCATAGGCACAACAAAGTCCTGTGGTAGCCAAACATGCAATCGTGACAGCCAACGCTGAGGGAGATATTACAACAGACTCTTTGGTCTAACATGTAAAGTCAATACTTAAGATATCCATAGAAAGACAGGAAGATTAAACTCTGAAGGAATTACAATTTGTATTGAAGCATCTCAGCTCAGGCGCAACATTTGAAACTAGTTCAACTTTTAATTAGGCATGCAGACATGTTTAAAGAGCCTCTCAGATAATGACAGTCTCATATTCCCCATTGAGAAAGCAGGCATCCAGGATTTAATTAATCGTTTTCTTTGGTTGGGAGATGTGATCCCGTCCTTGATTGCATTATTTGAAATCCAAATACCATGATTATTTTCTATTTAACAGCCACAAATTAGCAAGAGCATCGCTAATCCCTCCATTAATGTAATAGATCATACCGGAATGCCGAGGTCAGGTAGGTTACCAATGAAGGTTTAGAAAAAGAGAGGACTGTCAGATATTAAAAGGCTCTATCCTGAAATACACAACAGTGGGCAACAGAGGTCAGGTGTAGTGAATACGAGTTCTACGTGTTGAACAAACTCGATGCCACAAGAGACTGCCAGTTTATTTTCAGCACAAGCTGATCCATGCAAGCGTGTGTCAATACAACAATATATCTGATATTTATTCTAGGGGAAAGCAACCTGTCTGAATCTGTCTAAGCCTCCGCTGTTGTTTTCCTGTCTGTTCTTGGTAAAGCCTCTGATACACAAGAAGAAGATTGGTGTAACACTGGATTTTGCAGTACTCTGGGTGTCCAAACAAAACCTGGCGTTTCTGTAGGAAGAAGGTGATCAGTGTAGGAAATGCAAGAAGGTTTTTCATAGCTTACCGATGCAAATATAAGGGCTTTTACCAAGTAAGGACTGAATAAGATATTTAACCTCATCATGCATATTATGCCCTTCTGAAAAAGTCACTTCATTAACACAGGTCCCTATTTATAGAGATAGCCTGGCGTTGCATAAAGGTCAAGTTCTCTCCGCTTGCTTGTTGCCAGTACGGTGTAAATGATTAAGATCTGCAAAGAACTATAAACTGTGTGCTATGAGCAAAGTCTATAGTTCCCTGGATAGAGATTTGCCTTGACACAAGTATAACCATGTACAACATGTGAAAAAATACCGATAATGTTAGCCATTTCAGATAGTTTTATACATCTTCAATTGTATTAATCAGTTCAATTAATTACTGAATAGTTTAAACGAGTAAAGGTCCCCAGTCTCTGGTGCGAACAGAGAAAAGTAGCATAATAGGTGGCGTACAGATGCAGGTGGTAGGGGTTGGCTTCCCTTACTGAAGATCACCCCAGGGGCCACAGAGGCCTGGGCTTGCACACGTTACAATTTCCCAATCCGACTGTCCTTCTCTCTCCATTTTTTCCCTGTCTCTACTATCTGACTCAAGGCTGAAAAAAAGAACAGACAAATTTAAAATATGGGCTAGATTAAGGCTGGATCACAAGCATGAGATAAGTTGGTGGCATTTTTACATTACAGCTTATTTGCAATAGAAACTGGATGCATATGCTTTGGCCAGAACCTTTCTGTTCAGTTAGTGTTAGTATATACACATTTTAAAGCCTGACAAACTTGAGTGCTGGATATGTTTCTGTGTACTTAATCATGTGACATATTTTATTGGAATTATCAGAATCATTGCTGTGTCAACCAAAGCAAATACTACATGCCAGCTGAGAAAAACAGGCAGAAGAGTAGTCTATTAACTCTCCTACTCATCTAGATTTTCTCCATCGATTAAAAAACATTTATTCCATCACCTTGCATTGTGAATACCATTGGTATTGGAGCTTGCAATGTCATACGAGTACTATACAGGTAAGTGGCAATAATTCCCAACTATGCCGCATGGAGCTACACACATTATGCAAGCTCTGATCATACATTTATGCAAGATGTGAAAAAATATATGCTCCCTGAGCAACAATACAAGAAATGAGCACGAGTCTCAGAAGGCAAGCACACATCATACAACACTGAAGCTATGTGTGGGAAAGACAGGTTTCAATACATAATAAATAGCAGACAACACCAGAGAAGAGTTAAAACTGCTCATCAAGGGAGCGGGGGATAGAAGCTGGAAAGTAAGAAAGAAGAAAAAAGAATAACCGAGAAAGAAGAGAGAGTGATGGAGAGAGAGAGCAAAAGAAAGAAAGAGATTCACGTTGTACACTAATGTCTCAATTTGAGGCGCAATGCCAAACTGCCATGTGCACATTTGTAATCTGCCAACACTCATAAGCACCATTTGTGTGAAATGCGCTTCATTTCTCATCTGTGGTCCCTGGTGGATCTTGCTCAGAGTTCCTGGCTTGTGAGGGTTAGTGGCAGCGAGAGGACGCGTGTTTAAACAGCCTGCACACTGAGTCACATTCCCTTTTTGGCAGAGTGCAGTTTGCACGGCTGGGAGCTGAGACAGCTCTCCACTGCGAAGGCACCAGCTGACGTGAAGGGGAAAAAAGAGAAAATGCTGAACTCCCACCTCCCAAAATCAGGTCCCTTCAAGCAGAAGTGTGAAGCTTAACCAGAGCCTGGAAGAGAGGTATCACATGATCAGTAGGTTACTACTCACACAGAGATGTGTGTATAATAATTCTAAAGATATTAAAGACATATGGGTTCAGTTAATAGATTACTGAACAATGGAACACCATGTACAGTACCATGAGCCAAGAAAAGTAACAACAGCAGTAGGACAGTTTTTTTCCCCCTCTTTACATCCAGGATTTCTGAATTAAAATCGTTTACAATGTTTAGCATGAAGAATGAATATTTGATCTGGGTTAATGGAGTTAATGATAATGAAGTTAATGTTAATTGCACATAATCCACTATTTATGTTCAGCACGGCATTCAATCACTAGAAAGGAGACGTAATATAAAGTCTAACTGATGCTCTCTGTTGCAAAAGCCTCACAATTAGTGACAGTCTTGCTGGGTAAAGGGTATAAGCAAAAGGATCGAGACATTACAATTCTGAAAATAAAGACAGACATATACTGTAACTCCTGCATATTATCTCAATTGACGAGTTGACTTGTATATGAGAAGAAAATCTCCGGGATGGGAATTCAGTAGAAGATAATTACCGGTAAACAGATTAAATTTAAATGCATCAACACAATGTGACCTATAAGTCACTTGTATTGTCAGCCACAGTCAAAGAGTCACTACAGAAGACATAAAAAATGTGGACACATTCTGAATTCCTACCACCAGCCGGTATTATTCGAAGCCTTCTTATTTAGCTTTTTAAATGGGGAATGCTGTAAGCAGTCAGAATGCAATTTTGTTCAGAAACTGATTCAATCAATACCTTCATTACTACTTTGAAACTTTCAACTTTCTTTTCTAAATGACATGTTAACCAGCTAAACATTTTCTGATTTTTTTTTCCATTTTTGCAATGATTCTAATGAGCACAGTTTGTGACAGTAGGCCTACAATCAAGAATCGACACAGTACACATGGATTCAGTGTGGCAATGAATCTAAGATTCAGTCATACATGGAGGAATGCTCATTACCAGACCGATTCTATCTATTAGGGCCAATCTCCGTGGCTCAGTCAGCGCTTAGCCGCGATAAGCTCCAAATTGACGACTAACTTTTGTAATCCCGCTCTCACTCCCGAGAATGGGACGCCCCCAGCCCCTTGTCCCGTGCAGTAGCCATGCGCCGGGCGAGCGAGTGAGGGAGCTCGGTGGTATTATCGGCGCGGGGTGGGGGGGGGGGGTATTGAGAGCCCTGAAGTAAATGAAGCAGCGTTATCGGCGGCTATGGCAAGCGAGCGGATAATGAAGGCGCTTCGAGAGACAAGGGGAGAGCTCCGCTTTAATAATGAACCAAAATGGGCCTCTCCTCTGCATAGTGGCGCTTTTAATACAGACTTCCACAATCCCTGCTGCTCCTTGCCGCCAACTCAGCGCCGTTATCATGGCGAAGGAGAGAAATTAACATGCGGGAATGAGCGACTATCATTGTATATTGGACCATATTAAGAATTAATCGGACATTAACTGACTCATTTCTTCATACTTAACTCTGGCTGACAAAGTAATGGTTTATTTTTCAGGCGATGGGAATAGCTCCAAGGAGTTCAGGCCTAGTTTGAACATGTGGGACTGAGGACCAGCAATGTTTTCAGCACAGTCAACACCATTCTTTTAAGGGTAAGGCTATTTGCACCCCTGGTACAATTAGCAGTATATACTATTCGTACCCTGGTGCAATTAGAAGTGAATGCTATTCATACCCCAGTGCACACAGCAATGTGTAATACCCCGTCTGGTACAAATATCAATGTATGCAATTCGTACCCCGGTGCACACAGCAATGTGTTCTATTAATACCCTGTCTGGTACAAATATCAGTGTATGCTATTTGCACCCCTGTGCATTTACTCTGGCATATTGATCACAAAATGTAATTTTTTTTTAAAAATGAGCAACATGGTTTTGTTGTTATGTCACAGGCTGTGAATAGCTCAGCTGTGTAATAGACACTCTGAATAAGGTATGCTGTTTGCAGCACTGCTTAATTAGAAGTGAATGCTATTTGTACCCTGGTGTATATAGTAATGTATGCTATTTACACCCGAGTGCGTTAACTAACTTGTTGCAATCAGAACGTCCATTTCAGAACTGATTTCTTGTTCAAATTGCGAGCCTTCTCTGCAGAGATGTTGGTACACATGCGCACTCACTCTGCCAAAACGCTTTTTGCGGGAATCAAACCCCGGTCTCCCACGTACTAATACATGCCATTAACCACTGTACTATTGACTTCCACGTCAAAATGAGTGTTTGCAGGTAAATTTATATTTCACAGGCCTGAGCGTCATAATCACGAAATTTCTGTTAACTAACAAACTGATGGTTGTATGTGTTCACTGAACAAAGATTATGAAAATAAAAAACATGTAAAACTTAATTTGAACAGATATTAGTGCCGAAACCTTTCCGAATTCTTCACTTTCTTCTGACGAAAAAACGAATGTCCGCCATATTTTTTGTGCACGCGAGCAACGTGTTTTTGTTGTTATGTCACAGGGTGTGAATAGCTCAGCTGTGTGGCCAAGGCTATGCGTACCAGGGGTGTAAATAGACACCCCTACATTTTTACCTCTCTAACAACGTTCTTCTGAGAACCACAAGTTCTTAGCCTATTCAGAAGAGTCAGGTTTATGGTGACATTTGCTGTTTATAAATAAATTAGATAATCCAGATCAGCCATCAATAAAACTTTTAACAGTTGCATTTTGCAGAGTGCATCACCTCTTGCCATTAGCTTAATGTAGAGATTATTCATGACAATCTAATTCATTTAATGGCAAGTTCAATGTATGACACTGATCTGCATACTTTGCTCATAAAAGCAGTGCACTGACTCTGTCCCTTCTTATCACCTTGTCAAAGGAACGGATGCCCTCATTATCTAAAAATCTCCTTAGAGGATCAAGATCCATTAGATTGGCCCTCATTTCAATGGAATCCATTTAAAAAGAAACCAACTTGACAGAACAGGGGCATATTTCACAAACATAAGAACGTGAAGAAGTCTTCTGTACAGGGGAAGAAGTCAAATGCACTCCAAAAGTTTGATGGAATGGGCAAAGGGGCATTGTCATTCACTCATTCATTCGTTCATTCAATATCACTCACTCACTGTTTTTCACAAGGGAAATGAAAGAAAAATTAGACATGAAAAAGAAGAATGAAGAGAGAAGGCCCCATGACATGTACAAAACAAATTCCTGAAATAAGGAGCATTATTCATTAGGACAGATGTCATCCATCAAAATATTACAACAAACGTCCTGCACGCACACATGCGCGAGCGAGCACACATACACACACACACACACACACACACACAGTGACAATCTAATGCCTCCCTTATGAATAATTTTGTCCTCATCAACTGAGATGATGAATCCTTCTCATAATGCAAGGAAATTGTGCTGTCTAGTTTGCACCTATGAATCCCAACTTTAAAAAAACGAGGAGTAGCATGAAATCTATCCGGAATTAGGTGTCAGCATACCTTCACACCCCTTCCTCCATACAGATCACCCCTCCCCCCTTCCCTTTGCCATCCTATTATTTCACGACAGCAAGTTGACGAGAACAAAGAGCGAGTTTTCGTCGATCCGTACCATGCAGACAAGCCTCATCAGAACCTCTGTCGATTTCTGCCTTCTCCAGGCACAGTTTCTCCTGGCAAACCCATGTTTTAATTCCCCTTAGAGGGTGGAAGGAGGTGTGTGTGTGTGTGTGTGTGTGTGTGTGTGTGTGTGGTGCTGATAAAGATGAGAGGTGACAGAATCGAACGCTCTTTTTTCCTCCCAGGCCTTCACAGTTTAACATGTATGTAGGCAGGTCTCGCAGGTTCAGCGCTCGTTCATCTCTTCTTCCAGGATTTCAGAGTTGGAAAATGTGTGAGGCTCTTTTTCAAGCAGGCTTTGTTGGTGGAGGGATTGAGTGGGGGGCAGACTGAGGAAAAAGGCCCGCCAAACTCATGAATCATTGAGTCGGGTGCACATATGCAAATCCGGACATTAGCCTACTTATGCCCTCGTGCTATAATATAGCAGTGACTTATAAATCATGAATGAATACAACACACGAGAAAGGAAAAGAACCACTGGCAGAGAGGCCGCAGGCTTCTCTTCTCAAACACATGCATACACATCACCTCGTGGCCCCCACTTCTTCAGGGTACCATTAGGAAAAGGAGGCAGCACAGAAACCCCATGCTTAGAGACTCACACGTAAGAATTCTCTCGACTGCAACAGGGCACATGGTCATTTCAACCCAGTCAGGATGTTCCACATTTGGCCTACTTGTGTGGTTTGTCATGGAACCACGAATTCTTTTATCCAACATGAGAGCTGATCACAGATCTGTCCGAACCAACTTGGAAATTGTACTCGCTATGACAGAGAATGTGCCGCACTTTTTAATAATTGATTTGTGACCTCGTTTTTGCGTTGAATACTCATAACCTGTGACAGCAAATTATATGATGGGGAAAGACTTTAATTGTTCCTCATTATCAAAGAGCCCGAAGCTAGACATGAATGCAAAGGTCAGCTAAGGATTCATCTGCTTGGATAAGGGGGCAGTACAGGCCTCATTCTATTAAAAAAAAAAAAAAACTGTCATTTTTCCTCAGTAAACGTTGCTTAGCTTCTGTGATTACAGGAAGGGGACACTTGTAGAGCACAACCGAATCATCTGTGCTTTCAGTTTAGACAAAGCCTGAGAGTTGACTCCTGCCATATTGTTAGCTGTCTAGAGCATTTCCTGATGGAAATGCATGCAAATAAGCAAATGGAATTTAAATGTCAGAAAAGATGTATGCATTGCCATGAATCATGGGATTTGAGTAAACATGTAACCAGCTGGAGCCTCCTACTGCTCGCTTACCTCACCAAAAATCACCATTCTTCAGACGCACACCTTTAAAGAACTTGAGCTCATTTAAATGGCTACTATCTAAGTCACGGCTGTAACAGGAGAATATTAATTAACTCCAGATATTAGGGCCTGGAAAATTTAATCTGGCACACATTACTGCTGGAAGTGTGGGAGCTTTCATGATAGCTTCTCAACCTCCTGAGGGAGAATCTCAACATTTTTTTCTTCATTATTTCACTCTCCGGAAAAAAAAAGGCTGAATACATTTACATGACTTAAAATTGGGCCTTTGCTTCTACAGTTTTTCCCTTTTTTCCTTTCTAATTCTACTTACACCATCTCATAAAATATGAATACCATTCCCATGTTGTTTCTTGCTGGAATAAAATTTGAAAGAGACTGACAAAAAAAAACTGATGCTGAGATGAAATACAAATCTGAGAATATTTCCTGATTATTTCCATGACACATAGGCATGGTAAAAATATATGTAATCAAAAAGCATACTTTAATAATATGTTACATACATTCTCTTTCTCTCTGCCACTGCCTACAAGCTAGCTATGAATCAACTGTAGTTAAGGTACGACCAACCAAGCACTGTCTTTCATGAGCTATGAATTTCTTGAATTTCCCCTGGGGATCAATAAAGTATCTATCTATCTATCTATCTATCTATCTATCTATCTATCTATCTATCTATCTATCTATCTATCTATCTATCTATCTATCTATCTATCTATCTATCTATCTATCTATCTATCTATCTATCTATCTATCTATCTATCTATCTATCTATCTATCTATCTATCTATCTATCTGATTTCCAGTGGCCGCAGTGTATTGCCTTTTTTGTCTGTGCAAGGCAGCACCACAAACCAAACTCTTCGACATTCTGCCCACTTCCTTCATACTTCCCCAGTCAAATCTCTCTCTAAATAGAGTGGCTCGTCTGCCTCCATGAGCCATTCATTCACGCTAGCCACTCAAGTGTGAAAATAATGAGAGCAGCCTGCCTGGCCGCTGTTCTTTCCATCTCACCTTTCCCCAAGCCTCAGGTCTCCTCTGCACTACACCAGCAGGAGAGGTGGGGTCACCCCACCACCACCCCCAATCCACCCTTCCTACGTCCGGGTCGCGCCGAGCATCAGAGGAGGCTCTGCTCAGTGTCTTGTCTGTGCTGTGTAATCTGGTGTAATAGCTCTCGTCAAAGCAATCAGCTCAGCTGTGGAGGCAGCCACGGTGCAGCTGCGAGCAGGCTGAGTAAGCCACCATCACTCTTCCCAGCGGTATGCTCAGCCAGCCCAAGCCCATTCCAGTGCAGTGAGCTGCCTTGAGCTTTTAATAACTTGTATCCTCCAGCACACTGTTAATAGTTGTGGTGAAATTATGGTTTCATAAGTAGGAGGTGCAGTGCCATGCCTTGCTCGTTTGCCAGAGGATAAGTAGGTTCAGTAGGAGCCCCATGCAGTAATGATTTAGACCACTACAAACATTTACAGTAATTTTCTGTAGTGGTGATTGAGGACTGCATTTGCTGGTGCTATTTTCTATTCTCTTCATTACTTGGCCCGGAAAGCAAATGTCCAGCGCAATGAATGGAACTTTTATAATGATTTATTATCGTAAGCTTTTCAGATAATTACATCTAAAAGATTCATTCACACTACATAATCATTATGAATATCCTTACATCAATGTTTTGAACTTGTGTTATGACAGACACTCCAAATGCAAAGCAAAGATGCTATTTAGAAATGTCTCCTCTCTAATTGCTATGATAAGGCGATCTTATTTAATGATCAGACAAGAGCATTCATTGAGAGACACTCTAGGTGACTAACATTGTTGACTACAGTCTTCTAAGCAGCCCCCATCTCCATTAATCTGCCCTACAAGAGACAAGAATCCACTTCATAGACACACTGAGCCCTGGGAATGCATGCTAGTCTTCAAAATTGGATTGAGGAGTCGCTAGACACAAGAATATGGGTGTGTTTGCCTCCACAGGGGAACAAGCTAGAGGCTTCCTAACAAAAACACCCACATACATCTTTTTAATTAAAGGTGAGTCATGCGACCGGTGGCAAAGCACTCTACTCCAAAGCGCTCCACTAAAGCACAAACAAATAACCCAGAGCTTCTCATATATCACAGAGCCACTAAACACAGATAGTGTTTGTTTTATTACACCAAACAAGGGCTGCTCCCTGTGCCTGGAAGCTGGCACCTCAAAGCACCTAAAAGACCTCTAAAAAAGTCTTACTGAGAGTTTTCCCTTCTACCCGGAGATGTACTGTGAGGCTGTCATTGCCTTGCCAGGAGGGGGACAAAGAAAACAGCCAAATCCAAGAAATCAAGGTGTGGGAAAGGATAGGTTATACATCCTGCATAAGGAAGGAGTGACTATACACAAAAAAAGAACTTGCACAACTGATATGCACCTACCCCGACAAATAGTCAGTCACTTGTCATTTACGAGAACAATCTCTTGACAGAATGTAGCCGTGTCCATTGTGAGCTAAAAGTTTTAAACAATTGCAGTTGAAGTGGCAGGCTAGTAAACAATTTCACATCGGTAGATATGATAGTTCCACCATTCATAACGCAATCACTATCCCAGAAAACATTTCTAGGAAACAAAATGAAGCATCTTTAATGAAATGAAGCATGCAACTTGGGCTGAAAGAAATCGAGATAGGGATAAACATTGTGCAGTAGCCTATGTTGTCAGTGAATCACTCCTGACAAACGCAATACACCTGAACAGCCGAAACGATTTGATCTAAGGATAGTGATGCGGCTAGTTCAAGCAGTACACCAACATCTACGTCTACGACATAACAATCAGGCTGGACATTGCTGATGCTCCGCATTTACGTATAATTGCCTGTGTTTTATGTGCCATTAGGCGATCATTTGAAGCATGATTGAAATCATAAACATGCGAGTGGAATCCTGTGATTAGTTTCCCAATCACTGAGCTTTGGATGATTTCTTCACTGTACATTTTGAAAACCACGGCTCGGTAGCGACAGTGTTTTTCACTTAAATGCACAAGTGTTACCTTTTAAACGTTTTTTTATTAAAAAAAACTGCAAAAACACGCAGATACGCAACTGAAAATAAACGTCATTACCTTTGAGCCGAATCTCTGGAGTGATGGAATCTGTGAGAGTCATCGGTCCAGCTTTAGTTCACTCTCTGATGAAGCGTGGATCTCACTTTCAAGCACGGTGTCAATACCCCAGTCTCTCAGTCTCACTGTTCTCGCCGGCCGCATCAGCACCACTCACACTCATCTCTTATTCATCTGGGGGCAGGGCGAAGAGAAACGGCAGTTATTTCTTCTGTATCAAGAAAAGGGTAGTTTCTCCCTCTCCCTCGAACACCGCCTCTGTGCGCATAACGACGCTCGAGTGTGATACGCGCTAGAGGCGCGCGATGTCCCATGCTCTCGTAATAGGAGGAGTTGCGTCAGGTGACCAGGTAAAGCCACGGCACCTCCAACCGAGATTCATCCGGCGTAACGCGCGGATTGGCGGTGGAGTGAAAACCGTGAAATTGTCTAGGCTGATGTTGAACGTGGCATGCTTTGCTTGTTTAATTTCATACTGAATTTAGCTGCCTGTGAGTAAACTAATTTGTCATTTCAATTAAATCACATTTTGCTCAGCAATCCAATGTCTCCGAATCCAGTGTCTCCGCATTATTTTGTCGCTTCATTAATAACTTGAATTATCCAGATAATTCGCACGCGCGCGTGTGTGTGTGTGTGTGTGCGCATGCATGCATATATGCGTGCGTGCGTGAAGGGGGGGTACATATTATGATGTTAACATTAGCTTACACAAGCTTACACAGTAAATGGGTTAATTCACTATAAGTTGAGAGCTAATCATTTATCATCTGGCTATGAGGCTGAATCCAATTGACTGTAAGATCATACTTTTCAGGCAGGATCAATACAAAGCATCCACTGACCATCAGCAGAACATAAACAATAGTGTCTGCAAGCAATTCATGATTTATGGTGTAACAAATCAATTGCTTAATCAATTAATTCATGTCTGCAGCAGATACACTCTACTTATTCCATCAGCAAAATGCCTGTCAAACTCTCCCTCAATCTGTGTCATAACACTTGGCCAGCCACTTGCATAAACACTCAGAGAAGAAACCCAGAGGAGGGCAACTGGGGGTCAACATCCATATTTTAACAGAGGAAAAGTCGTCATAGAAAGAAGCAGTCACCAAGACGGACGCAGTTAAAAATGCATGCTGTTTGTATGGGTAAAATGGTGGCATACTCGATGAGAGCAAGTGAACTGAGTATCTTGGCACATGTGGAGCAATTTATGCACTTGGTCTCCATAAACAGGTGAGCACTGAGTGGAATAACATGGTCTATTGATTCAGTAACAATGGCAACTGTTAGGGTTTGGTGTGAATTTATGCTCAGTGACATTTGTAATTCACGAGCTGTATTGATGAAGTACTTTCATAACTACTATCAACTTATCGATCATGATGATGGCTTTGATTTGTGTTCAGTGTGATGATGCGACATCAAAGGCGCCAACTCCCTTCACTGCTTCTGGTGATCTATGATAGTAAAAGCCATTAATTTTGCCCTTCACCACAACAATCTGCACCGAGCTGCCAGAGCTGCAGAGCACGAGTGTGAGTGTGAGCAGCACTGTGGGGAGAGTTGGTGAAAACAGCTGTTGTTTCCCTCCGTCGCCCCTTCTCCCTCAGGCTGTTGTCGAGAATCGGCAGAACGAATGCCGAACGAATTGGGATGGCCGCAGCGCGCTTTTTGAGCCGGGTCTGATAAAGTCCGTCCGCTCAGATCTCGGGGCTCCTGGCTGAGGAGACCGCAGGAGCTCTGGCCTGTCCACAGGCACAGAACTCCAGTGCCACTACTGATGAATTTTTTATTGGCCAGACAAAGTCAGACAGATTTTCATAAACCTGGCAGGGCCCACATCCAACCGTATTAATAGCTTTATATCGAAACGTAGAGCAGAGATGGGAAGGAGGAAAATGCCACGGATAAGATATTCCCTTTTGATAAAGGTATCATGTTTGGATCTGATGTTTCCTTGTTCAGGTTCTCATCCCTCACACGATATTGTAGACATTAGGCCTTGTCTTGCCTGACAAGATAATACAAATGTGACATTGCCACTCTCCTTAAATGTCAACAGGAATGGGCCTTCATCCAATGATAGTAGACCATCCCATGGGGTGGATTTGATGTCATGGTCTGGAGGTTGTAAGGGTAAAATGTCCAAGCCCTGCAGTTAAACTTTATTTCTGATTTCAGTTGTTCCTCTCCTGTAAAGCATACAATCCTGTGGTGAGCTGACCAAGAACAGAGATAGATAAAGATATCTGGTTGAATGACAGGGACTTGCATCCCATATACACCACACAGTACTACCAGCCATGTATTGACATGTAAGGCTGCAAAGGCAGAGAGTCTTACACTCTGAAACAGACAAAAATATGGACAGTATGCTAATAAAGCAGGCCTAGACTAAGGTACATGACAGACCAAATAAAAACAAAACGATACAACCCCCAAAGCATTGTGGAGGCAACTATTCAGTCTCATCATCCACATCAACACACAGAACACTGCAACATCCCAGCACACTAGCCTACTGGTTTACTAGTCAAGTTTAAAATCACTAGTTGGTGCAGTAGGCAGGCACTAGTTGTGGACAAAATTGCTAAAGGCGAAATGGGACATTCCTACGCGTAGAAGTGCTTCACCAAAAATGAGATCTGTTCCACAGTGACATGCAAGTTGTGTACAGCTGTGTTAAACTACATGAAGCATCCACTGCCAACAGCTAGCACAAGTTAGGCAAATTAGGACCAGCATTGTACCCGTTGCCACATAACACTGGGCCATTAGTTGGGTCATCTATAGCAGTTCCGTGTTTGTGGAGAGCGAAGGTTCGTTTCTCACTAGATTTGTCATCTATAAAGGTTAAAGAAAAAAATTAGCCGGGGTGCCCCTCACAAAAATGTGGGGAAATTTTGTGAGAGCCCTATATCCAAAATGGCTGCCATCAGCCAAGATGGAAATTAACTTTTTAATGGTTTTGCCCACAGTGCTGCATTACACATGGTTTCTGAGACTATTTGGGTCAAAAAATTAAAAAATGTAGATTTATTGATTTGACCTATTTCTGGCCTTCAAATTCAAGATAGCTGCCAATTTTTGGCTCTTTTAATGTCAATTTTTCAAAATCGTCATAGAGCTGTAATATTATTATTATCTGCTCAAACTAATTATTTATTTGAATTAACTAAAAAGACTCTCCATCTGAATCTGTTGAATCTCCACACTGACTCATTACATTACATTACATTACATTACATTACATTTGGCAGGCGCTTTTTTAGCCAAAGCGCCTTACAACATGGTAAACAGTTTAAAGCTTTAGAACAATTATCTCAACAATACTAGAACAATTTAAAAGAATGTAAAAAGGTAGAGCACAATAAGAAAAAGTGCATCAGTGAGTGCTGTTTTTACAGTATACAGTCAAGTTTCAGTTCTAGTCCAGTGGTAAGTGCTAGAATTAGCTAGTTGTAAGTAGTGCTATGAGAGGAGATATTCTCTGAAGAACTGGGTCTATAGGAGTTTTTTTTAAAGATGGAGAGGGATGTCCCTAACCTGACTCTCGCCAGATGAATTTCGTTCCACTTAGCTCCGCCTAGCTTCACTCACATCCATCTGGGACCTCTTCCGTTGAGAGTGATTTCTGCACCAGATTTTATGGTAGAGCCAATCAGGACGCAGGGCGGAATTTCATAGATGTGACATAGCGGATGTCCCTGCTCTAGTAGGAACTGGTTGTGCGTTCCACCAACAAGGAACAACAAATGAAAAAAGTTTGGATTGACCTGAGCGTACCGGTGACAGAGCTAGACGTCGTAAGTCTGAGGAGCTCAGCGGTCAGGAGGTAGCATGCCTATATGAGGGCATTCAAGTAGGTGGAAGCAGAACCGGAGACTAGTTTGTAGGCAAGCGTTAGAGACAAATTTGATGTGGGCGGCCATAGGTAGCCAGTGTAGCTGGATGAGCAGCGGGGTAACATGTGCCCTTTTGAGTTGTTTGTAGACCACATGCACCACCGCATTCTGGATCATCTGAAGGGGTTTCACTGTGCAGGCTGGGAGACCTGTCAGGAGGGTGTTACAGTAGTCGAATCGTGAGATGACTATTGCCTGTACCAGGAGTTGGGTAGCATCTTCAGTCAAGTAAGTCTTGATTTTCTGTATGTTGTAGAGTGCGAAACGGCTAGTTGGTTGTCGAGAACGACTCCTACATTTCTTGCAGCCCTGGTAGGTGTAACAGACAGGGAGTCAATTTTGATGTTGATGCCATGGTTTAGCTGGGAGGACCAGCAGTTCAGTCTTTGAGAGGTTTAGCTGGAGGTGGTTTGCCTTCATCCATGTAGATATGTCTGAGAGGCAATCCAAGATCCATGCTGAGGCCAAGGGGTCATCAGGTGGAAAGGACATATAGAGCTGTGTGTCATCTGCATAGCAGTGGTATGAGAAGTCATGCAAACGGATAATCTGTCCCAAAAAGGTGGTGTGGATAGCAAAGAGAAGAGGGCCCATCACTGAGCCCTAGGGGACCCCTGTGGTGAGATGGTGAGGTGCGGACAGCTGTCCAAGCCATGATACGTTAAACGAGCATCCTGTGAGGTAGGATTCAAACCAGGACAGAGCAGAACTGGAGATTCCCATGTTAGAGAGTATAGAGAGAAGGATGCGGTGATTAACAGTGTCAAAGGCAGCCGTTAAATCAAGCAGAATGAGTTCTGATGACAGAGCGGTTGCCTTGGCTTCCTTTAAGGCTTCTATTACAGACAGCAGAGCCATTTCGGTTGAGTGGCCCCTCTTAAACCCAGATTGATTTAGATCCAGAAGGTTGTTCTGTGAGAGGAATTCAGAGACCTGTTTGGAGACTACTCGTTCGATACCTTTGGATAGGAAAGGTAGGAGTAAAGCAGGGCGGTAGTTCTCAACTTGAGCAGGGTTGAGAGAAGTTTTCTTAAGTAACGGTGTTACCCGGGCCGTTTTGAATGCTGTTGGAAACGTGCAGAGGTTAGCGAAGCATTGATCACGTGTGACAGCTGGTGTGATAGTCGGGCTGATGGACTGAAGTAGGTTCATAGGTAGGGTCCAATGAGCATGTGGTTGGACGGCTACCTGTCAGGAATCTATCTCACTCTCTGAGAGATTCCTCTTACCATCACTGCTACAGTACTCTCATCTGAGCAGTCATGAGGTGTGACTCAGAGTCATCATCAGGCGGGAGACAGATTGTACTCTTATTCTTCAGTTTGTGCCATTTGGAAACTCTGGCCTGGCCTGCTGAATAAGTGTACAATCCATGTCCCATCTGATGATGACTCTTTGAATCTTCATATGGAAAGGACAAACTACCTTACATATTTCCAGCTCCATTAAAACCTGCAAGAGCATCCTCCTCCCATTGGTCACGGCTGGGATCTAGTGAACGGAAAGTGTTGACCAGTGCGTCACACCCCCTTGCCCCAGCAGCTCACACCTCATGAAAGCTCAGATGAGAGTAGCAGTGATGATGAGGAGTCAGTGTGGAGATTCAACAGATTCAGATGGAGAGTGTTTTTAGTTAATTCAATAAATAAATCATAATAAATAAATAATAAAAAAATCTGATGACCTATGTGTTGTAATTTTGCTGCCCATAACTGAACTCGGTTTGAGCAGAGCTTCCATTTGAGCCTAATATTACAACTCTATGACGATTTTGAAACATCAACATTTAAAGAGCCAAAAATTTTCCAGGCCATCTTGAATTTGAAGGTCAGAAATAGGTCAAATCAATAAATCTACATAATTTATTAATTTCTTGACCCAAATAGTCTCAGAAACCATGTGTTATGCAGCACTGTGGACAAAACCATTAAAAAGTTAATTTCCAGCATTGGCTTACGGCAGCCATTTTGGGCTTTCACAAAATTTCCCCACATTTTTGTGAGGGGCACCCTGGCTAATTTTTTATTTAACCTTTATAGATGACAAATCTAGGAACTGCTATAGATGACCCAAGTACATGGCGTTATTTAGCTGACTTCAAAATGAGCGCAGATACAGGAATCGAAAGCAAAATATAAAGAATCTGAGGGGTGAAAAATAATCGTGTGGCAATGAAACTTACCACAAGCGTAACAAGTATGACTGAGAGCACAGAAATCACGTTTACATTGGGCCGCTCACGGCTGTATTCTGCTCGCTCTCGCTTTGAAACTTCTCCTCGCTCTCAGTGTAGTTTATGGAATAGCCTAAGGCTCAACCAGACGATAATTTTGTCAACTAAATAACACCATAGGCCCTACGCTGCTATTATGAAAATCAGTAGACATGAAACCCCTACTATACATTACTGTAGAGGGTAGGTGTAGAGCTCTCACATTTATCCAATGCTCCCATTCCATAAATAAACAGCAAGCTTTACGATATGAAGCCAATTTAAAAAAGCCAACGCCAAACATACTCCTGATAGCTGTGGTGAACTTTCATCTTGGCCGCTCCCTCAATAATGGTTGGGATTTTTATGTTTATTTAATGGCTTACATTCAGAGTTCAAAGTGTGAACGAGAGCTGTGCTTGCAAACTTCCACTCGCTCACGCACCTCTCGCCAGCATGGAATAAGCAAGCACGCTATTTTCTTCCAACCCATCAGTTTAGCTGTCAGCACCACACAGAGAGCAATTGTAATTACACCCTATTTGCTGTACTCGCTACAGGCTAAGCAGCTTTGCGCTGGCCTCTTCCTCCTACAAGTCCAAATAAGCAGTTGTGTCTGTTGAAGGAAATTACACTTTTCAAATGATATCCTGTGAAAATTAGCAGCTCTCTGTACAGGTTAGCTTTGAAGTGTGAGGATGCATCATGAGCAACAAAGACTTGAAATACTTGATAGCCTCTGATGTTACTACCTTACAGATTAATTTATGCTTCCGTGTGTGCGTGTGTGTGTGTGTGTGTGTGTGTGTACGTCAGAGAGAGCGAGAGAGAAGGAAAAAGGCAGACATCGCCTTTGAGAACCGTATTTCTCCCCAAGTTCAGTGCAAGGAGGTTCACTTCTGAATAATGGGTCAGTTGTCATGACAACACAAGGGCCATCCCATCAATGTCTGATGCAGTGCTCATTTCATTTTTTTGTGTGAAGTAGAGGGAGTTCAAGAGGTGTGACCCTCTCTCACACTGTCATCCTGTCTACACGCTCATCTCTCCCCTGACTCAAACCCCTCGACTCTTCTGGTGAACAATGCACAATCACTGCCAAAAGGTGACAGTGTTCCTGGACAGGAAGCTGGATTCCTTTTTGCCCTACCATCAGAGAGCACACTTTTAGCAGAGCTTCCAAAAGTGGACCAAAGTTCAGAGTATGACGGTGTTTTATCCTAATGACAAAGCAAGTTCTCCCCAAGAGAGTAGCATTTGGCTGGTTGTTTATCCTCAACCTTGCACATTTATCTAATTGTGTTAGTGATAAAATGACTATATAGTGTATATATATTTTTAATAATGACTTTTCTTTGTTTGTTGCATCTGTAAAGCTTTCAGTTGATGATAGCAGCAAACACATATTAGTCATATATTAGTTGGAAACCATTTGAGGAAAAGATATGTACACTTATGTGCAATTTAGAGGGGATAAAAAAAAACATGACATTAGAATCATAGTTTAGTCATCTTATTATGCAGGATGGTGCATGATGCGTGTAATTGTGTTTTTTTCTTTCCACTTATGTGCCACTGAGAATGAACCCATCTGCTGTGTTTCAAGCACTAGCAACCATTTGTGAATCTTGCATCCACTGTTTCACTCATCCACCACAAGCTACAAACGTATATCCCTCTCTCACTTTACCTACCTCTCTCTCTCTGTCTCTCTCACTCTACCGCTCTCTTTCTCACTAATTCAACAGATGCAATCATGGCCAGTTATCGTTAAAATTTTAGAGAAAAAAAAGAAAACTCTTTGTTGCAGAGATACGTGTGCTCCTTAAAATATTGAAGATTACACAGCCAGCAAAACCAGCCGTATCAGTGCCTTCTTTATTAAAAAAGATCTCACCACTCCGGATGTTTAGTGCTTCCAGAGAAGAGAATAGACAGGATAGTGGGTCTTTTTTCTAGACTCATGGAGCTGAAATGAGGGTCATTTTGTACAGTAATGGCATCCCTTCTCTCCAGGGACTCATTTATGAGCTGCTCTTGCGTGGTCTAGCCCAGAAGAATCGACCTCTCGATGGGCAGAGAGAGGGTAATCTTCCCCTTGTACGGTTGCCCCGGTGAATAGGCTCAATCTGAGGCCCCAGAGGCGGAATGTTGAACAGCCAATTGTGACACTGGGTGCACAAGCTGGGCTCGGAACTTCATGTCTATTCTCATTCCAATTTATATTCTCCATATTTTCAATGCACACAATAATAATGTGATTTTTTTTCCCCCCAAAGCTAAGGTAACTGTGCTTTGAGCAATTACTGTGACAAAACTTCTTGTAAGATTAAAACCCATGGGGTTTTCAAACTAAATGCGCCCCTAGCTGGAAGCTAAAAGCTGGTGATTTTCCAAGTAAGGCGTCCATTCTTATCTGCACTGGGAAATGCTCAGGCTTGTGAAGTTCTTTGCTCACAACTGAAGGAATATTCCCTCATTGCTTTTATTGCATTACATATAACTGCATTACGTTTTCATATAAAGTTAAAAGTTAAAGTTAACGGATATTTAGCAGACGCTGCAGGTTCAGGAACTGAACCCAGGTCGACCAATTGTCAGTTGGTGACATTACTGCTGCTCCACGACGCACGCAACACTACATCCCATAATATATGAGCCTATCCTTAGAGGTCTCCAACAGGAATGCTATACAGATCCCAAACTTGGCATCGCTTGACTTAGAAGTATTGGCATCCACTTTATCATACTTTAAAAAAATATATATTTTTGGGCTTTTCTAGCGTTTTGATAGGACAGTGGAGAATAGATGAGAAATGAGTTGGACAGAAATGGAGAGTGGGATCGAGAAATGACCAGGCCAGATTTGATGTGTATTCTGGATACCCCCATGCACACACATCCAAACAAACGCACATATATTGCACACACACACACACACACACACACAGGATTGACTTCTGATCTGAACAGATAATCCATACAAATAAGATGTAGGCAAAATCCAAGTGCTCCCCCCACCTCCTTAAGCTACCTTAGCACGGGTGACACTTTAGCCACACTTTCTTACCAGACCCACTAGCTATTACTGTTAGGGAAACTAGGTCATTATGGAGGATTTGGAATTCTGAGCTAATCCCCTTAAAATATGTTAAAGAGACAAACTTGGAGGAGCACAGCAAAACAGAATGCAAGCCAAATATGTAAATATGTGTAAATGCATGTTAGTTTAGATGACTTTTTAGGGATCGTGCACACACCTACCGTACAAATTACCAGGTATTTCTTCATCCTGTGTGGTATTTTGCTGTACAAAAAAGCTGCATACAAATAACTCAATGATGGAATATTTGTTCAACCCTGAGCAAATGGACATAAGTGGGTGTAACGGCAGCTTTTAAATCTAGTTAATTAACACTTAATTTCTTCTCTGCTTGACTTCATTTCCACCTAATTGGCAATTAAACCATGCACCTGTTTTCTAAGTTGTAGAAAGAAAACTAATTAATTGTGACCTCCCAACCAATCTTGGCATCTTTGCTTAATAGGGTGTTCATGCCACATCGGATATTCGGAAATTCTGACCTCTGATAGAGGAAAAATGACTTGAACACATAGTCGGGCCGGATTTTTTGCTCGGAGACTCGTGTGGAAGTCTTGTGCCCCAAGGTATCCGACTTGACATCACTTCACTTGACATCATATTCTCCAACCACGGCGGCCTCCCTTGCAACAACACAAGAGGCGAATTTCACTCTCATTACAAATAGGCAAGGTCATTTATCACTAAATTAACACTACAAGTAGATACACTCACCTGAGACATTTCTGCTTGCTAAACCATAGTAAGCAGTTTTAATAACTTATTTATGCATTTCCTGTATTTGTTTTTCGAGCTGATCTTCTGAACACTCTTTTTCTCCGAGGTCAGGATTTTTAAAGTCGCGTCCTCCGAGCTTATGAACGGCATGAAGGCGCTATAAGCACACCATACTTCTACCTGAAGCAATATCAAAGAGTGTCACAACTCTCTCTTTCTATGGCTCTGGCTTTGTCATGTAGTACTGCAAACAAGCATACACACATACTGTATAGACCCTTTCAACAATA
Organism: Alosa alosa; assembly: GCF_017589495.1. NCBI lineage: Eukaryota > Metazoa > Chordata > Actinopteri > Clupeiformes > Clupeidae > Alosa > Alosa alosa. The sequence continues at coordinate 10,971,383 of NC_063206.1, read as the reverse complement.
AAAACAAAAAAAATGCTTGAACATTCTATTTGGGCCCCAATCTACTTCCTCTGCATTAAGATAACATATGGAATGTTAAAAAGGAAGTCTTGTGGGGCCAACTATGATGCTGATAATGGAACTCTCTTGAAAGGGTCTATATTCAAATTGAAAGGGGAGGGGGGTGTTTAAACCTTAGGGGGTCTATAGATTCATACAATGATTAATACGAAATCATTGAATTATGACTATGAATATTGCTCAATGATATCCAATTATGTCTACACAGTTGACACACTGACAGGAAGATATTTGTCAATGGATGACCATGCTGTTCCAAACCACAGAGATCCAGGGAATGTTTCAGGAGACTGAGACAAGAAGGGACAAATCTATTTGTTTTTTTAACATTTAGATGTGCGCACCTTTTTCTACATTACAAATATATTTGTTGTCTAAGACATGGAGAGGATCAAAGACAGAGGCATTTGACCTCTGAATCAAATGTTTATGAACCCAAGTTCCTCCTCAGTTATATCTATCTGATACACACACACACACACACACACACACACATATATAAATATACTATGTATAAATATAAATGTACACACACCTTGCTTCCACAAACATACACAGACACAGAGAGAGATAGATAGAGAGAATGAGAGAGAGAGAGAGAGAGAGAGAGAGAGAGAGAGAGAGCAAACACATCTACCCACCACACCACACAAACATCATTTTCAGATGACTGGCCGCTGACACAGGGCTTTGCATGGTCGGGAGCGCGGAGCCTTTTATGTTCCCGGCGAGTGGTGGGACACAGGGGAAAAAAAGAGCCGAGAGACAGTGCAGTGCGCTGGACACCCTGCGGCATCTCCCCTTGCGAGCGAATGCAATTACAGCCGATCCCCCTCTCACGGCCAACCAAGCCAGCTGCTGGGCAACGCGGCGGGGCTAAAGCCCCCCTGTCTAGCCCCTCCGACGCAGGTGGTCAGGAGCTGTGATGGACGCGGAGGCTACTTTCTCAGGCGAGAGCAGGGGAATGTACAAGCAGAGCAGGGGAGCAATGGAGGGACAGAGGGACTGTATTAATGAGGGGAGAAGAGAGGATGACGCTGGGCTCTCCTTTGTTATATAGTCAAATAGTCAAACGTATGTGTTACAACGCATATTGAGGTGTCAGTTGTAAAGAAAGTGTGTGTGTGTGTGTGTGTGTGTTTCACATGCATTGCTCAGATCATATACATCATTCAGATGTAAAGAAAGTGTGTGTTTCAGACTTCATACTTCGCCCAGGTGTAAATAAAGTGTATGTGTGTGTACGTATATATGTGTGGGTGTGTGTGTGGCTATGATTTGTATATAGACATAAAAAATGTCCAGCAAGCACGCACATCCAAACAGTCTGAACTGGGTGCTGGGCCAAAACAAATGTAGTGACTGTAAAGAAAAGTTTGCACACCAATCACTCCCAAGCAAATGTATTTTTTAATCCGTTAATTTTTTGAGCCCTTCCTCATACATTTTAGACACAGCCTTTTATGATAAAATGACTAAATATCGACACATTCTTGCAAAGATCAGTGACTTTGGTTATGTAAGTTGGTTGTATTGATATTTGGTAGCCTGGGGCATGTTCACAAATTAACTGTCAGTGGGCTACAATTGGCAGGGCTATCTAAGAAAATATCCAAACAGCTGGCAAAATTCTGCTCTGTATCAGCTGTGATAAGCAGCCTTACTCTGTGGCGTAGGCGATGTTTTCTGAGTGTCAAAACTGTGCTTTATCTCTGAAAATATTGGAATCCTTGAATCCTTTCTGTATCAGACATGTGATTTGTGGATTGAATTCAAGTGTTTCAGACCGTATGCATTTTCTGGCCACAATAGACAGCACATTGATCCATCATCATTTCAATGGCAAAGTGCATTGATTTTCCTATGTTGTTTCATTGGCGTACTGTAATTAGCCTGTGTCTTTCTCATCATGCATATGGGTAAGGTGAAGGGGAGGGACAGTGGCGCTCGGGGGGCAGTGAGGGGTTAGGTCCAAGTACCAACTCGTTAGGTGCCTTGCTCAAGGGCACTTCAGCCGTGCCTACTGGTCGGGGTTTGAACCGGCAACCCTCCGGTTACAAGTCCGAAGCGCTAACCAGTAGGCCACGGCTGCCCCAAAAGTGTTTGCGCTAAACATTGGCAAATTACACATAAGCACAATGCTGCAATCTGCCATCAAACACACACTCTAAAAAAAACACCTTGGTGAATTGGTAATGACTGCATTGCAAATTGCTCCCGGTATGCTAAATTATTCTTGCAGACAAATTGTTATCTTGTCAGTGCTGGGGGTTGTCCAGACAGCCTTTGATCACCTACGCAATCTTAATCGCTCTGGCAAAGCCACCAAACTGATATGTTCCCAATGAAAACAAAAGATTTGCGCATCCCATTTTCATGCTTTGGCCCGAAACCATCTCCCAAATTCTTTTTCCCCCTCCCCTCCGTAACTCTCCTCCCTTTTTGTTTCACGCAGAAAGATTTTTTGATGTTTTCCATAACCTAAGGCGCTACAAAAAAAGTACAGAGTGCAACAACTTTTCTGTTCACTGTTTAGTGTGTTTTCTCTTCTTCCCCCTCTCCGCCTTCCCTCTAATTTCTGTAAAAAAAAGCCTCTTTTTTTCTAAGCTGCGCGGCACTTCTCCATTTGATATGCAAAGGGCTGAGCCTGGGAGAGTCGAGGCGGCTCTCTGTGTAACCAACCCCGGGAGTTCAGGTGGAGAGATGGAGATCAAAATGTCACTCCTCAATTATTGAAACGGAATGGGAGGCCTGCCAAAAACAGGACAGGGTGGGGGGGTGAAATGAGCCCTCAGCTCTTGTGTGAATTACCATCAAAAGACTTCACTGGAGCAGGGTCCTTGATGGTGGGGACTGATTGCCACTTCAGCAATCCCAATCCCACAGCACCCAACCACATCGCCACCTTCCCCGTCACCATCTCCCTTGTTGACTGAAGGGGCTAAAGGAAAGGTGAGCAGACTTGGGGGCAAGAGATTTGCTTCTGATAGTGAAGCCATCAAATGATTATGGCACAGAGGAGGGGAGTTTAAGAGTTATGAAACGGGCACTCAGTTGTTGAGAGGACGGAGATGTTGCAGGGTTCACCATTTTATTTTTAACACTGTGCCAGGTTGGCAAATAAACAGTTTATTTGATCTCTCTCTGTCGAGTTTAAGGCATACATATGTCTAGACCAACAGCAGGTAGGTCTAATATCCGCCTACAACGTTCTCAGCGCAGTTTTCTCTGATTGTTGATTCGCTGACTAGGCTATTTTAATCCGGTCCGCGACACCTTCACGGAACACGCTGCTATTTAGACATGAGGCAGACCGACACAAAGTGTGGCCGCCCATTCTTCTCTAGGAACTACTCGCGAAGTAGCCTCACAGACATCACATGAAATAACTTTTTCTTATCTTTTATAAGGTGCTATAGCCGCTATTTGCTGCGATAAACGGTTTGCGAGAAAATTAACTTTCAAGAAATAACCATATTAGGCTACTATAGCTCTGCGCTCATTTCAATTCATATAGGTGGAATATCTCACAAACTTTTCGTTCCACACATGACAAACCGTAGCCTAAACCAGAATAAACAGCAGACCTTACCGAACACAAAGGTGTAATGCAATCCCTTGTCCAATAAGCCGTTCCAGAGTAATCCGGTTTTGAAATTGTAGCAAATTTCTATATGGTCTCCAATTTTGGGCTTTAAGTGTCTTAAAACTGAGCTGTGCTTAAATACCTACATATGTGTAAATATTAAAATCAGAGGATATACAGCTCATGGCTAAGAGTTTGTGATGTAGCCATAATGATTTGTTTTCACAAAATGCTAAGCATGCATGTATTTAAGTGTCTTAAAAAAGTGTGCTTATATTGGTCAATGCATAATTTCATAACAGGTCAAATAGAAAATAAATGTTAAATATAGCCTAGACATAATATTAAAATCACATGATGTAGGATAGTGTAGAGTTAGATAAAGTTGGATGGCTCCAGAACTCACACCAGTGGATTGGGTCTTAAAGGAGCCACACCACTTTTATGAAACTATAGTTGTTCTGTTGACCTTTAGATTTGTTGCTACTGGGCATGAAGGGCAGGCCAATTATGAGTTCTGTCCAACATTGATGGTAGGTTTAGAAAAAAAGTCAGCACATTTTAATCATATCACAATAATACCAATAACCGTGATCATTTTGGTCATGATTTTTCATCAAATGTTCATACTGTATCTCTAGTGGCTGGTAGACTTTGGAATCCACCAGCCACAATGGTAGGTGGAAAAAAATATTTTAGGCTATTTCCATCCCTGATACATACGTACACTCATACACACATTCATAAGTCTCAATCTGTCCATTTCTTCTCGTCAGAAGTCATCATTTAAGGGGTTATTTTTCTATTTTTTCTACTTAGCTACTAACTTTTTCAGGTGGGCAGGGGGGCCCTTCATGTCTGTGCCCAGGGGCCCAGTGGCTCATAATCCTTGTTTTCAAGTGCAATCAATAATTTAATTGTACATTTTGAAGAAACTTTTTTTTTAAATAAATCAGGGATTATACTGTACATAGCAAAAAAGTCAGGGGACAGACATTTTTAAAATTAGGTTTAGGGAAAAATTTAACGCACACGCACTATGACTTCACAAAATCTCACTCCAGCCAAACACCCAAAGTTGCCAACCCTGATATAGCATTCTCTGCAAATTAACTATTGGGAATATTTGAAGTCCTGGGGAAAATCCAGTAAATTATGTAATTATATAAATTTTATTATATTAGAAAATAATCCTTCACAATCTACACTAAAGTAAGACTAATGAGAACTCAGGCATAAGAAAACATCTCCCGAGACACTTTTAAATCTAATTCATACATAAACCCCCCAAACTCTGGCAGCTTTGTTGACAACAGAATGAGGGGGCAGAGGGAGATGTTTTTTATACAGGATGCCTGCAACTACACACACTGCGCAGATCTTCCTAAATAATCCTCAGTTTTCTATTCTAAAATAATGTTTTTTTGAATCTCCAAGTATGCAGCTAGCTTTTAACTTACATTTCTTCTTTCATCTCCATCCAACCATGAGAGGTAATGGTGTATGCAGAGTGTGTGATAGTCCCTGATGAATTAAGCAAATCGTATCTCTCAAGCATAGAAAATCTTCAGAGTTGTGATTTATCCCCATGAACAGAGAAATTACAGCAGTGCCCTGAGAAAAGCCTGAGCTCTTTTTTCATGGCGCACCTACAGGCCATATAAAGGGATGCATCTTCGCTGTTAGGCTGCTTTGAATTATTCAAATGCCATTATATGACATCTGTTGGCTGGAATTAACTTCAGGAGCCCACAGGTTTCGCCTGCACATATTTCTTTTTTCTGACTGGATCCAGGCACCAAGGGACTGTTTGGCATGGAGGCTTGAGAGATAGCTGTGACATGCGCCACCAGAGACTACGCCTGCCTCACCGCACAATGTTGCAATTAGACAAGGAGCCTGCCAGCTTGATAAAAGAGAGTTCCTTCCTGTCACCAATTATAGGGAGCAATCAAACTTCAGAGTGCCGCGGAAAAGAGACCCCAGTGCACCTCAGAGGAGTCTCAACTCTGCTAATATGTCTTCATTGTGAAAATCCAGCAAGAGCATGAGATGAGGGGTTTTTTAGCGCTTAAAGTGTGGGGAAACAGAAGACAGGTCATTGTGTCCAGCCTTGGCCAAACCCTCTGAAGGAAATGTCAAAGGAGAGTTGCTGCTCTATCCCAAGCATCCAGATGTTGGTTGAGTGTTCCATCAAACTGTCAGACCACCACATGAATATATACAAATACGTATTCAAATACGTGTTCAAATCCTCAGCTGTCAACGGCACACACGTACACGTACACACACACACACACACACACACACAATTATTCAGACAAACACTGCACACGCACAAAGGCACTTTGATTCTGGCAAACAGGTGCTGGCTTTGGAGAGCAATAGGAATGGTGAGCCAGCCCTTTGGTTATTTGAAATCCACCTGCACATTGTGTATCTGAGTGTGTGTGTGTGTGTGTGTGTGTGTGTGTGTGTGTGGTGGTGATGTTGGTGGGGGGAGGGGAGGGATTTGAACTTTCCCTGACACGGAGGTGTGAATGCATTTGCTGCAAAGCTTGAATAATTTGTGAAGTTGGCACGGCAGCCAGGGTAAGTGCTCCAGCCAATCCTCAAATAGATGCCTTTTTCGAGGGGGGGCAAACACACCGGCCGTGTCAGCTCAACTCAGATTAGCGCTAACAATACAGTGCAAGCCAGACAAAGACAGAGTGGTTTACCTGATGAAGACCTGAAGGTCAAAACGTCACAGAAACAAAGATGGAGACTATTTTTTTGTCTGTTGGTCCACACCACAGGGCCACAGGCCTGACTTGTTCCTGCTCTTTGTCACACCTTTTCTCTGAGGGACTGGTGTGATAGCAACCATGCTAAAGACAAATCCACTGATTTCCTGCTGGCACAAACTGGGGCATTTGTTCCCTCTCCTCCTAATAGCATGGGGGTTGCCAAGGCATAACTATCATTGGCATTGTTTTGGTGCAAAGCATCCCCAAGGTTCTGAGTCACCCAATCATTAATTCTATGCACAGTCTTGGTTTTCACAATATAAACAGTTTCCAATCAACTCAGTACTGACCAAAAGGCTTATGTTTGCAGCTAGACATGTAAAAAAATGCTTAAGAGGACAGTCAGCCTTTTGTGTTCAGCCAACAATTGTGGACATTTGAGACCGTTGGAACAAGAGAGCACTTCATTTCTATGTGCAGCTACGGGCTTCAACCTCCATCCATAGGGAATATTCACAGTTCAATTTACACTTCTTCACTAACAAGATAATGAGGGTCTCTTTTATATCCATTTGCACTCTTTACTCTGTATGATCGCACCTCTGCTTCATGAAAGCAAATGATTTATCCAGAGTGGGTCCATCAGAGCGTTGGATGACGAAGTGGGAGACGCGGAGACAGGGGCGACACCAGAAGGCATCGCCCACCTGTTTGCCAGCCCACCGACACCTCCCCCTAACACACACACACACACACACACACACACACACACACAAAACACACACTTTCTCTTTCATGCACGCACCCCCGCAAGCTACCAGACTCGCCGCCGACATGAGCACGCCACTACTGCCATGGACACTCGGCAATAAATCCCCAAATGCATCACCCACCACCGGAGCCCCTCACCAACTTTAGAGGAATGGCTTCTTTCACACCCCATTTGCCGAACGACAAACATTAATCACGTCAAGATAAATCTGCTGCTCACACGCGGGCCTGTTTCCAAGTTCATCCTGCACTCCTGCTGGAGCACTTGCATGCACACACACACACACACAAACACACACTTCCTACGCTCCTACCTTCTGCCAGAGGAATATAAAGAAGTAAGCACTCAGGAGAGGAGAGCCCGCGTCCGCTTTTAAGTGGACAATTGTCGTCGAGTTGTCGTCTAAGGTTATGTTGGCACCTGCTTCTGTGTCTCGGCTCTATTTAGAGCTTGGCTGCAATTTGCCATCTGAATAGAGGTGATGGGTAAAAAGGCGAGGCGGCGGCGCTCCTCACACACACAGATGTTCCCATTCTCCATCAGCACAGTGTTTATCTCATTCCTCAGTGTCTGCAATGCCACTGCCTGGCCAAGGACCAAAGGTGTGTGAGAGAGAGAGAGAATGAAAATGAAGAGGAGCTTTTTTTCATCAGCTTTTTTTTTTTTAACCTACGTAATCGGATACTTTCCAGATAAGCTCCTCTGTGTGAATCTGAATGGCCTATCCATAGGGCCAATCTCAATTCTCTATTTTACCCCTTCCCCCTTCCCCTTAGTTTTGCGCGTGCACGTGAGACGAAGGGCTATCTCAATTCTCATTTCGATCGAGGGGTAGGGAAAAGGGCAAGGGGTAGATACCCCTTAAAACCAAGCAAGATCGGGAGCTTACTTGAAACCGAGGGGTAAGAGAAATACCCAACATACATCGCTCACACCGGAAAAACAAGCACATCGAGAGATTCATTGACATCAAATGTTGGCATTAATAAGAATTATAAAATTAAAATGGTAATTGTTTTATGTTGCATTCAATCTTGTGACCATATATTGAAGGTCCTGTTCCAGCACGTTCTTCATAAGGAAGTTTTCAAAAATCGCTGTTTTGTGAATGTTAACAGCACATAATTTTTGCGCGAATGTCTCGCATTTTACATATTTCCATGTCTGATATAGCCTAACCCGCGAATTGGCAGCATCCCATGTCAGAAACATAGCTGTCAACCCTCCCGTTTTTTCCGGGTTTCTCACGTATTTTAACTTTTTTCCTGCTGTCTTCCCGTTTTAATATTTTCCCGTAAATATCCCGTATTTTAACAATCTCATAACATTAGCTCTACCATCGGACTTGTCAGTCTCTGTACTGTTGTCCTGTTGCTACCCCTTGCCCTTCCAGCGAAAGATGTTTTCGTTTTGCTTGCTTGAATGCGACAGTGAGACTATTTAAGATGACAGCGTGGTTGTCGTGAGAGCACGATTCAGTGGCACCTGCATAGTGGACGGCCGCACGCACTGTATCAGCCTACCAGGCTACTCAGCTACGAGTAGAGAAAGAATTCCCCCTGTTGGTATATTCACTCCAAGTTGGCCTACCATAACTTCCAAACTCTGCACTGTAGCCCATAAACTGCATGACAGGCTTTTTCTCTAAAATAACCAAATGCATTTGTTATGTTACTATGGAGAAGAATTACGCACTAGGCTACTATGCACACATTTTGTTTTTGCGCAGGACAGAGAATGACACAGGGGCATCGATTACAAAACTTTAGCCTTGTTAGGGCTGTATAAAGTTGACCAAATTAATATTGGCTGTTGTTAGGCGTAAATAAAGTATAGGCTATTTTGTTGTATTGTTGAGCTGACCAATGCACAAGCTTGCAATTGCGAAAGGGACTAATACTGCAACCCTTCCAACGTTGGGGGACGAATGTTGACATTTTCCCGTATTCTGCGTGAGAAACCCGGGAAATCTCCCTTATTTTCAAAGCTCAATGTTGACAGCTATGGTCAGAAATGTAAAGTCCAACAGCAGCTAAATTCGCTGAACTTTTTTACCGCTCGTCTGATATGAATGCTGCATAGGCCCACTGCTGCCGACTCCTCGCATAGGCTATTACAGGCAGCGATTGCTTCTGATGTCAAGTTACGACCATTTGGATATTATTGTAAAATATCGAAGGAGTTGTGTGATGTTTAGGCTACATAGGAAACTGCATGTTTATTTTGTCTCCCATCCCTGTTTCATTCACCTGGACCAGGAGGTAGGTTCTACGAACGAACATAAGCACGTTCTGCTTTTGAAATAATTCCTGAACTGTTTTATTCCGAGCTGAAAATGCAATGATAGCCTATTTGACAGAAGATAGGTTGCTAGTGACAAAATATTAGCTTGTGTGGTACGATCTCTGTAAATTACGTTAATTCAAGTGTTTCAATCATCCCGCTCTCCCTTATGGTTGGCTAGTGGTATCTCATTTCCAAGGGGAATATTCTTCACCCCTATGTCTTGCCACTCGGTTTCGAGGGACAAGGGCTAGGGGTAAGATGAAGGGATAGGGGAAGGGGAAGGGGTAAAACAGAGAATTGAGATTGGCCCCTAGTCTAGAGTAGACCACAAGCCATTCCTCTCTTTTTGTGCGCTGTCTGCAAGGTTGAAAGGGAAGCACTCTAAATCTGGCTGTCTTGCGGGCGAGATGTGGGGCAACATCTCTTAGTGCATCACGGCGTCAACACATTTCTCCTTTTCCCCCCGATTTCTCCACCTTTATAAGGAAACGAACTGGAGCGATGTGCACTCATGGCAAAGAGGAGGGAGGCGAGTAGAGGAGAGGCGAGACTCCAAGCAAGAGAGGGAAGGCATTAGAGTCTTAATTATCACCTTTTTGCCTCGTACAGCCCCCCACCCCATCCTACCATTTTCCTCCCTTTATCTTTACCCTCTAGCAGCCATAAACTGAACCCTGGTTTATTTATATTCCAATTTAACAAATCTCGCATGGGATTGGAGATTGAATAAGGAGAATGCCTGGCGGGGTGGAATAGCATGTGGTTGTGGTTGCTATCATTTGTGAAGGGGTTTCATAAAATATAGTGGAAAGGAGCTTTATCATTGTTCCCTCAGCCAGGAAATTGGGTCTGAAGACCTAAATATTGTTTGTGTAGAGCGAATATAACCTCTGCGTGTGGGTTATGTATGCAGAAGCAAGAAAAATGTTATTGCTTTGTTTTGTTTACCTGAACAATTTCATTATTTCACAAATCTCATCCCCCTCATACTGCATTACCATCGATAACTAACCAGCAATGTTTATGCATCGCTTCTTTCTTTTTGTTATACATCATGCTTAAAAATGAAATATGATTTAACATCATTACATTTTAACATCATTACATTTATGGATGAGATTAGGAATTATAATATGAGAGAATGTAAATCATGAAGGAGACAGAGACACATAGGCGAGGCCGAAGACCAGCCTTTCCATATGCCAGTGGTTCAGGGTTACCATGTGTAAATCAGGCTCTCATCATCTCTGTCTCTGAATAATGAAGAAAAGCCTATGAATTCATCAAGAGTGAGCTTGGCTGTGCACCTATCCTAATGCATACACATTGGTATGAAGCAGAACACATGGCTCTCTAAATACTGTAGATAGTAGCTCAGAATTTAAACCACGATCATAAAAATGCATCCACAACGCCGACACACACACACATACACACACACACACAGAACAGACACCTTATTTGGTGGTACTGAATTATTCATGTATTTTGAAGTTTTAATGATTCGTGCATCATGGAGGATGGAGTGTTTCTGATCGGAGTCAAGGTTCCGAGCAGCATGTGCACTATTGGGAACGCCGCGGAATGCCAAACGAGGCTCATAGGAATGCCAAGCATCCGTGGGGGTGGAGAGCCCTGAGATCAGAGGGCAACGGACGAGGGGAAAAAACGAAGGAGAGCAAGCGAGAGGAACAAAATGCATCTTTAATCCGAAAAGCTGTTTGTACTCAAGCCCACTCCTGGAAGCAAAAAAAGAAGAGGCAGGAAGGAGAGAGAGTGAGAAAGGAGAGAGAGCGAGAGAGAGAGGGAGCGAGAGAGAGGGAGCGAGAGAGAGAGGGAGCGAGAGAGAGAGGGAGAGAGGGAGAGAGGGAGCGAGAGAGAGAGAGAGGGAGTGAGAGAGAGGAGCGAGAGAGAGGAGGGAGAGAGAGAGAGAGAGAGGAGGAGAGAGAGAGGGAGGAGAGAGCCAGAGAGAGAGGGAGAGGGAGCCAGAGAGAGAGAGGGAGGAGAGAGGGGAGCCAGAGAGAGGGAGCCGAGAGAGAGAGAGGAGGAGAGAGAGGGAGCCGAGAGAGCCAGAGAGAGAGGAGGAGAGAGAGAGGAGGAGAGAGAGAGGGAGGAGAGAGGATAGAGAGAGAGAGGGAGAGAGGAGGAGAGAGAGAGAGGAGGAGAGAGAGGGAGAGAGGAGGAGAGAGAGAGTGGAGGAGAGAGAGAGGAGGAGAGAGAGAGGGAGAGAGAGAGGGAGAAGAAAGAAGAACATGCCAAGCACTACATCCAATTTGTTCAGCATGCAGAGACGAAATGATTCGTGAAGACATCAAGGTCCTATTAACATGGGGGGGATAAACATTACATGGAATTGATGTGTAGCGCTCTTCAGGAGAACTAATTTCCTGGAGGTTAAGACCAAAGAGTGAGCTACTCATATTGAGCTGCTTCTGAGGTGACTCTGTTGGCATAGCAAGAAACAGACACGGCTTGAGAGAAAGGCCAACAGCAGGCAACGTTAGGGGCTCAAAAGATTATGTTTTATAGATTTTCTTGGTTTGAATTACTTATTTGTCCACTGTGTATGTGACAGATCTAATCCATTCCACCACACAGGCATGGCAGTGTAGGTTTTTTTGTAGGTTGGGGCAGCCGTGGCCTAGTGGTTAGCGCTTCAGACTTGTAACCGGAGGGTTGCCGGTTGACCAGTAGGAATGGCTGAAGTGCCCTTGAGCAAGGCACCTAACCCCTCACTGCTCCCCGAGCGCCGCTGTAGCAGGCAGCTCACTGCGCCGGGATTAGTGTGTGCTTCACCTCACTGTGTGATGAGTGTGTTTCACTAATTCACAGAGTGGGACAAATGCAGAGACCAAATTTACCCCACGGGATCAAAAGAGTATACTTATACTTATACAGTACATGGCACTACAGCAAATGTCAAGTGTCTGGGAGTGATTATTTACATTTCAGGTTGAGGTTGAAATTTAGTGAGGAGTTTGACCTGTCATATGTAGCCTCATCTGACAAACAACTAAATCACAGCATCATCAAGCCTAGTATATAAGACTGTGCTCATTCGGTGCCATTACCGGTAAGTAAACGTGCATGTGCACTGATTAAAAAAAAGCAGATGCATTATGAAGTTGATGAATTAATGCTGTCCCTTGGTAAATCCGGAGGTGGTGGGTAGGAGCGGAGCTCACATGGCTGTGAACACAACTTCTGTGCTCTCAGCCAGCACATCGGATTTATGTACTGTGACAACTGCAGTCGTTAGGGGCTCGTCCGATCAAACATGTAATGAGGAGATGAATCCGACGTGATGGCATCAACGTTATGGAGAGATAAATGACTCCGGGGGTTTTAATGGACACATGTGATTGGCAGACAACATGACGGTGTAAATAGATGCGAAGGAAACACAAGGTGACAGTGAGGAGAGGCGGAAGTGAGGAGCTTGTCACGCCGAGCATTGTTTTGATTTTAAACAACATTTCAATTTGATAATTACTTGCCATCTGCTTCACTAATGGTAAATAATGTAGCTGTTTTTGTCTCGCATCATTATTAGGAAATGCATATTTCACACTTGGTGTTAATTACATCTCGGCCTTTAAAAATTTCAGTGTTAAGCCATCCGGTATGAAAAGGGAGGAGTGCAGAGCCTCGGAGTGTCATCTGAAGAGAGAGCTGTTTGTGATGGTGAGGGGAGCACTACAGTTGAGGTAGGTCTTGCAGTTAGCTCCCATCAGCAGCCACGCGTGCCTTCGCCTCCTGACTCTCCTCACATTTACATGAAAACCTCGCGTGCAGGCACACAGGATTGCTTTGGGGGCCTTTTAATGACTCTGGACAGAAATTCGATTAAGATTAATTCAAGCCAAGCATGCAATATTTGGGGAGGTTAGCAGCAATTGCTCCTCACATCATTGGCCCGACAGAGGCGTAAATGACTCAGAGGACGAAGAGCTTGAGTGACAGAGTACTTCTTTTCCCTATGACTTCCAACCTTCCCACACCCCTAAAAAATTACCACCTCCCCACCTCATTCTGCTAAAGGGTCATTAATAAATCGCTAATAGCATTACTGCCCGGCAGGAGAGCTTGGATGCTAACTCATTCATTTGCAGTTTGAGCAAATGAATGAGTTAGCAGTCTATTCCATTTGGCCCTGTTTGAGCAGGCAGGTCTTCACAGGTTTGCTGGATTCAAGCTTTAATCAGATGCTTGGAAGAGAAAGAATATGGGGGGGACTCGTACCAGCGATTAGTATGCTGGCAAGGGGACCTCGAGCTACCTGGCCGTAAACTCACACACATATATTCTTTCTGCTCTTCGACGCGAGTATGATTTGAAAAGGTCATCTTTCACCCCAGAAAGATACATCCTCCTTTTCTGGTTAATACTGATATTCTGTCCTAAATGGATAATTCATCGTTTGCGCCGCATTACCGCTGCGCAGAGATGACGAGTGGCGATAAGGGCTATATATTTTCCAGCAACTTCCCCTCCCGCCGCTGTCCTGTTGAGACCGTCCCCTTTAGCTGTGAGCTTATCTCTCACCTAAATCCTGTCCACTTTATTAACCTCTTGACAGGCTTCAAAGTAGCACATATCAAACCGCAGCGGACGGGCAGGCTCGGATGACGGATTCGCTGACAAAAGCCAGCAGTGTGCCGTGATGGGGCCACGCTGTTTGCTTTTAATTTTGCGCCGGCTTTTGTCGCCGGTAGCGAATAAAAACCCACCACGAAATGGGATAGGCCTGCACTGTGTGCTCTCCCTGTGAGTCATTTGTCCATTAGTATGAGAAGCAAGAGGAGAGACAAGAAGGGTAAATATTTGTCTTGGCCGCATGTTTACGCTGTTTACACACTTTGTCTTATGAGCACAGGGGGGCCCTCCCTCTTTCTCTCTCGTCTCTCCTCCGCCTCTCACCCATCCACTCCTCCTCTCCAGCATCAGCTCTAGTTTTCATGTTTTGCCCTCTTCGTCCCTAGGCAACGGACGAGACCCTTCACACGGAGCCCAAAGATGCCACGATTCATCAGATCACATTTCTAGCCCAAGGTAGAGTCCCTATGTCATATAGATTTTGTATCTGATTACAATCTTAATGCAAGGCATTCATGCAGATGACTCAGTTTCATCAGGGACTGGTAAACTTTCAATGTGGCCAGTCCAAAGAGCAACAGCTGGTATTCACTTATATTCAACATGAGTCAATCACTAGGCTGCCATTATCTCTCCCGACCTTAAGTTAACACTGGACACCACTGCTGCATTTCAAGTGGTCTGGCCAGAATAAATTTTGGCCCTTGTTATAATTATTTTGGCTTTATCCAGATGAAGTCCTAGCTGCAAAAAAGCAATCCTCTACTGATCTGATGAAATCACTCACATAAAAAAAAAACAAGAAAGGATGTTTTCGGGGCTGATAACAGAATTAGAACGGAACTGAGGGGCATACAATTACGCTGATAAAGAAACGAGTTAAATTGAATGGATGATTTACTTGGTTCTTCGTTTTTGGTAGGAAAATTGGGTGTGGAAGACCCTTGCCCTTATGATGTGGGATACATTTTCCCAAAGCCTCTTTTCTTTTCTCTTTTTGGGAAAAAAAACTCGAAGATGTGAAAGTCTGAAATAATTACATCTAACAGTTTTTTTTCGTTGCATCTAATTTTGTTTTCTGTGTCATGTTGTTCTTTGCACCCCTTCCTCGTTCCTTTTATAGCGTTTCCAAGGCAAAATAACAGAAAGAAAAAGTCGCCAAACAGACGAATCATTCCATCCCACTGCTTACAATTAGAGGTGCCACAGTGGCAGAAGGAAGAGTGGTTGGTGACTGCATTTCCAAGCACTCGGGAAGGCCTGGGTACTGATGTTCAACTTCGACTTTCAGGATCAATACAAAAGCTTATAAGAGAGACGACACAGTCCATGGAGAGGTGGGGCTGGAGGGGGGGGTCTTACGAAGTAATTTCTCCTTCTATTACTGTAATTTCAGACAGGCTCTTCCCTTCATGCATTGATCAATAGTTGTGTGTGATGTCTGTTAGCTGCATCGCTCACCATAATCAGACTCAAATGGTGCCGAATTCTCATTTGGCTTTGAAAAATAACAAGGTTGTTAGTTGCAAAGGTTACATTGATTAATATCTCTCTTTTCTCATCTGTCTCCCCACAACCCTTCTCCCTCCATATCCACCACTCCACTCGTGGATGAGTAATTCTCAGTAATGGAAGTCACCCCGTGCAAAGAATCGATTTGGGGGAGAAACGGAGTGAGGGGATGAAGGGAGTGCACACTTCTCTCTTTCTCTCTATTCTTGCTCTCCTCTTTATCCCCTTTTTATTTTTGTTTGTCATCCAAATAATGGGATGTGAGAGAGGCCTCAAAATGCACTCATCTTCGCACAGGGTACAAACTTCTCTTGTGATGCCAGAGCAATTCAGATGCTCTTTAGAGGGAGATCAATGACGAGGACTACTATTATCTGAAAAACAACAGCTATTGCTGTGCTTTTAGTGATGCATGCCAACCCTATCTGATCACAAAAAAATATGTATATTTATCTATTTCCATTAGTTGAAAATGATCTGACATGAGCAGAGTCTATTGCCAAAGCTAAGTGTGTGTGTGTGTGTGTGTGTGTGTGTGTGTGGTGTGGTGTGGTGTGGTGTGGTGTGGTGTGTGTGTGTGTGTGTGTGTGGGGGGGGGGGGGGTTGAGGAAAACATGATATTCCACACATGGACTCAATATCACATTACATTTTTTCCCCTGAAGGCTACAAGTCTATGAATTTGATGCGGCAGAGAGGGCAGAGTTTGAATTGACCGTCTTCCTTCAGTATATGCCTGATTTCCCTGGCTCTATTTTTCCAGGTCGAGAGAGAGAGAGAGAGAGAGAGAGAGAGAGAGAGAGAGAAACCAACGAGCCATTACCTCTTCCTCCTCCTCTCCTCCTTTCTCCTTTCCTCCCTCCCGTCTGTCCCTTTCCCTCCGCATCTCCTCGGCGCTCCAGACGCCGGCGGAGGGCCAGATGGTGTGTGTTACACTTGTTTTCCTGTCGCTCCGACTGTTA
Source organism: Alosa alosa (assembly GCF_017589495.1). Classification (NCBI taxonomy): domain Eukaryota; kingdom Metazoa; phylum Chordata; class Actinopteri; order Clupeiformes; family Clupeidae; genus Alosa; species Alosa alosa. Next base: position 10,954,880 of record NC_063206.1, on the reverse strand, counting down.
TTTATACACCGCGGAAAGACACGCGTCCCTCCCAGATGTGAACATCTATTTCCACGACAGACCAAAGGACCCGAAGGAGGAGGAAAAAAAGAAATGAGAAAAAAAAAAAAGAATGGAAAAAAGAGAGAAAGGGAGTGAGTGGGAGACAAAAACAAATGTCACCTATTAGATTATCGTTGCAGCCCAGGCACTGGATCTCGTTTCCTTCTCGCTCTCCTGCCCTCGCAGCTACATAGGTGTGGGTGTCGCACATGCACAAGCCTAAATAAAATTGTTATGATGGCTCAATAGCACGCGCATTAGCCCCTGCTAGCATGGCGATAGATCATTTTAATGCCTACCGGTGGGCTAGCCGTGCAACGGGAAGCCCGGGCGCTGACACCATTAGCGTCTGGCGCATCCCTCTCGCTAAATCCTGAGCCTCCCTGCCGAGTGTGTCATCTGGCTGCCGGCGCTCTTCACTTAAACATACCTTCTCTCTCTTTCTCTTTCTCTCTCTCCCTTTCGCCCTTCTTGAGCACACCTGGGGCCCCCTAGACGAGCAATTTGCACGTTTCTTGCTGTTGACGGCCCCGAAATACGAGTTGCACATTCACCCATAACTCATCTGGCACCAAAGTTGGGGTTGATGTTGGCTTGAAGTGGGTGAAGTGACATTACCTCCCTGCAGACATATGCCAAGCCCCAGATCTCCCCGTAGGGTAGGTGTTCAGGGAAGCCAAGGGTTAAAAAAAGGTTTTAAAAAAAATATAGTTGGTATTAGATGGATAGATTAATTATTATTAGCAGAAAGAGTAATTAAAGTATATAATATAAAAACACAACTAAGCAGTAAGGGCAGTAGAAGATAAAGAATATGCTAAATATACTAAAATACAAATTATACTAACACTTAATCTAAATCAATTCTAAAAACAGTATCCACATAGTGGTGATTAATAAATCAGAGGCGCTTGCAATGACTGAGGCAGGGACTGAGCCTGTGATTCTCTGTGCATAGTAAGGTATTGTTTTTAGTATATACTTATTTTAAAGGGACACCAGGCAACGTTTTCGTGTTGATTAATCATCTTCGTAAGTCGGTATATGGATAAATGACTCATTACAGGGCGAATGAAGACTCTCTCGCCCGCCCCTACTGCCTGTAGGAAGAATATCCCACTTGCAAGTTCGGTGTATCCTACCCGCCAACCGAAGCAGGATCAGTTTACAGCACAGAGGCAGGCTAACGAAACGCTAGAGATTGTTGCAAACGTGTGTATAATGGCAGAGCCGGCGAAGAAGCAGCGAAAACCCTTGACGGACGACCCAAAGAAAAAGAAAAGAGCTTCAGACCGAGCAAGGGGGAGTTTCGTAGAGAAAAAGCATCAGGCTTGCCTGGTGTCCCTTTAAGTCAAATAATTTTATGAGAAAGCTCAAAGATAAATTTACTTATCCCATGGACACATACATTTACTTATTTTACAGTATGTCTTAATTTAAGAAGATTTGGACTTATTTTAAGTCAAATAATTGTATGGAAAAGCTCAAAGTACCGGTAAGTATCTTTACACTAAAAACAACTAGCTGTTTTTATCTTAATATAAAAATATAACACTTGGTTAGATATCAGTTTTTGCAGTGTGGTGACGACATTTCTACAGTGCTAAATAATGCACTCTACCACACAAACCCAAAACCCATGAGTATGAGCATGAGGGCTATGACTTCATCAACTCGAGGGGTAGTTACACCCCAACCCACCACCACCTGCAGGGCAGACCACTCATCTTTCATCAGCAACAATAGCCAGCAAGAGCACAATCTTCATCTTCCCCCCACACGCATACACAACCAGCCACCCGCCATCTTCCACAGGCGTCTGAATCACAGTCAGCACTCTGGCGATTGCTCACACCGTGGAATTAGGAGGAAGAGAAGAGGAGGAGGAGTAAAAGAGGGGGACGATGGGAGAGGAAGAGAGAACACGAGGCACTTGGGGCACTTTGTCTGCTTTTGGCTCTCCCGCTGCTTGGGTTCCACGCTGATGCTTTACCCCCTATGGTGTGATACTCACAATAGCCCTAGCTACTTCATGTAGGGGAAGGAAGAGAGAGAGAGAGTGTGTGTGTGTGTGTGTGTCTAAGTGTGTAAATGTGTATGTGTGTGTGGGAGAGAGAGAAGGGAAAGATTGTATGTATGAAGGATAGAAAGGTAGAGAGGGGGTGGAGAGAGAAAGAGTTGGAAATCTGAATGTCACAAGCTTAGTCATCATCGAAAATATGCCATTTATACCTCTAATCCCACATATTAGACCACTTCCCCCACTTATTTGAAGAGATTTCTGTGGCGGAGAAGGCTAAAGCGTGTGCTATTTGAGAAGGTTTGTCAGCCCTTACCAAATGTCACGCTATTCATTTAATCAAATCTTACCATGACATTACAGCTCCCGGTGGCTCAGGAGAGACACTAATTATGGAAATCCAAAGTGAGAAACAGGAGAGCGTTTTGACACTATGTTTCACACTTAAGAGGGGGTGCGGACAGTGCAGTGCAGTGCAACACTCTTCATCCCACCTTGGCTAAGCTACAACCTGGCGTCCTTACTTCAATGACTGGTACCATGTGGGATCTTCACTTCTCCTGCCGAAGGACTCCGGAAGAGCAAGAGGAAGAGAGCATGAAGTTTCTATTGGTTGGTTTAAGTCGACAAGGCGAAAAAAATTTAAAATAGCATCTTCAATTTTTGTCAGAAACCGAAGCAGTCAGTCGACAGGCGCTGGTTCAGCTAAGCAGGTGTGAGGATGTGCCATTCCATTTGAGTTTCATTTATAGTAATGGTACATAAATGGGCTGTCATTCATGACCCTTGGATTTGTTCAAAATGATTTTGTTCTAGTCTAGTCTAGGACTAGTGTGACTCCAATGAGAAAGTGAATGAGGGACTCTGCAGCCCATTATGAGGACATCACAATAGGAGCACACCTGTCGAGGGTGTGTTCACAATAATGAGTACAAGTTAGGTTGAGCTTTGTGGTGGTCAAGTTGGGTCTGATTTCATTTAAAAGCTAACCGATCTGTAACTTGGATTTGATTGTAATTGTGATTGGTGTATATTGATATTAATACTTGGCTACTAGATCTTTATAAATTAAATGAATCCATGAATGAACCCTCATTCATTCATTCATTCACCTATTAGACCTATAATTCCTGTCCAATTCCCCACTCAATCTATAGTGCTGTAAACTGTGTGACAACATAGCTTTCTTTTAAATAGATAAGATACTATTATTTACATGATTACTAAAAAACTAAGCTTTAAGGCACAGAGCCTTCTTGTTCCCACTTGAGCAAGCTGTCACCAAAAATAGTTTGCCTCCAGATCACTGATTCTGAGTCCATCAAAAAATAAAAAAAACAGACACACACACACACACACACACATCCAAACACCTGCAGCGGCTGACACATGCATCCCCTACTCCTCGAGCAAACATCTGGCGCGGCTTTTTTTTCAGGGAGTCGTAGCAAGCGCCCTGCGCCTCGCATCTGAAATGACGTGACCCGCTGTGCGGGAACCAGCATTGGAATGAAGGACGGCAAATTACAGCCGGCTTGATTACTCATCGAGGACACCGTCTTCATGCCGCTCCCAAGGCCCGGGGGGAGCTGACCCGTGCGCCTCACACAGACAATCACAGGGCTTCCACAGCTGTTGAACAAGGCGTTTGATCCGAGGGATATGGCTGCTTCATTAAAGAGACGCATCTCATTATATGCTGCTACCCATACTGATGTGTTCGCACAACAGCGGATGTATGCAGTCTCGATCAAGCACATCTGTGCAAATTTAACAACAATCTGAGTAGTTGTTATACAAAGACTTAGAATTGTATGCTTTTGCTCATTTGTGGAGATGTGACAAAGCATTGTGTATAAAATGGGGGATTTGACAGTATGCCAGTGTGGGAAGTGTCTACAGCACGTTGCTGCATCACTAAAGATTGCTGCAAACTCTGGACGTCCTCTATTGACCTGTAATCTTGGTTTGAAAATAGATAGATAAAATCATGCACCATGACACACCCAAAGGGGCTACTGTAGTCAGTTAAGCTGGAAGGCTCTCTTCCGTTAACTGTTGAGTACAACACATCACATCCATGTCTATAATCGCAATAACAAACACCCTCAAGTGTCTTGACATCAGACATCTCCTTGCTCCAAAAAATCTACTAAATGTCAAGTAATGGAAATGTGCTTGACTGGTACGCTATATAAAAAAGGTAGGCCAAGCAACCATTTTCTGCATTAACAAGCGCCCTTTGGGCATGCCTCTGTCGACAGGCTGCTGCCGCTGACGTTTATGCACTGTGAAATGAAGTCGGGCCCCAAAAATAGCGCAGGGTCTATTGAGGAGAGGTTAAATGATTGGACCTGTATCTGCGGAGCTCCATAGCGAGCACCTCCACCTCATCACCATATTCATGAAGCCTGTTACGCCCTCATGTGGGGTCCCCCCTCTGGCTGCTGCCAAGGCTGGGCGCCTGGGAGGGGCAGGGGATGTGTGGGGGGGGGAGTCCAGGACCGCGTGGAGCCAGGGGTTAAAACAGGCTCAAAAGGCACTTTCCTTTCGAGCCAGGTGGGGGAAAGAGGAAAGAGAGACTGTACTGTGGTACCTCCTCCATCCCCTGTGGCTTCAACCCTTCAGCTGTCACCACTGTTTTACTTTTGGAGGAAGAAGAGGACAGCCCATCAAAATTAAGTTTCCTTTCTCCGCTTAAGTTTGTGGAAATCTCTCTGCACTGCGTATTGTATCCCAACTCTACTTGGGAGTGGAGGAGTAAAGCCAGGGGGGATTGGGGCTTAGGCCATTATCTTCTGAAATATTATAGACCCTTTCAACAATACATGGATTTCTATGGAACGTCACGAAAACATGCGTGCGCAACCAAGAGGCAGAAAGCACCATAGAACAGCATAGAGCAATGCAAAAGAGCAAAAGAATAAAATGAGTTTTTGTGCTGTATAATCCAAATGAACATCAAACTTTGAAATATAGTCTGAAATGAGATGTTATTATCATTGAGACAACAGGGGTATACAAAAAAATCCGATTGTAGCTTACAGTAGCCGACTATTTAGGTTTAGTTTATAACGTTGTGGACGGCCACCAAGCGTCTTCTGCCTCACGGCTGCGCGCGCATCTAGTTTTGTTGGTAAACGGGAAACCCGTGTATAAAAACAAAAACAATGCTTGAATGTTCTATTTGGTTCCCAATCTACTTCCTCTGCATTAAGATAACATATGGAATGTTAAAACGGAAGCCTTGTGGGGCCAACTATGATGCTGATAATGGAACTGTCTTGAAAGGGTCTATAAGGTTTTGCACCTACGTCATAATGTCATGTGACCGTTTGTTTACAACTAGAGTTGTAGGCAAGAATGGTAGGCAAGGCACTGCAGAGCTAAGATTCTAGAGAGTAGTTGCTGCAGAGAGTGGTAGACAAGCCTACAACAGTCGGGTTGCATACACATAGTTACAAATAGCTTCAAAATTGAAACTTTAATATCAAATATTGACCGGGATGCCGACCACTTGTGTAGGTCCTAACAGTTGGTTTTACAATAAGAAGCAAAAAGGCGACAAACGACCGTTTAGCCTACCTATCCTCGTTTGTGGAGGATGATCGTTACCAGCTGTGAAGTCTTTTATTCTCAAGATGGCCTAATGGTGTAGCCTACTGTCTACGAAGACGTAGGCTAAAATACAACTATCTACAGTCATCCAAAAATGAATTGCCAGAGATAGGCTATGAAGGGAAAAAATGCAGCATTTTAAACATGGCAAGATTATTTTTACCGGAACAGTTTGTTCTAATTTGTCTCGTGAAATTCGTGCTTGTGGACATCAATCACCTATCTTCTGTCCTTCTATTTCAAGTTATCGTGAGTTTCATTTGATTATATAGCCTAATCACAAAATAAATGAAAACAGAATAGGCTTATGTGCTATAGCCTACAGCTCAGGCTAACTCCCGTATGTCAAACTAATTTTTGAGCTGAACTTAACACAGCAACCTCAAACACCACTGTTGAACCTAGGCTACTGCTTCAGTCATGTAAGAAATAAGCAGTTTATGAATTATCTTTACCCGTTTAATCCAGTCCACATGACTAAAATAACAGCATATGGGCTGAGCTAGCATAACAGCCTATATAGCCGATGCTGCAATGAACTAGTAAAAAAGTTTCATACAATTAATGAACTTTCACTCACATTCTGAGTTTTTCTGGGTGGTTATATATCCATGCAGATCGTCTTCGAATGAGTCATCGCTGTTATATGTTATAGGCCCAATATGTTACAGGATTCATGACTTTAACGACATTAATGTGACATGATGTGAAATGTGAAAGATTAAAAGACAACGTTTAGTGGATCTTGACCTCAACATTATGGAAATCATCTAGACGCAGTGTGCCTGCAGTCACAAAAATACATTTAAACGGTTTTTGACCTCAACAATATGGTGACCTAAAGCAGATGTTGTGTGCCTTTGGGCACAGGCACAGTTTATACAGGCACAGCACTAATTCTAATGGTTGTGATTTTGATGGATTTTGTATGACAGAGGCTGACTCGATGGTCTGAAGTGATCAGTGGGGAGGTGGTCGAGAAGACGGCTGATGTGAAGCCCGTGCTGCTGTGCAGAGCCCTATAAACTCGAACACAGACATTGTTTTACTCACGCAACCTTCCACACCTCCCCATTTCCCACTACTATGGCTGAGAGGGAGTAGGAGGCGTGGGCCTTGGAGTATAGAACCCTCCCTCAGCACTCTGAGGATCACGGCACTCTTTGCCCCTGTCTGACCTCATCATCCCAATCTCCAACTCAATAAGCCCACCCAGCCCAGTTCTGTGGATGCTATCAGGAATTATTGTGTTTTTTCACCTGTCCAATATTTCCGTAGAATGGCTGTGTTTTTGGTCATAACCTATTGTTTTGGATGGTCTGTCTGCAGAAATTAGATGTGGTCCATCTATTTGCTAACTCAATTCACCTCTTTTGCAGCAGAAAGCCTGCAAAGATGGCAGCACCAGCTGCTGCCACGGATGGGGGGAGTCTGCTCCCTCTTTACGTTCTGCTTTCAGCTGTTTTCAACTTAATCTGCTTGGACCTAATGAACTGAGTTTTTTTTTAACAATGCCATTACATTCAACTTTTTGAAAAAATTCAAATGAAGTCAAAGAAAACTTTACTTTTTGAGTAACGGCCAGCCCAGACATTGCTCACAACGCTGACAATGACTATGACAATTGAGTCATTTGACATGTAGGTCTCCCCCTCTATTGAGAACTGGAAGTGCAGAGGCAAAATTAAACATTGCTTAACTGGAGAGCATTTCTGGAGGTGATCACTGTGTGTGTGTGTGTGTGTGTGTGTGAGAGAGAGAGAGATGGGGGGGGGGGGCAATGGCTTGTCACTTCAACTCTACAGTCCATATGCAGGTATGTTCTACCTCACCTTCATCTTCTCAAGCCTACACCAGTGCCTGGAGGCCTAGTGTGTGTTTTCTCTTGGCTATACAGCTCAGTTGACAGTGCGGTGACAGGGGTTCCGGAGATCCGCATGCACACAGTGACCCTATTCTGTCAGCATATCTCTACTGGGTTTGACTGGCCAAGACATGTGTATTGTGGCTTGTAAGGCTGAACCAATAAATCACTGTCTTTAGATACAATACCACGAAATCAACTCTCGGAAGGGATGAAATGATTAGTCTTCACCCAGAGCTATTTCTGTCAGCTTTTGTGTGAGTGTGATGATTTGGAAGAGAAGCAAAGATTGGAATTGAGATGCCTTTGTCCATTGTCCACTTCCTGGAATAACGTTTTGCCTTTGGTGATATTAAAGAAGTGTAAATGTTGGAATGTTACTCATGAAAAGATTTACAGAGGATATAAAATGAATACACCTTTTCATTTTCACTTCAAAATCTGTATGCCTTGTGTCATGGTTTGTATATTATATATAGAAGTTATATACATATATACTGTATACATATATATACGTTTATTATTATATTCTTTTTTTTCTGAATTTGTTGCCCTGACCCAGAATATAAAATATAACATGGATGCAAAAAATATTTAAATTTTTAATTTTAATTTGAATAAATGAGCATTTCAATTTCCCCATTTTTAACTGTACATGTACTTCCCCTCTATGCAGAACTGTTGGAGAGGTTTGTTTAGTTTCCTCTACCCCCCTCCCTTCAGTCTTGACATGTCCCTGGTACCTTTAGATGAGAAAGCCCACAACCACACTTGAGCTGCCACCACAGTTTAGATGATCTGTGTTTTTGCCAAACCTGCTATACGGCCTTCCTTTATGCCTTTATACCTTTGCCTAAAACATTCCAAATCAAAATGATATTGAACAGAAATGAAATTACAAATAATTATCTGAAACTGAAATATCAACTGAAATATTTCTATGACTGCTACAAACACAGAACAGGTATACGTTGTCATCTAGTTTAGATGGACATCTTAATTTTGGTAGACTGTAAGGGGAGGGGCATACTTTCCATTTCAAGCGATGGTCTTAACAGTGCTCCAAAGTCTTGGAGATCTTATATCCGTCTATACCCCTTAGTTGGCATGTACTTTCTCACGACTTTGCTTTAGACATGTTAAGAGAGCTCACTGAAATCCATGTTGCTGTCTTTGTGTGTCTCCAAACAGAGGGGCCGTGGTAAACAGCTGTTTTATTCCAGTCATCAAAATATTAGGTGTTGGGCAATGAGCTTTTGTGTGATTACTCCCAAGAGGAATGCTTCAGTAAAGGGGCTGTACACAATAATTGTGTTTGTTTATCTTTCATTAATGTTCAGAATTTGTTTTTTACAATTACAATTTTGTTTTTTTTACTTTGAAATGGCTAGGTGCGGTACGTATTTGAATTGATTTCCATCACTGTAAATGCATAATGCATGCAGTCAAGAATAGGCACCCATAACATATAAAAATAATACACGCCAACAGCATCAATCAGGAGAAAGGGAGGGAAAAAGAATACATGAAAATATAACCGTTATATAACGTATATTCCGTATATAACGTAACCGTTATATAACGTTATTGTAAGTTTATCTTTTTCAGTCAGAACACCTACACTGAAAAATAAGCTCTTGCATCCACTTTCAGATTTTTTTGATAACAAGGTGTATTTCAATTACTGAGTGCAACACATTTTAAAAAGATCATCTGGTCAAAACTGTCAAACCCAAAGCTAATCATGCTCAATATGGACATTGAGTAACACATTAAACTGAACATTTTTGCCAATTGTAGAGTTCCATAGCCAACTATATTTGCTGTCATTTGAGGTGCGCCAAAGGGCTCACTGTCACTATCCATACAATTAGGTCTATTATAATCAGCTGTTTTGATCCAATGTTGCAGTGTTCTGAGTACTCATGTCCTTTTTACAAACTGCCCTCTAACTAGTGAGCCATCAGTCTTCCAACAAAGCTTGGAACGCATTTTAGTTTCAAGGAGACCGTCTGTCCATTTCTCCAAGCTGACAAATGAACAGGCGCGTAAATGACCTTTGTGTGTTTATTTTCTGACTCGGTAAGAGATCGAGGTGAAATGGTTCGTGCGCAGGTCAACCCCAGGTGTGGATTAATGAGTGTGATGGATGGAAGGGAGCTCGCCTGCCATACCAAAGACATTTATCTGAGGATGTTGAAACTCATTGCATTCATAAAACACTAAGATGTCAAAACATGCCAAAATGCATAGATAGCTTGAACAGCCAAATAAAAAAAGCTTCAGTTTCACTGTCTCTCAGTGTGTTTGAGACTCGGTTTGATTACTCTTTTTGAAGACTAACATGGTCCATTACTAATGTATAACATTTGCCCACTGCTGATTTTATAAGCAATTGAATCCTGACTACTCAAGCAAAGGACATTCACACATGTTTGAGGAATATTTAATGGCACATCACACTGGGTGGCCTCAAGTATAATTTGTGTATCATCTCAAAAATATAGTTTTCATCTTTAGGTCCATTCACAGCCACTCAACTTAGGTGGTTGAATTCCTCTTTTTTCTGGGTAATAAATAACCCTAGGTAATAAAAAAAGAGATTAAAGGAGTCATCTTGTGTACCATTAATGTCTTCCTATTTCAAACCCCATGGATTATAAGAGTCTATTGATACAGAAATGCATTTGTTTATTGAGTTCAGTGCCTATTGTCATTAAAATTAATAGTGTGTTTTACAGAGGGAAACAAAAGAGGTTTTGCTGCCTTCATGATTTATTGCAAGCAGAGCAATACAGCTGAATCTGTACATTAGCTTGAAACAAATAAGACACTTGAGAGGTGAGTTATGTCAAAAATGTAAACTAGAAAAAAGGAGATGCATACTGTTAAACTCAACTGAGATTAATATAATGTCTGCATGTTGGTAACAAAACATTTTGGTTGTATGTAATCAATGGACTGTTTCACAGATATAATTTCATTTCAACCCTAATGACACAATGTTTCAGCAGTCTTTCCACATGAATTCCTTGACATAATAACCCCAGAATAATCCATCTATGGATAATGCTATACCTGGACTCTTCCCTCGGCTCTGGCTAATCACTTCAACCCAGTTCATAGAGGCTTCAGGACCAGTGGAATGATTTTCTCTCTCCTTTCTTCCCCTCTGTCCCTTGATCTAGCCTTTTTTCCTTTTGTTTCACACACACAGTTATAGCCTTGAGAGGGTGAGGGAGAGAGTGAAAGAGAGGCCCTGGGGTCGAGTCCTGAAACCGCCTGCTATGCTCTAGTTAGGGCTCTTTAACTAGGGCAGCTCGGCAGTGAACGCCGGGCCACTCGGCTCTTCCAGGAGACACCACGGTCAAGCTGGGGGCTGAGCCAGTAGAGGCCCCTTTGGGCTCCATGAGCCTGCAAATATAGGCTCTGCTGACAAGGACACAGATCTTGAGCAAAATCTCGTTTTCGTCCGTACAACAGGAATTTATCCTTACACAGCGATATATACAGACATCTACGTATAGTAGACAGGCCTTGAAAAATGTCGCCTTTACATTTTCAACCCATTTTCAACATTCTTTTTTTTTTCTCTCCTGTTTCTATTCAGGCCAATTGGGCAAGGACAGACGCCGTCTGGAAACATGCTAATAATATTTTCGGTGTAATAATTTTCTGTTACATTCATCAGCTCAAAAGCTTTCTGGCCATGTTATCAAGCTTCTCCTAACATATGCTGCAGACAGCAGCATTTACCGTCCTTGAGAGTCTGTTTCCAAGCAGTCACATCATTTGTATGGGAGGCAGAGAAGAGAATATAATTGCATGTTTCAACAATAGACCATCAGTATGCTGATTGTGGAGTTTTGCAGATAAAACGATTGCCCTTCCACCAGCCCTGCCATCCCCTTGTCATGATATGACAATTCTACAGAAAAATGTATATGGAAATTTTATACTAATATTAATTCACATTCCTTAAAAAAAAAACACAGGTCTGTTCTCACTTTATGTACGTACGCACAGATGACTGATCTTTGTGGTAAAGCCCACCTTACTCTTGGGAATTATGTTGCATCAAGTCTCATCCAGACACCCTATTCATCAGCGGTAATAATATATTGCGGTCTTCATGGGATCTAACTGCATTAACACAGCTCATTGTGTCAGCACTTGGTTAGCCACATTCGGCATCCGCCTGTGCTCGTGCTAAACATGTAATTTGAGGTGCCTGGTGCCTCTAAGCAAGCAAGTGGGCGGGTGGGGGTACGGTGGCTGAGGAGGGACAGCTCCTGTCTGCCGTAATGAGGGCCCTTTTTGCGTGTGCGTCGGCGTGGCGGAGCCGCGCTGCAGTGAGTGTGTAATCACAGGTAATCAGGTTGCCGCTCCGACTCCTGACAGAGCTTCTGCCTCTGACGGCGCTCAGCCCACAGCCCGCTCCAAATGCAATGAGGAGCTCAGGGTCACAATCTACTGCGCCACTCTCCCCATTTCACTCCCCCCTCGCTCTGGGTTATGGATATATGCATGCACATACAAACACACACACACATACATTCACACACTTTCTCTCCCTTCTCAGTCTGTCTGTCTGTCTGTCTCTGTCTCTCTCTCTCTCTCTCTCTCACACACACACACACACACACACACACACATATATTTTGTCTAATTTCACAATCATGTAGTCTTTTTTCTCTCTGCTCCTTTTCTCATTTTGTGTCCCTTTTCCCCTTCTTTCTTATCTCCCTCTCAAATCTCCCCTCCCTTTGCATCTCCTCACTGTGTCTATGTGTGCTCACAGTTGCGCCTAACAACAGCTCTAATGGGGAGAGGAGCAGATGAGACAGCTGTTTACACGTTTGCAGGAAAACAGTAAGGCCTGCCAGACCTGAGAAGCCAAAGCTGAATGCCACCACGGAGGTGAGAGAGTGGTCGCAGCGATCTCGGCACTTTCGCAAGCACACACAAGCAGTGCCAGTGGGCATCTATGGCGGTGAATGGTTCCGGGATCGCTCTATGCGTTGCGCTGCCAAGGTTCGATGTACTCCAGCCCCAGATGGCCAAAGATATCCTCCTCGGTTTTGGCCGGCAAAAATGCATCCTGAAGAGAGAATAAAACGTTTCAATCAAGAGGGAGAAGGAAAGGAGAGGAGAGGAAAGAGAGAGAGAGAAAGAGAGGACTGGGTTACAGCTAATGCAACATTGGCTCTTAGCCAGGGTGCTGCTAAAGTGTCACTCTTAGACACATTATATTTTTAGAATCACATACATCAAAACATCGTCACACAAACCAAATGTAGCAGATCAAACCAAGTTGAGTTTCTCAAAATACTCTAAACACACTACAGGACAATGACACATAAGGTAGTATAAGGACAAGAGGAACAGCTCCACTACTTTATATCATTTAATCTTATTAGAACCTTCCAAAGTGAGAAAATGCTTCACAATACCTCACATGGAATTACATGTTATTACAAGGATACAAGGATACAAGGAAGTTTATTGTCACATGCATATAGTTACTGGAAGTAAGAAATGCAGTGAAATTATGTCTGGTGTCAGCCTGTTTGTGCAAAGTGGGTGGGTAAAAAGTGCAGTAGAAGAGGGGTTTAGTAGATTAAGTGGCAAGGGCTGCATAAGAAAGGTGGGGGAGGATTGGAATTGGGGGGGTGGGGGGGGGGGGTGGCACCAACAAGGAGCACCCAAGAGCAACAGGGGCAAGGAAAAACTCCCTTTGGGCAGAAAGGAAGAAACCTTGGGCAGATCCACGGCTCAAGGGCTAACCCAACTGCCAGGGTCTTGGTGTGTGTGTTGGGGGATGACAGGGAGATGGGACAGTGTGCTGTGTATGTGGGGAGAGGGCAGTGTGCAATATGTGTGTTGGAGAAGCTTCCTCATGAGACAATGTGCTGTGTATTGGGGGGACAGTGTGCTGTAAGTATGTTGGGGATGTGTGTTGGAGAAGCTTCCTGATGAAATAATGTGCTGTGTATGTAGGGGAGGGGGGGGGGGGGCAGTGTACTGCAAGTATGGTGAAGGGACTTACTATTGCAAGCAGAGTACTGTATGTATGATGTATGTGAGTGATGAAGATGTGTGTGTGGGCGGGAGGGGAGTGTAGCAGTGACTGTGTGTGTGTACTGTGTAGTGTGGGTAGGTGGGGGCAGTGTGCTGTAAGTATGTAGAGGATGTGTGTTGAAGAAGATCCTGAAGACAATGTGCTGTGTATGTAGGGAGGGGGAGGGGCAGTGTGCAGCAAGTAGAGGAGGCTTACTGTAGCAAACAGTGTGCTGTATGTATGTGAGGTGATGACAGTGATGATGTTAATGTGTGTGTTTTTTGTGTGTGTGTTGGGGATGGGGGTGGGGGGGTGGGGTCGGGGTTGGGGGGCAGAAAGGCTAGGCAATCAAGGACATGGGTAGATGGAGGAGAAATCAAAAATAATAAATAAAAAGTTCTATGGAGATGTGCAAAAGTTGGAGAAAGTCAGATATGTGTGTGTGTGTGTGTGTGTGTGTGTGTGTGTGTGTGTGTTTTGACGTGTGATGAAATAAGAAAATAAATAAAAGGTCTGTAGCATAGGGTGAGGGATGTAAAAGTGCTAAAAGTCTTGTAGGTGTGTGTGTATGGGGGGTCATGAGTGCTGAGGAGTGAATGAGTGCAAAGTCAGTATAGTGTGAGTTCAGAGTTGGGAAATGTTTGAGAGTGCTGAGGAGTGAATGTGTGCAAAGTCAGTATAGTGTGAGTTCAGAGTTCGGATGGCCTGGGGATAAAAACTTCTCCTGAGTCTCTCAGTTCTGGCTTTGTGACTACGTCTTCTTGATTTCAGCGGTAGGAATAATCCATTGTTAGGATGAGAAGAGTCCTTCAGAATCTTTTGGGCTCTTAGGAGTACTCTTCTGGAATAGATATCTTGTAGAGCAGGGAGTTGAGTTCTTATAGTACGTTCAGCTGAGCGCACTACTCTCTGCAGAGTACTACAATCTCTAACTGTGGAGTTCCCATACCAGGTGATGATGCTACCAGTTAGAACACTCTCAACTGCTGAAGTGTAGAAGGCCTTCATGATGGATGTAGAAACTTTGAATTTCCTTAGCTGACGGCAGGAAGTAGAGTCGTTGTCTGGACTTCTTCAGAACATATTGAGTGTTAACAGTCCATGTTAGGTCTTCAGTAATGTGGACACCAAGGTATTTAAAACTTGTGACTCTCTCTACAGGTTGCCCGCTGATCATTAGTGGGGTGTAACTGTAGTTCTGCTGCTGCCTTCTGTAATCCACTACCATTTCCTTGGTTTTATTGATATTCAGTGTCAAGCTGTTAGATTGACACCACTGTGCCACCTCATCAACCTGATCCAAGTAGAGCTGTTCATTGTTGTTACTAATCAGGCCCAAGATTGCATCATGATTTCTACAAGCACTTAGTCCTTTTTCATTTAATTGAGATCTAGATATATAGCACCTAAGCAGATGAAGTATAAAGTGGGACTGATGGGTGAAAAGTGGTTCATCTGTCTCTCTCTCTCTCTCTCTCTCTCTCTCTCTCTCTCTCTCTCTCTCTCTCCACTGGCTAATCACTAATCATGACCATGCCAACCTCTGCCTGTCATGGTCAGGGCTTTCATGCATGATGGAGCCACATCTCTCGTCTGGCATGATGGACTTAATAGCTGTCTGTGCACATTTCAGCACACACGGTGATCAGCGCCAAAGAGCTTGCGTGACCCACCACACACACACACACACACACACACACACACACACATACAGAGTTGAGCATCCATCAGTGCCCTCTGTGCCCACAGATGACGCTTACAAATGAAAACAAAACACGGCATGACCTTGCACTGCAACCAGGAGGCTTTTCTCTCAAGGCGAGAGTCAGCCATTACGGATGGCATCCTTGACCTGTCACCACATGGGCCCCATGTCAAACTGACTTTGTCCTCCTGCCACAGTAACAAGGCTGATCTATACATATAAAATATATAGCATACATTCTACTCTAAAATAAGTTAATAAGTTACCATCCATACCTCCTCTCCAGCCAAGCCAGAAGTGATGCATGAAAGCATGGAAGGATTGAAGTTGTCTGTAATCGCAGTGAAACAACTTGTGCACTTGATGGAGAAGTTATTTACATTACAAACAATGACAGAGGAAGAGGATTCAAGTCAGTGGCTGCAGGACATCAAGATAGTGGGTGCACATCTTTGACCAACAAGACACACAAAGACATCAGGGATGACAACAGACAACAGACAACAGACAAGCAGGGATGAAAGTGAGACAACAACATTCGACTCCGTATTTCTTTTATCCATATCCACGTCTTTATTGTGGAGAAAAAAAAACGTATAATTAAAACAATTTGACACAGAGGATGTCTGATGATGAATCTAGATGAGGCTTCTCCCCCCAGCAGCACCATTAGTCCGCCCAGCAACCCGCCACATCACCTTGGTCTTCCCACTGCTTGCACGCGGAGGAGAGAAAACAGCCGCGGCTCTGGGGGCCTCTCCACCGAGGAGAGGAGAGCAGCGCGACTTTGATTAAGAGCTCCAGTTGCCTGTCAGCCGTTACGGCGAGGCTGACAAAAGTGATAAGCGCGAGTTGTTGAGTCATTCCAGGGAATTCCAGCGTTCTCACGGAAATGAGAGAACAAAAGATATCAAGTGGGATGCACTTTTTGTGAGGTGACGTTCAAATAAAATTGAAAATAGCATTGGTGCTGACATTAACTCGGTGAGGGAGGAGGGGAGAACTATTGTGTCATATGAGCTACTGGGATTTTAGTGTTTTAGAGCTAAGCCTTGGGTTTCTGAAATAGCCATGTCTAAATACCCCAGCATTTCCTGTCATAGATGATGTTAATTAGGAGGAGATTAATTACATTCCTGCCTTCCTCACTGATCAGTGTTCACTGCAACCCAGACCAGCACACAGATCTGTGCACACATCTCAGATAAGGTCACACGGAGCCTTCACACACATCCACTTAGATTCAGATTCTCAGATCACCCAATTAGAGCTTGCTACTGTATATGAACCAGTGTGTTCTCCAACATGACATACATTGAGTAGCCTCGTGCTCCAGTGCACTTGGGAGTGGGTTGAACAGAGTACCATGAACAAACAAGTCCCCAGTGGTGGCCATCCAGCTGCACACATGACCTATGGCTGTGCTATTGTAAGTAAACCATAAGGAATGTCTGGTTAGGGGAGTAAGAGGTCAATTTAAGGATAGATAGATAGATAGATAGATAGATAGATAGATGGATAGATAGATAGATAGATAGATAGATACTTTATTGATCCCCAGGAGAAATTCAAGAAGTAAAGAAAAAAATCCACAAGTAAATAGCCTGTGTCAAAATTCTTCCGAGTTTGAAATCAGTTGATCAGAATTCTACACCGACACTACCTTTCAGTCTGATATTATGCTTTTATGGAGGCTAGCAAAAGAGATGGTGAATTCCCAACTGATATTAGCAGGGGCAAAATGCTAGGAGAAGAATGTGTCTGTCGAACATTCCTTTTATGCCACCCTCTCATCTCTCTCTGTCGCTCTGTCTCTGTCTTCCACTCTCTATCTCTTTCTCTCAACCCCCTCTCTCATGTCATGTTCTACGTCGCATCTTTCTCGTGCGCTTTGCTCTCACTCTCGTGTGCCTTCTTTTGTCTGTCCTCCCATCGCTTCCCTTTCTGCAGCCCCACAGCTGTAATCATGCCAGGGTGGGTGTAACGTTTGTCAGCGAGGCGCCTTCTGAGTGCGTGCCCACATCTGAGACACTGGCATTCGGAGAGCGGGTGGCAGGGTTATTGCCTTCCCCAATTTCACTATTTCAAAAGATTACATTGTGTCAGCGAGCCAAAGGACTCACACAGTATCAGAGAAGCTGTCAGAGCCGGGCTATGTCTTAGAGGCAAGACTATGTTCACATTTTTTGACAAATTTGTGAAGGACCCCGGAGCGTGGGGGGAGCACTGAATAAGTCAAGAGAAGTTTCTTAAGACAGATTTCTCAGGCAGCTTCCGTGGTTCATTTTATGCATGACATAAAGCGTTCCGCTTTATACTCCTGATGAATATAAGGGGCATTAATCAGTAATAGCCTAAGCACTGGATCAAATCTGATGGAAGTATTATAATAAAACTCAAGAAAAAATATAAAAAACTGTGTACATCATACATACATACAGTGCATATCATTTGACACACATCACACATGCATAAGCAGTGCTGAAGAAGCTGATGGCATAACATTAAATGCATCATTCAATGGAACTTAGCAGTAGGCTGAGGTACACAGAATAACACAGCACAAAAGAAAATTGGTTGAGGCTGCAACAGGAAACTATGCCATTGTTATCCCAACAACACCTCTGATTTTTTTCCACCGTGGATTACGCCTGGCAAGCGGCAACATCTCCCAGCTCAACTGACCCCCGCTAATTGCCTGAACTCTGGTACTGTGTGAAACGTGCAATCAGCTGCACATTCAAAATCCCCCATTTGGTGTGCAAAGCTCCTTTTGTGTGTTGCAGGCCTTCCTTTTTGCCAGCAGGAGGAAATTCAGTTTGTAGGCTTTTTGTAAACTGAATTCCGAGCACTGCTGGACATAGTTCTGGGAGCTAAGGACAGCTCATGACTGTGGGGAGGTATGAAAGGGCTGATATAATCAGACCTGTGTGCTTTTTGTTAGCTACTGGCCCTACAGAACATGTTTCCCTACAATTATGTTCCCTAGAGGTAGACTCAGTGGTGTAGTTTACATGATACGCAGGATTATGCAGTATACCCACTTAAAAAGCATCATCATCTCAGTATACCCACTTAAAATACCCATTACAGCTAACAAGACTACACCACTGGGTAGACTTGTATGGAAATAGAAATCCAGCATAACAAAAGGATCTCCTGTTTTTTAGAAAAGCAATAAATCAACTAGTTCTTGCCATCGTAAGAGGTAGCTTCAGAAATACAGTAAATTGGGTCTGACAGTCTGAAAGTCCCAGAATCCTACAAATGCTGTGAAAGACACAAACAATAGAGGAGTGTGTGCGGTGATCTGTCTTCATGTGAGTGGAGCGTGTGTGTGTGTGTGTGTGTGTGTGTGTGTTGCTTCTGTCTTACCCTTTTATAGCTCTTGTCATTGGTGTGATGTTGGTAAGTGTAGTGTGATAGTGCACTAGTCAATGTGAACTTCAGATCGTCACAACATCTGCCTCAGTTCTACTTTCCATGTCTCTCACATCAGCACCAAAGCCACACTCTGATCTCTGATGGATAGGCCAGTCAGTCAGCTACTTCACTTTGTCAGTTACTACACTTTGTATCAATCTTTTTCTCCACTCTCTCTGTCTCCCTCTCTGTCTCTCTCTATCTCTTGGAGGAAAGAAAGCACTCACCTCTTGGAAAGAATATTAAGAACAAACACAGACAGTGCATTCTAGTCTATTGTCCTTGAACCAACGCATATGTTGCTCATTGTACCATATTGATAGAAATTTTGGCACATGCATAATAGAACACACCCATAACAGCTTGTGGTCTAGCAGGATGTTTCTGTAATCACTGTATGCTCTTTTGAAGCACACAACTGAGGCCAAAGCACTGATCAAGGCCAAACAATTCCAGACTCAAAACTGCACTATAACTACCGATCAGTTAGGAACTATTCTCTTGAATTTCCCCTGGGGATCAATAAAGTATCTATCTATCTATCTATCTATTTCCCCATTTCACAGTCATATCATCTCTAATGGAGAGTAAATAATTGACACAAATGGGAGTTGATTTGATAATATACAGTGTAGCACTTCCTCCTTTAGCCTTAGTCTAAAGACTGGACATGACTGGACGTTGTTCCAAGTTCAAAAGTTTTCAGCTGACATGAATCTGGACATGAATCAAGTGATGAGGACTGGTGCTGCTGCTGCCTTCACACCCACACATCCAGCTGAGGAGTGCCGAGAGACGTCCAGATCTGTTCAAAGCCGGCACCCTTTGACGCTCAGGCCAGGCTAGGACATGCCATGATGAGAAAAGGCTCTCCACAAAAGGACACGTCACAGCTCCCCTACGTCTACCACTGGCAGTGGAAACACTCTCTTGACCAGACTGAACTTTGCAGCGCACGCAGGTGATCTCGTTTTCTCTTATTCTTTCTCTGTCTTTCTTTCAATTCAAATCAATTCAAGTGAGATTTATTAGCATGACAAATATTTTTGCATTGCCAAAGCAGAACATTTAAACATACATTTACAGTGATGGTCAAAAGTGTTGGCACCCATGCTAAAGTTGACTGAAAAGAGGAATATAAAATCATCTTTTGGAAATTGATCTTAATGCCTTAAGTGAAAAATGAGGAAATATCTAACCTTTAAGGACACCAATTTTCTTAGTGAATGAATAATGTATCATAAATAAATAAATGTTCTTCCTTAAAATACAGGGGTCATAAGTATTGCCACCCCTATGTTAAATTCCCATAGAGACAGGCAGATTTTTATTTTTAAAGGCCAATTATTTCATGGATCCAGAATACTGTGCATCCTGATAAAGTTACCTTGGCCTTTGGAATTAAAATAGCCCCACATCATCACATACCCTTCACCATACCTAGAGATTGGCATGGTGTTATTTCAGTTAGCCTATTAGCTGGTTTGATGCTCATTGAGCTCAATGCAAATCAAACCAGCTAATACCCCTGTATTTTAAGGAAGAACATTTATTTATTTATGATACATTATTCATTCACTAAGAAAATTGGTGTCCTTAAAGGTTAGATATTTCCTAATTTTTCACTTAAGGCATTAAGATCAATTTCCAAAAGATGATTTTATATTCCTCTTTTCAGTCAACTTTAGCATGGGTGCCAACACTTTTGACCATCACTGTACATAGAGAATGCTTGGAATACAGTACATGGCAAATAGATATGCATCCAAATTTAACCAACAAACTAGTGAATGTGAACCGGTATGTGTTTTGTGTGTGTGTGTATGTGTGTGTGTGCGTGTGTGCGTGTGTTTGCGTGTGCATGTATGGTGTTTGTCTGTGTGTGCCTGTGTATGTGTGGTGTGTTCTTGCACAGTGTTTGCAATGATATGGATAGGTGCCGTATAGAGGTAATATTTATTAACCACTTTCTTTCTCTCTCTGCTAATGTAACAGCATGGCTCGTATTCTGGTAGCAGAGATGGATGTGCAACACTGTGATCGAGGCAACTTGCAATACAATGCCAGATGGAACTGGCTCTGAGAGAAAAAAAAAAAACATTGCAAAAGTTTGTGTATCATGTCGTCACCTTCCTAAAATAATGGCATGAGTAATTTTTTCAGGTTTTTCAGAAAACACCAAAAAATTGAGTGATGATGATTTGTCAAAAAATGACTTGTGCCATTATTTTAGGAAGGTGACAATGTGCGACATGTGTGTCATGCTTACAGTACCATGTTGGATTTGTTTGTTTTAACAACATAGTGGAGTGTTACTTTATAGTTAGCTGCTAGGCTGCATTGCACCCCTATGATGGCTCTTCCAGTGCAAACAGAACAATCCCCACCCCCTTCCGTCTGTGTACGTTTCACGAAAAACAGAAAGGCAGAATAACAGCACAGTGTTCACACTTTGAACAGGCTGTTGAAAAGAGGCTTCTCTCTCTCTACACAGTTACCACAAGCTTTTGATATACCTGGAGAAAATGACAGAGCATTACAATTTCCCGGCGACGCGGGTGCTTCAAAACTGTTTTCACATGCAGCCTGCAAAGCACCCCCTCGTGTTTGAGTTTATCTAAAATGCTAGCAGGTATAACCGGCTGTGCGTGGCTTTTGTGGTTCGGATGAATCACACATTCTTGAGGGAGACAGATGAAAGGGAGAAGAACTGCCCGTGCGCTCATTCAATCGGACGGCCCGGGGGTCAAGCACGGTCGTGGGGTAAATAACAGATACAGTCTGCCTCCCGCTTGGTTGACTGCACTCTCCACGCTTTGTTTTTAAGGGCTCTGCCGTGCGTTTACTGCCGGGCGGGAAACAGGTTGTTATTAGCGGGGAGGTGATGAATGAAAAAGCCGTTTGATCGGTCCTAAGTTAATCTGTCTTTATAGCCGCTGAGGGGGGAAAAGGGCTGACAGAGGCAGAAAAGTACGAGTCGATTAAAGCTTCAGCTATCCTATGGCCCTATAAAGCAAGGCACACACACACACACATGCACACACACACACACACACACACACACACACACACACACTCAAACAGACACAGTACCAACTCCCCAGTGAAAACAAGTGCATGGGCACAATTTTACAATTTGGGTGCATTCTCTCTTTCTTTTCTCTCTCACACACACACACACACACACAAACAAAGACAGACAGGCACAGAAGCAAGAAGCTACCGTTACCCCTCCAATCAATCCAGCAATTACTGCAAGGCCCATAAAGCACTCTGTCCTCAGTAATAAGATCTAGCTGAACTGCTTTTCCACATCAAGGATTCAACGTCTCTAATCACTCAAAGGTATATAGCCGCCTCCTACAGTCCAATAACTGGGCCCCTCTAATTACCAGCTGACAATGATTTCATAAGTCAGGTTCATTATGAAGCCTGATTGTTTGGCATTCTCTTTCATGTGCTTGGACACCTGCCCCTGAGTATTATGGGGGGGGGAAAAAAGATAATTAGCGTTGACTTTGTAAAATGCTAGGAGTAGGCACATTGGCCGCCAAAACGTAATGTGCAAGAAAAAAAAAAGAATTTTCAGACAGCTCTTCTCTTGGAAAGCTTGCACATTTGACTGAGCAATTTATCACTGCCTATCCCACGTCTTTTTAATGACTTTTTATGTTTTGACACCCCCCACCCCCACCACCACCAACCACCCCTACACACACCTTATTCAGCAAGCAAGTTCTAAAAGAAGAAAATCAGACTTGATGTTCCTGCCAAGTCAATATCACCACTGTGAGACTTCAATGAAAGTTGGAATTCAATAGTTAACTGGGTGCTGAGCTGTTTCTTTTGCCTGTGTTTATCACTGTGCGTGTTCTCTCTGAGGCTCCCTCTTATCTTTAGTGAGGGAGTGAAAAAAAAGCGCTGCCTTCTCTTTGGCTGCCATGGATGAGACCAGACAGAATTGCAGAATTGTCCTCTAATGATAACAATAAATTAACTTTCTCTGCTCTACTGGAGCCGTAAATAATTAATTGGTTTGTTCAGAGGAGGGAGTTGGTTTTGCATGACCGAATCACTTCCTGCTCCGCTCCAGACGCTTGGCTCCGATGCTGCCTCATCAGCTGTCAGTGCATTTTAGCGCCGTGCAGAATATGAGCTTTATTTGGCCACGTCTGGGGATGAATCAACACATTTTGAACTCAGCGAAAATGGAATGTGAGAGGGAAAATATCTGCTGTTTAGTAGGGAATAGCAACTGTGTTTTGGGTTGCATTGTGCATATGCCAGTTTTGGTGTATCTGTCTGAGGCAATACTGGAGCACATTTATACACTGTGTGAACTGGAGCTGGAAATAAGGGCCTCTCAACATAACTTCTTTTTCCAGAATACCATAGTGATCAGTCTTTATATTTGAAAGCCATCACTGATTACATATTCTGAAGACCATTTTAGAGCCAATGCATATCAGACTCCCCTCAGATCTGTAATCAGCCACAAGCTAGTTATCCAGTCTACTAGTATCGACCAAGCAGGCCCAAGAGGCTGACTGCAAGCCATTATTTTAATTGGTGACACTGGGATCTGATGGAAAGTGGAAGGAATAAACAGTCAATAACAGTAGCTGCACTATTGTACTATATGCATGCTGTATGAATTGAACTATATGAACTGTACAGCACCCTCCACATCTATTGCTACTCCTGGTAAAGATGGGGGAAAAGAGGTATAAAAAAGTCATCTTTTGCCATTTCATTTTGAGTTTCAAAATGAAAAATCAGGAACAATGAGGAAAAATCCAACCTTAAAGGGAAGGTAATTTGCTCTGAGAACAAAAGCTTTCTCATAAAGAAATTCGGTAACACTTTACGGTAAGGGTACATGAATTATCATGAATTCATCACTATTCATTCATTCATGTGGTTATCACTACTCAAATTCTGATTTGAACACAACTTTGCAGTTCTCTAAACACATGTCATGATTCAACACTTTAGTTGAGGGGCCACAGACATGATTCACTCATGAGCAATTAACCTTAAATTCATGTAATCATGATGATCATGCTTAAGAAATCATAAACCATAATGATGTACCCATCGTACCTAATGCTTTAGATGTGTTGTACATGCATTTTGTCTGTATGCTACTGTGACCTTGAATTTCCCCTGGGGATCAATAAAGTATCTATCTATCTATCTATCTATCTACTTAAATCTGACTTAAATGCCAGTGTCATGATGGAGTGGCCTAGTGTTGTCCAGAAAATCTCCGACCTGGAAAGATGCAGATATCACAGAGCTGTCCATGAGGGCAGACAGCATTGTGATAGAACACATGAAGGGAACGGCAAGAGACACGTTGATGTAGCCTACAACCGCATCGCAAGGCCAAAGGAATTCAAAAGACCAAATCATCATAAGCAGAAGGCGCTGAAAAGGCAGTAGCCTACAGTGACGTCGTTGACGACAATAACAGGAGTATTTAATAAGTTGTTAGGCAACACGGTCGGTTTTCTGTTCATTGATAGCCTTCTCATGACCTCACTGCTGAGGCCGATATTTGTTGAGCATAAATATGTCTAGAGAAAATGAAAACGAAGAAAACCCAACTTTGTTCCAAGCTTCTTACGTAGCCTACAGTAGCCTAAATGCAATAGACACATATGGGGAGAGGATGCTTTTGGAAAAATAAACCATGAAAAAACGAACTACTTCACTACTACTTTGTGTGTGTGTGTGTGTGTGTGTGTGTGTGTGTGTGTTGGTGTGTGTACACAGGGTGTGTGTGAAACGTTTAGTGCAGTAGTGTGGAGGTGCTTGTAGTTAGTGCATGCTGCCTGCTGCTTTCTGCTTGCAACTTTCTGCTTTTAGCTACCACCGCCGGCTAGCCCCCTCACAGGGGCTGAAAAGAAGAGCCGAGTGTGTAAGTCTCCTCTGCCAGTACACAGCCTCTCCACCACCAAGACTTTTGCAGTGCCACCTCGCGGCCACACATGGTAACTGGGTACCTCGCAGTCCCAGGCTAAACTGCAAGGGATCTCGGAGCAGCAGTGGGCCCCAGAGATGTGGTGTGCAGGCCCACCATACAGTGGACACTCCCTGACACCCATCAATCACTGCCCCAGCTATGGGTAAATAGCCCCACTGCCTTGAGGGCAGCTTCTTGGGCCAAGGCAAAGGGAGCACACCCCAAACGAAAAGCAATGCGCTGGCGGTGCGCAACAGACGGGCCTAAACAGAACTAGGTCTCGGCAGCCTCCTGCAGCCAGGATGAGGAGCTGGTCGTCCTGGGCCCACCCATGCCACCAGACCCACCTCATTATGGCGAAGATAGTGCTACTGGGGAGAGCGCACCCCCTATAGCACTTTAAAAAATTCCTTGCGCAGGTATCCACCTCTGACCACATTACCTGGATCTACACCTGGTTAAAGTCTGGCGGCGATGGGGTGTCTGACGATGGGGGCAGGTTTGAATAGACTGGGAGCTCCTAGTCAGACCCCTGCATGTCAGCGGCACAGGGTATTGGTGGCTAACAGCTGGGGTTAAGTGGCGGCTGTTCTTGGCAGACCCTTGTGCGACTGACCAGCCCTATTCAGGGACCGCACTGCTCACCTCAAGCTGAGGAAGGGCCTAGAAAAGGTGGCCTAAAAAATGCCCACTCAACTCACACCTGGACAGGATACCGTGCCTGTCGGGTCATTCCACTTCTGCGGTCGAAACAGAAGAAACAAATCCTACAACCTTAAACTGGCAACATGGAACATAAGAACTCTCCTGGACTCCTATGGCAGGTCTGAAAGACCCCATAGAAGGACAGCCCTGATTGCAGCCGAGCTGAGCCGATGATATCGACATTGCTGCCCTGAGTGAAACCAGGCTCCTTGATGAGGGGTCTCTAATTGAGGAGGGCATGGGCTACACCTTCTACTGGAAAGGCTATCCCCCAGGTGGACAACATCTGCATGGTGCATCAGTGAAAGACTGATGACCCTTCGTATCCCCCTGGTGAAGAACCGCTATGCCACACTGCTAAGTGTGTATGCTCCAACTCTACTATCTGACAGTGAGTCTAAAGACTCTTTTTACCAGACACTGGATGAGGCTCTCCACCAGATCCCTTGGGGACTTCAACGCTCGTGTTGGGAATAGTGGAATATGGAAAGGAGTACTTGGCAGGCATGGGGTTGGTGAGGCCAACTCAAATGGCATGAGGTTACTTACCCTCTGCTCTGAGCACAACCTGACCATAACCAACACCATCTTCCAGCAAAAGACCAAATACAAAACATCATGGATGCACCCACGTTCCAAACATTGGCACCTGATTGATTATGTCATTGTGAGACGTAGTGACATCAGAGACGTTCTCATAACCCGGGCCATGAGAGGTGCAGAATGCTGGACAGATCACCGCATGATCATGACCAAGGTCCTCATGAAAGTGCCCCCCACCCCACCCCACCATGCGAAAACGTGGACCCAGTAGGAGGCGCCTAGACTGTGTCCGTCTTGAAGACACCACTACAAGGAATGAGTTCTGTCGCTCCCTGGCTGAGAAACTAGAGGAGCTAGAACTCCTCCTGATGGGTGGAAATGCCACAGAACAGCAGTGGACCTCTATTACAGCAGCCCTTCATGAAGCAGCAGCCCAAACAATCGGCTATAAGAGCAAGAACCATCAAGATTGGTTTGATAACAAATCAGAGTCCATCCATAAACTATTAAGCAACATGCACAAAGCACATCAGGAAACCCTAAAAAACCCTTTATCCAGACAGCAATGGCAAAAAGCTCATCGAGAAGTGCAGAGAACTCTGATGGTGGCTGGAGAAGGCTCATGAAATCCAGACATTCGCTGACAGAAATGACATGCACAACTTTTACAATGCAGTCAAATCCATCTACAGCCCAATTAGTCACTGCATCACTCCCCTAAAATCAGCAGATGGGGTCATCAGATTCTGAAAGACCAGAATAGCATCCTGGAGAAGTGGGCTGAACATTTTAACACCTTACTAAATCAGGACTCTGATGCAGACTATACCATCCTGGATGAACTGCCTGGATTTCCCCTTATTGACAACCTCAGCCAACCTTCTGTCAGCTATCTGCTCCCTGAAGCACAACAAGTCTCCTGGCTCTGACAATATTCCTGCAGAACTGCTAAAACAGGGAGGGTATCTCTGCACAAGAACACTACACCGTTACATCACCAAGGTTTGGGCTGATGAAAACATCCCACAGCAATGGAGAGATGCCAGTATTGTTACCATATATAAAAGCAAAGGAGATAGGGCCATTTGTGGAAACCATAGGGGCATATCACTTCTTGCTGTGGCAGGCAAGGTCCTGGCCAAGGTGATGCTACAGAGGCTGATCAATGACATCACAGAGTCTATGCTACCGGAGTCGCAGTGCGGATTTAGAAAGAACAGGAGCACAGTCGACATGGTCTTCACAACCCAGCAACTCTAAGAAAAGTGCAGGGAACAACATAAAGACCTGTTTATGGCATTTGTGGACCTCTCCAAAGCCTTTGACATGGCAGAGAGATCTCTTGTGGGAAGTCCTCCACCGGATTGGATGCCCCACTAAGTTTGTCAACATCCTTCGTCAGCTTCATGATGGAATGACTGCTAGGGTGACAATTGGAGGTCAACAGTCAAGTCCTTTCCCTGTGCACACAGGGGTAAGGCAGGGGTGTGTACTGGCACCAGTGCTTTTTAACATCTTCCTCATATGTGTCACCCAGCTTCTCCACAAGGATATTGAAGACAACAGTGGGGTGACAGTAGCGTACAGGCTGGATGGTAACCTCTTCAATATCAGGAGGCTGCAGGCAACCACCAAACTGCATAGAGTGAGGATACTTGAGCTGCAGTATACAGATGACGCAGTATGCAGTATGCGCTCTCATATCTCACTCTCCACAAGACCTCCAGTCTGTCCTAGATGCAGCAGTGAGGGCAAACAGCAGGATGGGTTTGACCATCAACACTGCCAAAACAGTGGTAATCTGCCAATGGAGTGCCAACATCCCACCCACACTACCCATCTTCACAATTGCAGATGAGAAACTGTTGTTCCATCATTCAAGTACCTGGGGAGCATTATCTCTGAAGACAATAGTATTGACAATGAGGTCCAGGGTTACTTACAGCTGACAATGAGGTCCTGGGTTACTTACAGCTGCCACATCAAGTCCCTGGAGCACTTCCACATCTGCTGTCTCCAGCGCATCCTGGGAATCACTTGGCGTGACAGAGTGCCTCACACTGAGATCCTCAACAGAACAGGCTGCAAGAGTATTGAGGCCACCATCACCCAGCACCAACTGCGTTGGTTGGGGCATGTGATAAGGATGTACTACAATCGTCTGCCACGCAGAGTGTTATATGGCCAGCTACTGTACACCAAGGCCAGCGTTCTGCTGGAGGCCAGAAAAAACGCTTGAAATACCAATTGAAGACAGTGCTTAAGAAGTGCAAAATCAAACCAGGGGACCTGGAGAGCATGGCTGCTGACCGCAACATCTGGCGGCAGTTATGTCTAGCTGGGACCCAAACACTAGAGGAGGAAAGGACAGTCAAGAGACAACAGAGAAGGCTCAGGAGGAACACACCCATGACTGCTGGCAGCAACACCAATACCATGTTTACATGCCCCACCTGCAATAGAACCTGTGGATCCAGGATAGGACTATTCAGCCATCAGAAAACTCACCGTTAAAAGACAGAAGTGGATGTCATCATTGGATTCGATGGACAACCACAAGCAGTGTGTGTGTGTGTGTGTGTGTGTGTTTCTGATATCATTAGTTAAGCTGAGAAATGATGGCACCATTTGGGACTCAAAGACAGCGAGACAGGACGACAAGTGATGGCAACTGGGCATAACAATGCAATGACTAAGCGTCCAATTAGGATGGAGGGCTGCATGTGTGTGCGTATTAAATCTCATTTCAGCAAAGCTGCTCTGTCCCTCTGCTCCAACCAAGTGGGACAGATATGGGGCTAATTTTGATTTAGGCAGCTGTGTTGTGGTCTGTATAACTAAACATGCTCAGGCTTTTTCTCTGGGTTATTACCACACATCTAGCCACTGCAACACTGAACATCATGCTATTGAGGAGAACATCATTTGATATTTTAATTTGAGTGATGACCAAGCAAACATGCCTACCTGAAAGCAAACATGAATACATTTGCAAGCAAAAAATGCTAATATTGTAATAATTTACAGTATGCATATTATTTAATAGTTATGAAAAAATTAGTGCTGTCAGTTAAACGCGTTATTAATGGCGTTAACGTAAACCTATTTTAACGGCGTCAATTTTTTTAACGCGAGATTAACGTTCTTTTTGGTTAAACAAACTTTGTAGTTTTTTCACATGCTGTTGCAACAACTAGTAACGTTAGAACAACTACAACACCACACTGGATTTAGCTAGACCAGAAACTAAACAATACGCACTGACGAATGGAATGGAACGTTGTATGTGCTGCATGTACACGCCCCCTTTTAGGGAAAAGATGACTGATATAATGGAAATCTATGCTGCATCAAAGTAGGAAGCGAAAAGGGCTTATACTTACTAAATCTTGAAACAAACGTGAATAAAAGGCACAAAATAAGGTAATAAGGTGTAAGTTATCTGTGTGTTTATGGGATTAATGTGACCATGTTCCTATGGTTTGCTCTTTCTAGTTTACAGGAGTGTTACGAATGTAGGCACAGTCAAACTGCCCGTGGCTGACTATAACTAAGTTCAGCAAGCTTAACTTTCCATGTCATAACATCAACTTACTAAACATAAGTCACACATTCATTCTATCACATGTAATATGAACGTAGCCTATTTCCTACAACTACAGTAGGTGAGATAATTGGCTATGTTATACCGAAGTTCCACAGTTAGCTAGCTAGCAAGCTAACCATTTTGCATGGGATATTATGGTAAGTGTACATGCTAAATTTGTTCTCAACATGGGGTATTGCAAACGAATTAGGTTGGTAATGTACATAGTTTCGACATGAGTAAGTTACATAAACATAATTCTTCATAACTGCCGTGTTAGTAAAATGATTGAATGTCCTGTGAATTAAAAATAGATGTAACATCAACGTGTGATTACTAGCTGTCTATCAATGATATAATGTTAACTTGTTTTCCTCTAAAATGGGACGTGATGCAGATTAAATGTATCTTTATGATGATGCGCCGTTAGGCTACGTAAAGGCATGCTGCACACACTTGTTTGGGCTTAACAGGCCGGCCAAAGAGTAGTAGCCTAGGCTGACGCATTAAATGTGTGCCGCCAAAGATTCTTTCACGTCCCACTTGTTGTTGTTATCAACATTCCTCTTTGGCTGCTACTATTTGCGATGCACTCTGCTTTCGACATTCATTTACATTAGATTCTGCACACCAGCATCGCACTTTGGCGCCGTGTAAATCACGATTCAGTTATATTTGGTCGACGCTGCTCCATAAAATCCATTGTTCATCCAGTGTTTGCCTGTTAAAAACTTTGGCGCTGATGTGTGTGGCAAGTGACAGTGCACCATAGACTGTAGGCCTATAAAATGGCAATGCACCCATGTTGAAAACTTCCTTATTTTCAACTGAACTCAAAGATAATGAAAATAGTATGAATATAATATTTTCTGTTTGTTATGCCCTTTATAATGTGTGTAGGCCTACATTTTGTGCACGCACTTCTCCGGTAGCATTTATTTCAGTTTATATCAGCTATATTTCTGAAGAATATTGTGTTGCCTCAGGTCTGCTGCACATCTTTTGAAATTTGATTTGAAATAATCAAATAGACCTACGTCTTAAAGTTCAGTTAATAAAGTAACTTGCTTTGCTTTCATTTGAATCCCAATCAAGATACACAATAATTGCTTTATTGTTAATATGGACTCCTGGAAAGTTCCGAAATGCAAAATAATAGAATTTTAACCATATGATAAAATATGTGATTAATCGTGATTAACTATAGGAATTCAGCGATTATTCGCGATTAAAAAATGTAATCGTTTGACAGCACTAGAAAAAATCCTTTAATTTGCTTATTATTTCCTATTTGTTTGTAATTTCCCATTTCCTACATTTCATTTAAACCCAAGGTTTAAAAAAATGCACTTGGGATCCATGGGATCCATTCCCAGGGTAGAGGTATTGATTACATGCATGCATTCACTGCATTGTAAGCAACTTCAGATAAGTGAGTGTGACTAAAAATAACTAAATGAAACGTCCTCTGAGATAAACTTTTATAAAGCTGAGTTATGTGGCTCATCTGTCACAAAATCTCCCTTACTTTCCTATTATGCCGAAGTGATGGATGATTAAAAGGTTCCTACGTGTACTAGAAAAGAGAGTTCCCCTTGGGAGAAGTTAAAGAACCCCTGCACCTAGATGCAGCTTTTGCCATTGTTGGAAGCGATTGCCGTGATCTCACCGCAGAGGACAAACGGATGCCGAGCCAGAAGCGATGGAGAGCCAAACTGCAAGCTGATCTCAGCCGGACCCGCCGCTGTCACCACAATCAGCGTGTCAATTAATGCTGTCTGACAAGCAGACGGAATGTGTGAGGGCAACCACTGGCATCCTCTCATCAATAATAAAACACCTTCATCTTTCCTCCTACCCATCTCTCTGCCCTCCATCCCTCCTTCCTTCCCTCCCTCCTTTCTTTCTTTCTCTCCCTGGTCTTCTATCTTTAATCTACCCCCCATCTCTTTTCTCTCTCTGTGCCCTTTCTGCTCCGCTCCGTTTTTTTGTACTTTATAATAATGGGCTTGCAGATTGCAGGTGTTGGATGGAGAGGGACAATAGCCGGGCAGAATCTTCTCCTCTTCTCGCTTTCAGCGACACAAACAGAGAAAGAAGCGCTGGCATGATAGATTCTAAAAATACTGCACGCTCCCTTCAGTTCTCTCCTCTCCCTGTGGAAAGTGTGATAATGGGTGTGTGGGAAGATGGAACTGAGGGGATGGGTAAAGAAGGGTGTCAGAGGGAGAGGGGGAAAAGAAAAGGAAGAAAGGGAAAGGTAGGAGGGAGAGAGGGAGGATGAAGAGGACTATGAAGGCTTAAATATTATAATCAGATTTTTTTTTTTGTGGTGGGAAAGAAAACAATTAGCGTAAATGTTACATCTTTAACTTCCTTTTATATCTATGGCAGCTGGGTCTCTCTTCTCTGAAGCTTCTATCTCAATCTCACACCATCACTTTATCGTTTCTCCACGGATCAAAACTGTTTTATGAGGGACTAATCTCGCCCTAAAAAAATAGATAACTGGCAGATAAGCAGAAATGGATACAACATGGCTTCAATGTGTCTGGCACAGATACTGAAGGGGAAAATAAACGCACCAATTTACAGAAAAACTACAGAAGCAGGACATCTGACAAAGCAAAGATTTAGTTTGTCATCCAAAGTTTGTCTGTCAATGTAGAAACGAAGCATGGAAAGTTGCAGTTGCACACAATCAATGGCTCAATCAACTCACTCTCATTTGTGCCGTCATTGAATTCCAGTACTCTCATTCGTTAAGTCTCTCATTCATTCATTTGCCCGGTCACACCCTCTTTCTCTCTCTCTCTCTCTCTCTCTCTCTCTCTCTCTCTCTCTCTCTCTCTCCGCCTCATTCTCTGTCCATCTCTCATTTCACACAATTAACCTGAGCACTCTTCCGCTTGCACCCTTGCCACTGGGCCATCACCTACCACTTTAACACCTCATCTGTCAGCCATCACTCCTGCCTCATAAATTTTACAGCCCTCCGCCCTTCCTCTCCCTCTCCCACTCGCCCCTGCTACACCACCCTTAATTGTTTCCCTGACCTCAGCCTGAGAAAGACAGAGGCACCAAAACGACTGTAGCTCAAAATGAACATCACCGAACCATAATATGCTCCTGGGAGACAGTGCCCTTGAACACTAAGGCCCATGTAAAAGGATTGCCAGTGAGATGATTGTTTCCTATGCATAACTGCTCAGTGTCAAACATCCAGGCAAGAGGTCAATTCATGACTGGTCACACTGTTTGTGCGGGCATTTCAACGTCATTTTAATGTAATTTAGGTAATACAACATAGATCAGCTTGTGTGAAGTCAAATCGAGTCAACTTAAAAAATCTCTGAAGGGGAACATGAGGTGTTAACCAATAGGGAGTCATCTCTGCATTATGTCATCGATCTAAACCAATCTCCAATCATGCGTCTTAGGGCATTTTTGCCAGCCTTACACTATATAAGGGTAGCCTGGAGATTCCAGACCCTGGTAATCTAGAAAGATTAAGGGTCTGGCCACGAATAATGTAATGGCCCAACTCGAGGGGCGGCACCAAGCGTGCATTTGAAAATCTCCCTGCACGCAATTGGTTAATACAATACGACCAATGTTTACTGACTGATTACTGACTTCGATGCAATTGGATAACACTATGACCCCCCCCGTGATATAAGTGGCAAAAGTAATGTGCATTGCCAGAGTGTCTCGCAGAGCCTATTCAAATTCTGCTCTTGCGAGAGCTCTGGATTTTCCAGGGTAATATAAGGGTGCACCGCGATAAACTAGTCCTCTTTAGATAGAGCAACGTAATTCGTTACTATGGGAGCAAAACGGGACCGGTCTGCATAAGTGGGAGTGTCACTAAATAAACTTTCTCTCTTAATAAGCAATAAGAACAGATAAACATAATTGTGTTCACAGTATTATTGTCTATAATCATGTATGGTACCAATGAATCATTCTTTAGGACATGATATGTAAGGGATAATGTATAGAACGCCGGTCATTATGGGGAAAATAAGTCCCGACAGGGCGAACTGGACCCCAACGCGCCAGCAGAGGGGTCTTGTTTTGCCCTGAAGGGACTTTTTTTCCCATAATGACCGGCGTTCTATACATTATCCCGCTTTATTATATCGACTACTTGCCAAAACGAAAAAATAAACTCCATGATATGTCTCTTTACACTTATTTGTTGCCGTTTAAATCGTGGCTTTTGCTGAGAAACAAATAGTTCGCAACACACGCTGAACTTGAATCAAACATTCTTTAGAACACAGCTGATCTATGAGCTATGTGGATACTGTTTTTAGAATTGATTTAGATTAAGTGTTAGTATAATTTGTAATTTTGTTATTTGTATTTTAGTATATTTTTATATATTGTATTAAGTGTTAGTATAATTTGTATTTTAGTATATTTAGCATATTCTTTATCTTCTAATGTCCTTACTGCTTAGTTGTGTTTTTATATTATATACTTTAATTACTCTTCTGCTGTTAAAGAATGTGTTTGTGTTGTATGTATGCTGCTGAGACCTTGAATTTCCCCTGGGGATCAATAAAGTATCTATCTATCTATCTATCTATCTATCGATCAACCGTCTGCTTTCACTTTTGAATGAAGTTCCAAGCACAAACTCCGTTGCCATCGACAGCGGTCATTCTTGTTTTCAGAGGTCCTTTCCCAAGAAATAATGACCGCTAGAACTTTCGGAAATCCCATTCAAGTCAATAGAGCATTCTACTTGCATTGTGAAGAGTCGTATAATAAGAATAATTTAATTAGTCATGTGAACCGAGCTAGCTAGCTAGCTAACGCTAGCTTAAAATGCTATACAAGTGGATGGGAGTAGCTATGGCAATACAGCTATGCGCTAACCAGTGACTAGTAGTTGAAGGACTTCGCTTAAACTTAATATACTGTTGCAAATTCACTTGAGTATAAACTATCCACTTTAACTAATGTCAGTTATGTTATTCAGCTAGTTGTCATTTCAAAGAAATTACACTTCTCCGTTTAAAATGTTACCTTAGCTAAGAGGCTAGCTAGCATGCTAACAACCGGACAGTAACTGGCAGCAGCATGGTCTGATATTAAGTTATTTTATTACAAATCCGAACACTAAAAAATTACACTTTTAGGCTTGAAATGATCCCAAACACTTACAGATTATGACAAAATACCCTCAACAAATCCAGAAAGACATAATGACCAATTTATTGGTAAAATTCCACAAGTCTCCATTGACATTACTGCAGCGAGGGTTTACTCTGGTCTGCATAAAGGGGGATTTCCCCCCCTCCCCCTTGCAATAATCGAACGCGGAAATTGTCGAACGTTTGCGCCTCTCGCTCCGCTTTAACCCTCTCTGGTAATACTAGTAACCTTACATTCTCTTTCAGTCGAGTTTACTTGTTAACCAATGGGAACACGTATAGTTCTTGATTCATTGAGAACACATCAGGTGTTACTGCACTGCACGCACACGGCAGGTAGAAGGAAACGACAGTACAGCACAGGCAGAGATCTGAGGAGTGCGGTGCGGCGTCAGAACACAGCGGTTTTCAAGCACTGGAGTGGTACTCAAGGGAACAAGACCTGGAGAGTGTATAAGAAGACACTAGGATCAGTGTTAGGTGTGGCACACACACTCTGTGTTTTTCTGCTGCTCAACAATGTTGCACAAGCATTACACCAAAGACTGTTAAGGCGGAGCAAGATACTTCGTCGTAGTTCATGTCTATGGGCGCGAAATGGGGATCGAATCCTGTCTGCATAAAGAGGCGTGTCGATGACGTATTGATGCGTACGTTGCAAACGGCCAACAGCAACGGCATAAATAACCGGCGCACACCTGATATAAGGTCGATTTTCTCCGGACTGGAATATTCAAAAATGCTAAAAATGTACCTGAAATGTTCAGAAGAGTTTGAGGATCATGAAAACGTGCACGAAATTCATTCCTAACTCTATAGAACCAAGACCTTAGCATATGTGGTGAAATTCTGAGCTATGCCCATAGACTTCAATGGAGCAGTCGCAGCCTCTGCTCTGCATAAAGGGGGATTTTGACCCCCCCCTCGTGCGATCCCAGTTCCCGGAAGTGGCTCCTAATGAAATATCTTGCTCCGCCTTAACAATCTTTGATTACACTGACAAGCACACGCATCTGACCCAAGGGTTGTAGCGTCAATGACCGGTGGCTGTTGCTGGCACTGGAGGGTTACTCACATGTGCCAAAAGCACAGAGCAGGCTTTGGACGGTACTCGAAACGTCCAGATTGTAAAAGCAGGTGAAGGTGTTGTCTGATGCCCAACTCGCACTTAAACATATCTGTTCTATTGAGACGCATTCCCATGCCGCCCAGGAGGAGGCAACAACGCTCCCAGTACAGGGGAGTGGGCTTTTCATTGGGAGGTACACCTGAGGCTTTGCTTTTTCAGGGGAAGCATTCAGGGGGAGGTACACCTGAGGCTTTTAAATGCTAACGTTAGAGTGATGGCTTTAATCAATCAGTAGGAGAGCCTTTGTTTCAATAGTGCACATCCAACCGCCTGAGCCCCATAGCAGATGAACAGCTGTCTTGTGTAAGGGGCGTGTTCGGTCAGTGTAGGCATGGACAGTGTTTCCCCCTACATTGACTTATTTGTGGCGGCCCACCACAATATCAACTTTGACCACCAAACAATGATTTTCCAGGTTGTACTAAATTGTGTTTAAATCTGGTTAGCATCATAACCACACTGTGCTAATTGTTAAAAACTGTTGTATTCAAGTGAATTCTACAAACCAACCACCACAAATGGAATTCAATTCTGTGGGAAGCACTGCATGGAGCACTCTAAGTGGACAGAGTTTGTGTAACTACATAAAAAAAAAATAGGATGAGTACAGAGCTTTCCCTTAACCCAACAAAATGTTCCAACTGCTCAAGCAAGATTCTATGGTCCACTGTATCAAAGGCCGCAGTCAAGCCTAAGGGAACTAGCCTACAACTGAAAAGCTCTTTCAGTCGACAATGAGCAGCAGGTCATTTGTAACTTCCAGGAATGCAGCCTAGGTGCTGTGTATTTCAACCATTGAGGCTTACAATTTCTCAGACCAACAATGTGTTTATGATGAAACATGAAATACTTATTTTAGAAGGCGAGAGGAAATCAAATTTGTAAGGCATGTTGTGGGTTTCATGTGAGACACTGGATCAGTTACGCAGGAGGATGGCGAACTTGTTCTGTATGTCTCATATAAGCTCAATGCCTACATTTCCCTCAGGCTAGTGTGTGTGTGTGTGTGTGTGTGTGTGTGTGTGTGTGTGTGTGTGTGTGTGTCTTTCTGTTTGGCTATCTATCTATAGACATTACACTTATTGTAACAGTCTGTGACTGAAACTGATACTAATGGAAGTCACACCATTAATGTTTTCAACAAACTCATTTAAAGAACCATTACTTGGAGTGTGAAGAGGAAGTTGTGCAAGCAGCAGGAGGGTTAAGAAAGTTATTGATCATATTAAATTATAGCCTGGGCCTATGGATGTGGATCTGTGACACAATATTGGTTTATATCTCTGCCTATTTTGACAGCATATGGGACCTGTACATAATTCGCCAAGACACAACTTTCATGTAGCAAAAATAGAAATAGAAGTATTTATTCAGACTCAATTCATCACTTCTCGCCAGTTCCCAAGGGTAATTCTCTTACTGGGAGAGAGGAAAAAAAAACCTCATTGCTCATGTAGACGGCAAGTTTGCGTATGTTTGTGTACGTACGTTCTTCATAAACACACATGCCTGAAGAATCTTAAGAAAAGCTTACTTAGCTCCTAGGCCACGGCGCGCTCACTCTATGGGGATTTAAACGGTTGATTAATGAGGCCCTCCTGTGGGAGCCTCCTGTGCGAGAAGTCGACGCCGTGAAATACTATCGGGCAAAGCGATGAGGTGCGGGGCCGGCGAAGCATAGAGAGGCATTAGGTGGAGTAAATGCGTAAATGCGCAGGCGGCGCGGGCTTAATCACTCGCACGGAGCCAGATGAGACGGGCCTGTTGCTGTACGTCAGCTGTCTGACTGGCTGAGTGGGTTATTGGCAGGCAAACAGACACACATGCACACACACAAACAGACACACACACACACACACACAAACAGACACACACACATACATACACACACACATGCACAGACACATACAGTACACACCCACACACACACACACACACATGCACACAGACACAAACACACTCACACATGTGCAGACACACTCACATACGCACAGACAAAGACATGCACACACACAAAGACACACACACTTGCATGCAGGCAGCCTGCCTCTTCTCATCGAGCGCATCAAGCCCTGGCAGGGTGCAGGCTCTCGTGCAGGAGAGAGATGGTGAGAACAGAGGAGGCCCTGTGATTGGTGCAGTTGCAGGCAGATAGGATTCCTCGGGATGCGGCCGGCGCGGCGAGCATTAATCAGGCAAACAGCATCGGCCGGCCTAAGTGGGCCATTACAGATAAAGGACCTGTCAGGAACAATGGAGGGGCGCCTGGCAGCCTTGTGTACGGAAGGTGTGTGTGTGTGTGTGTGTGTGTGTGTGTGTGTGTCTGCGTCTGTGTGGGTGTATGTGTGTGAAGAAAAGTGTTTCAGAAAATAAGTGGGGTCAGGAAGTTTTGCAAAATTACCCAACCATTTTATCTAATAGCTCCCAACCATTAAGACGGGAAAGACAGGGAAAATAAGAACACTGTTCATGTCATTTTGTTCCCTGTGCTCTTCAAAGGAGGCTTGGTTCAACTCGAGTGAGCCTCTGTGCTGTTCCATGTGTTTGACTAAGCAGAAAGAGAGAGGCCTGTTGGCTGGTCCGTTATGATACTACAGAGGATTGGGAGGGGGGGGTTCTTCTGCACAGAGAGCTTCCCAGAGATAAACACTCATCGTGGGGTTTTGTGAGATCAATGGACTGATCCCTCAAAAGGCGACCACACACTGGGCTGCCTTATCACCACGCCAATAGCTCTGCCGTGGCCCGATTCCTAAGGAGCACTTGTGTCAATTTACGCCAGCAAGGCCAAATCCTCTCCAAAATTATTATGAGTGTGTGTGTGTGTGTGTGTTGGTGGGGGGGGTAACAAAAAATAAATAAAAAAAATACGATAAAAAGTCTTAAGAAAGGGAGAGAATCAGATTTATAATCCACTTTGAGCTGCCGTCTTTAAGAGCCGACAAGAATGCGGTGGAACGTTGCGAGCACCGACGGGTTCCTGTGGAGAGCCATTAGCATATGTTTGCCGAGGCCATTGTTCTGAAAAATGGACCCATTTTGCAGGGCAATATTCTGAGTAATCACATTTTCATCTCCTTTGATGCATCGCATATTCAAGTGGAACCGACCTGCTGTTCTCAATGTAAATAAATCATTACCAAAAGTGTTGAGGATTTCCGCCTCGTGCTGAGTTGGTCTAATGATATGGAAAAAATATGCAAGGGGGAAAAAAACATAAAACATACGCATTGCCCACATTAGGACTAAAGAATAGCTGGTACAATAAAAATGATCCTGCTCAGCTTCTGTAGCATCCCATATGTTTCCATATAGCTGAGTGACATCCATGTTTATCAAGATGGAGCTGGTACTGGCCTCAAGCTAAATCTATTGTTACAAAACCAAAATGCCAGGCAGAAATAAACAATGATATTTGCATATGTCTATTGAGTGTTTTTTTCACAAAAATCACAGTAAAGAATGTATTTGTTTATTTAACAGCATGTAATCACTACTATTATGACAATGACTAAAATGGCAATAAAAGCCTTAATCCTCTATATTTTGTTGCATATTGTTTATAGATATGTTGTTTTGTGGTATATGCTGTATTATCTCTGATAACTTTGTCTACGGTTTATGAGAGAAAGAGAGACAAAGAGAAAGTGTGTGTGTGTGTGTGTGTGTGTGTGTGTGTGTGTGTGTGTGTGTGTGTGTGTGTGTGTGTGTGTGTGTGTATGAATGCACTTCCAGCATAGCAGAAGTGTTCTTCAGTCTGACACACATCCACCTCCACATTGTGACCTTCTGAACAGTGTGTTCTTTCAGCGCTAAGCACGCCTAATGGCAGCTCTCTGCTGCCGTACAGTTGTTCAAGGCCCTTTCAGGACGATGACCGCACAAGTGGCATGACGTCACATTAAAAAAGACCTCCTTTCACACCAGGCGAGTTGGGCAAATGTCAATGATTTCTACTTCGGCTGAAAGAGGCACTGTCCTCTGCTCTCCATTGTCGGTGAGTGTCTTTTAATGTGTATTTTTTTTTTTTCAAAAAAAGATGTAGAGAGAAATGTTAGCAAAACTTTAGTCCTCTGTGCAAGTAGGGTGAGGAGGCCAACAATCCTCCCCAATGCACACCGCACACCGCCAGCCTCACAGAGAGAGGCTCACTCCCTCAGCTGCCTATCTACCCACTTCTCTGGCTGCCGGTCTGGATGGTTGGCTGGCTGACTCCCCTCCTCCCTTTTGGCTGTAGTCAGCCAGAGTGTGTGGCTGTGTGATGGGGTGCTAAATTAAAGCAGGTGTCTCTCCCACTTGTTCTTGTGGATGAACAGAAATCATCACTCCCATCACCGACCCCCCCCCCCATCTCCTACCCTTCCTCCCTTCCTCTCACACTCCTCTCTCTCTCTCCATCTCACTTTCTTTCTCTCTCACTTTCTCTCTCCATACCAGCTGGGGACTGTTGGAGCAGGCTGCTCCCCAAAGCCCAATGCAATTGCCCTGTTATTGTCCACTCATCTGCCTCTCCTGAGGAGAGGACTATGCGTGAAGGGTGTGTGTGTGTGTGTGTGTACACAGTGTGTGGGGGGGAGTATGTGGGTTGTGCATAATGAGTGTGCCAGTATATGACTACATGGCTGTATGGTATGTGTTGTCCTGTTTGAGGCGGTGCAGTTCCAGTGTGTGTACACACTGTGGTAGGTGTGAGCCTTTGTATGTCAGAGACAGGAGGTGTAAATAAAGATCTGATGTGCACAGGTTGCACGTGTGTAGGCATAGGTACTTATAGATATGTGTGTGTGTGTGTGTGTGTGTGTGTAGGTGTGTGTGTTGGTGTGTGTGTGTTGGTGTGTGTGTGTGTGTGTGTGTGTAGGTGTGTGTGTGTGTGTGTGTATGTGTGTGTGTGTGTGTGTGTGTGTACATAAGTGACTATCTAAGTGTGTACCAGAAGCTGAAGACACTTCATTTCACTTCAGCTGCAAAGCCACAAACACAAATAAAACAGACTTCTTCTCAGCTAGTCTTCTTCTCCTTCCGCTCCAACCCCCTCCGCCTCTTCTTTTTCCATCTTTCTCTCTCTCTCTCTCTCTCTCTCTTTCTCACACACACACACACACACACACACTTCTCCCCCTCAGCAGCGAGAAATACAGACGCTGTCAGCAGGATGGGAAGATTAGACGTGTTTGTGCACTTCTGCGCCATCATGTACCAGAATCCACTTCCTCACACTGACACAGAATGGCTCCATTTTTAACACAGTGTGCCCAGGCACCACAGTCACTATCACACTGTAGCAAGACGGGTTAGTCACTCAACTCCATTTCACAGGACAAATGTCAGTAAGTAAATGTCCGTCAGCAAATTTGGGTTGACAGTAAATTAACAACTGGATAAAAGAAGGAAAAAAGGGACACAATCTTAAACACATAGATACGTAAGTCGTCACACAGCTGAAGAAGCTCTGTTTGAAATATGTACAAAGATTAAAAATATCCATTTCATCTATCATCTTATATGAGAACATTAAAGGGACACCAGGTAAGCCTGATGCTTTTTCTCTAAGAAACTCCCCCTTCGCTTGGTCTGAAGCTCTTTTCCTTTTCTTTGCGTCTTCTGTCAAGGGTTTTTGCTGCTTTTATACACACGTTTGCAACAATCGCTAGCGTTTCGTTAGACTGCCTCTGTGCTGTGGATGCAGGATGTAAACTGATCCTGCTTCGGTCGGCGGGTACGATACACTGAACTTGCAAGCGGGATATTCTTCCTACAGGCAGTATGGGCGGGCGAGAGAGTCTTCATTCGCCCTGTAACGAGTCATTTAACCATATACCGACTTACGAAGATGAGTAATTAACACGAAAACGTTGCCTGGTGTCCCTTTAAGAAACTGGTTAGCTCATGTTGCAGCCATGCTTGAGCTCGTCAGCCATCTCTGGTGGAGTAAAACAGGAGTGAGGGGGAGAAGTATTAATATCCTGCCATCACCACAGAGACAGCATGACAGAGGCACAGTC
The DNA here is from genome assembly GCF_017589495.1 of Alosa alosa. NCBI lineage: Eukaryota > Metazoa > Chordata > Actinopteri > Clupeiformes > Clupeidae > Alosa > Alosa alosa. Next base: position 10,913,049 of record NC_063206.1, on the reverse strand, counting down.
AGGACATCCGGCCTGCGAATCTGCACAGCGCCAGGTTATTAATCACCCTCTCGCCCAGTTTTGAGTAATTACCCTGCAGGAACAGCTCCAACATACACACACACACACACACACACACACACACACACACACACAGGCAGGTACATGCACACACACAGAAGCGCACATGCACACACACACACACACGGTGCACGCACGCATGCATGCACGCACGCACATGCACACATACACACACACACACGCCGCACGCACACATGCACACACACACACACATCATTAATACACACACACACATTTCATAAATATACTTTAACACACACTATTCACATAAAATACTCATTAATTCAAAACTAAGGACATAAAATCAAAAATGAGCTCACATATAGTCAGATGTTATAAAGAACATGTTCTGCATGATATCATTTTCTTGTTGTCGCTCTCTCTCTCTCTCTCTCTCTCTCTCTCACATGCACACACACACGCACACACACGTCAAAAACTTCCCCAATGACCTCCAAACATATTTCCGAGGCACGGGCCAGGTCACGGAGCCCTCCCGCCCGGGCCCCATTTCAGAGGGAGGGGAGAGACAGGCTGTCCAGTGCTGATGAAGCCCTCCACCCGTCCTCATTCATCAAAGCCCACGCCACGTATTAATTATTCCCCACCTTCAGGCCTACAGCAGAGGACACGCTCACCACCACCAGCACCCCCAGCACACCACGCTGGAGAGGGGTGGAGAGGAGGCCCCAAACCCCAAAAAATCAAACCCTCACAGCCACCACAAGCCTTCACAAACAGGCAGGGAGAAGGAACAGCAGAGGGAGGGGAGGTGTGTGTAAAACACAGGTGAGTGTGTGGGTGTGTAGGTCAAAGAGTGAGCGTGTATAGGCAATGTCTTTGTATGTGTGTATGTGTGTGTGTGTGTGTGTGTGTGTGTGTGCGTGTGTGTTCAGAGCCATTTCCTTCAGAAAATATTAAGAGTGTGGTGTTTGGTGGTAATTACCACCTAGCTAAAGCTGTTAGGTTCTCTGTCAGGGCGACAGTCAGCGTGCACTCCAACATGCTACCATAATAGAGATTGTCTCTCCGTCTGCTCACACACACCCCCCAACCTCACTTTACACCCACCTAAACACACACACACACACACACACACACACACACATACACACACATACACACACACCAAACCTTTTAATGGCTCAAGGTGGATGACTTCGAAGGGAGGAAAGGGGGGGGGGGGGGCGTGCTGTTTGAGCAATGACACAAGATTAAGGTCGCCTCCATTGACCTTGCCTGGTCGCACAGTTATGAGCTAACTCTGCCAAACGATGCATTTGCCATCCTCTCTCGGCATCCCCCGCACGTTCATTTGTAGGACGTGGCGCTCCGGAGCCTCTCGTTTGTTCTTCTCCTCTTTTTGTGTTCGTCGAGATGAGAGCGCTCACTTAATGCGAGCGCAGCAAAGATAAAAGAGTCATTATTGGTAACGGGCACTGCCATACGTTCGGCCAATTAATTAAGCCTTTTGCTGTAACGAACATCAGATGTTGGGACCACTCCTCCACGCGCCTTTGGGCGAAAGAGCTATAAAAGAGAAAGCAAACGATGTGTGGAGAGCAGGGGCAAATCCACCAATGAGGACAGTTAATTGATCTTCATTAGCTTAATTAGGGCAGTAATGAAGCTGTGGAGACACAGAGAAGGCCCTGCTCAGCCAAAAGACTCCTCTCCCCCTGGAGGGATTCAGGGACCGACCTTGAGTCAAGCCAGAGACAGGGGAAGGAGAGAGAGAGAGAGAGAGCGAGAGGGAGGCAGAGAGAGAGAATGAGAGAGAGAAAGAAAGAGAGATGAAGGTAGATGGAGAGAGAGAGACAGTAAGGGAAGTGTGTCAATGGGACTGGGAGAATGAGAAGCATGGGTGGAAGTCTGACAGAATGTTTCTTTCATAACAAAATAGTGTGTTTGTCTTGGATGCTTGATCTCTTTTTCTCACATACACACACCCATATACAAATACACAAACACACACACACACACACACACACACACACACAGTCCAAAACACACAGAAGAAACCACATGCTTGAACACACAAAGTGCAGTGGTATCACTTCTCAGAGGGTGTTGACATGTTTTTATCTGCATGAGAGGTCTCAGTTCGCTCACCTCTGAATAAACATCACAGTCACAGGAGGAATAAAGGCAGAGATGCATAAATAGATGTCAAGAGAAAGAGAGAAAAACTGACAGAAAACTCACACCCTCCGCTCTCGCTGCATAGTGACCTCCTACTCTCTGCTGGGCACGGGTGACAGGGTGTCACTCGCCTGTCGCCATGGTGACGCACCACACCCGCACGTCATGCGCTGCAATCTGACCTCAAAGGAACAGCATGCAAATAAGGCGGGGTTGAGCTCTCAACAGCGGCGGTAAACTCATTGGATCAGCAACGTGTCCGTCAACAGAGATCTTTTGGATGTCTGGATTGATGCACCTGGCCGTCTGGTCCAGCCACAAATGCAAATGCACACTGGGAAACCAACAACACACATCTCTCCTCCATGAAAAATGTTCCCCAACCATAATCTCTGCGATAGCAGAAAGCTACATCAGAAATCCAATAGAAGAGTATAGCGCATCCACTCCACTCCACTCCACTCCAACTGTCTTGTCAGACAAACTTTTCTGCCGCGTTACAAATGACTAACTTTAGTTGTACACAGCCCACACAGTGAGGGAACCAGTGCTGGATGTTCCGTAAGTGATGGGGCGCATTAAGAAATTTGCTGGCTCTTTGGTAGGTAGAAAAAGAAAAAAAAAATCTCTCCCAAGGTGTCAGCTTTGATTGGCTGTCAACACGGCAAGACCAGGCCTGACGTGGGCTGCGGCTGAATGGGGCGACACTGATGGATGGTTGTATTATGGGAAATTGTCGGAGGCTGGCGCATGTAAATCCACAGAGAAGTGAGGTGAGCGGAACAAGCCAGGTTAACTTCTCATTTCCCCCATCAATCCCGCCGGGAGCAAAACTCGATTAGATACCGTGGGAAGGTGGGAAGGAGGGAAGTTTTTTAGCTAAAAAACAAAATCTGGCCTCCCGTTGAGCTGGGAATAGGGGCAGGGTGGCCTATTTGCATTCAAAATTTAATGAGGCGGGCTGTCAATTAATTTCTGCCATAGCACCATAGCAAAATCAACCTCTCTTATTGCTTTTTATGTGTGAGTGTGAGTGTGTATATGTGAGTGTGTCTGTGTGTGTGTGTGTGTGTTGATATTGAATGCATGCAATCATGTGTGTATACGTGCGCTCCCTAACGAGCCACTTCTTTATCAGACTAGGTAATCTGGGAGTCAAAGCCTCCTCAACAAGCCTGGACATGCTGTCTCCCCACGTGGGCTGCACTAGGAGGCCCTTCACAAGAAAACCCGCTGTGCCTCAAGTACCTCCACAGAATACCACAGCAGCAGCAGCAGCAACAACACCAACACCATCAAGATGCAGCTCCATCCATGTGCTGAGGGTAGTAATTAACACCAGTCTCCCTCTCATCGACTTTGACTTAGCGGAGACGTCGCGCAGAATTAAACGCTTTTCGAGTGACGTGGCTGGAGCATTTCTTCCGACAAGACTTTCTCGCCCTGCTTTCTTCCTCCAACACAAGCGGCCCTAATCCCACAGATAACCTTTAAGGACAAACAGGATTTGTGGTAATGCACCGCCCAAATTCATAACCCACGCTTCACAAAGGTGTGGGGGGGGTTGCAGGGGTGCAGTGGGGACATTTGAAGAGGCTGAGCAAGACACAATACAAAACTCATTTCATAAGGGCACAGTTTCCTGCAGTCACAGCAATGGCTTCGCAACTAGGACGCAGAGGGACAAAGAGAGAGTAAGAGAATTTGCTGGGGGATAAAGACGGAAGTGTTTTTATTTTCTCTTTTTTGGTCACAGGTGAGCTCGACTGGTTTAACAGCTGAAGCACTCCCACACGCCAGTGCAGCACAACTTGGGGCTAGAGGCCCGATTCTCTCGGGCATGTGACCGCCCGTTCTGCTTTTTTCCGGTTTGTGCTCAGAATATGATCGCTCGCTTTCATTTGTACTTACCGAGAGGAGACACAGGAGACACATTTACTCTCACAGCAGGAGGTGTTGATTGTGTGTGTGTGTGTGTGTGTCTGTGTGTCTGTGTGTGTGTGTGTGTGTGTGTGTGTGTGTGTGTGTGTGTGTGTGTGTGTGTGTGTCTGTGTATGTGTGTCTGTGTGTGTGTGTGTGTGTGTGTGTCTGTGTGTGTGTGTGTGTGTGTGTGTGTGTCTGTGTGTGTCTGTGTGTGTGTGAGAGAGAGAGAGAGAGGGAGAGATAGGAGGGAGGTAAGGCTAAGTATTTAGATGGAGGAGAGAGACACTTATTTGTTCTTGGTGATCAGATGCACTTCGGGGAACGAGTAAGTACCATTTATTTTAGACAGCATGAGCTAACTGAGAATGAGTCTTGTCTATGAGTTTGTGAGTGGGTGACCGTGTGTGTGTGTGCATGTGTGTGCGTGTGTGTGTGTGTGTGTATGTGTATGTGTATGTGTGTGTGTATGTGTGTGTGTGTGTATGTGTGTGTGTGTGTGTGTATGTGTGTGTGTGTGTGTGTATGTATGTGTGTGTGTGAATGTGTGTGTGTGTTTGTGTGTGCGTGCGTGCGTGCGTGTTCAGCATGCTGACCTTGCTTTTGTCGTACAGAGCGTGGTTGTCCAGCAGCATCCCCCTCTCCAGCCGGGCAAATCGTCTCAGGTCCCGCTCAAACTGCTGCAAACCCACAAGAGTCAACATGGACACTTAGTGCCAGACAACTGCAAAGATAAACACGGCAACAAATTCCTCCACCAAACTCTCCCCTGTCTGTCCCTGGCCCCTTACAGAGTAATCTCCATTATATAGTATGTCTGCTATTAACATGCGTCGAGTCTCGGTGCGCTCCGCAGAGATGGTTTGTTTATATCGCTGTTTGACACTAATCTCAGTGGAAAATTCATTCCATTAACCTGCAGTGGTTCTGCCTCTGTTCTATCAGGACATTATTCTCACTCAGCTTCCCTGCAGTGGACACCTTACTTCTTTTGTGAGTGTGTATGCATGTGTGTATGTATGTGTGCGTGTGGGTATGTTTAGGTGTTTGTGTTTTGTGTGTGTGTGTGTGTGTGTGTGTGTGTGTGTGTGTGTGTGTGTGTATATGTGTGTGTGTAGATAGATAGATAGATACTTTGTTGATCCCCAAGAGGAAATTCAAGTGTGTGTGTGTGTGTGTGTGTGTGTGTGTGTGTGTGTGTGTGTGTGTGCGTGTGTGTGTGTGTGTGCACGTCTAAGCATGTGTGCTCCACTACGTGCACCATGCTGTGTTTTCCAGTTAATGGCAGTCTGCGCTTATATAACCTTACAACAATTTCGCCGTTCCTCCTCTACTCACTGCAGATCAGCCTGTGTTATTTACTGTGTCCAGCCTCGGGTCACTGCGTGTCAGCAGCGTCCCAGCCTTCCAGGCATTGTGGGATATCTCTCCCAGGAGGACTAAGAGCAGGGCCGAGGGTGGGAGGTGTGTGTGTGTGTGTGTGTGTGTGGGGGGGAGAGATATGTGGGGGCTGTTATAATCACAGCTGTCAGACAGAAGCATGCAGGGGCCGCTACCAAGCGGTTACAGAGGGCATAAGTGGCGCGGTGGCACTTGTGAGCTGCCAGGGCATCTGTAAACGCCCGCATCTAACTCCACCTGTCAGCTGCTGTGTCCGGAGAGTGGAGCCTGCTGTGTGTGTGTGTGTGTGTGTGTGTGTGTGTGTGTGTGTGTGTGTGTGACTGCAGAGAGCCAGAGCAGGGACATCCTGTTTCAGAACCCTATTTCAGAACTAAATGCATCTGCAGCTGTGGACAGTGGCCTATTTCTGCACAAGTACAATTCCATTTAGTGCAGGTGTGTGTGAGTGTGGCTGCGCATGGTTGCATAGTATGTTTTTGAGGTTAATTTGGTGCGCGGTAGATTCATGCCACTGAGTCAACAAGACACAGTGTTGACATTATTAGGTTACTTCAGACACAAAGTTTCAAATCACCTCTACCTTTTTCCATTAGTCTATGTTATGTAAGTAAAAAATTCAGCATGCAAAGTCAGATAGATAGATAACTGGTTCTTGCAAGCATTCTCTGGCATTTAAGTCACTGAAAGCTAGTGGCAAGCTCCCTTTGCTAGTCAGCTAGTTAATGTTAGGTGTGCCCACCTCTTTTTTTACCACTACACCCCTCATTCTTATGTGTGATACATTGACAGGCCAATCACAATGCAGAATTCTTCACAGAGGAACCACATTAAACGGTCTTTGTTCAATTGTGATAATCCATTTTCAAATTTACAGAACTACTAAAAGATCTATGATTAGCAAAGGTTCGTATCAGAACTTGAGCCCCTGATCTACAGTTTGAACGTGAAAAACAGTTCTCACTTAGCCTGGGTTTTCCCATGCTTCCTTACGCGCGCAATTTTATTCACGCTGCTAGGCAGCCTGGATACCATGGACTTCCATTTCAGCTCAAAGAAGGAACCAATCACAGAACGGAGGGGGGACAGCAAGACGATGACGACACACTGAAGCGGTTATGAGCTACGTACAGACGCATTTGATAGACATTCGTAGCACCCAATAAACTGCTCTGGGCATTCGTAAACCATGTTTCAAATACGAGAAAATGAACGTGTAGTTCCCAGACCCCATCTCAATGAGATTAGGTCTGACGTTGAGCCCCTGATCTACAATTTGAAGGTGAAAAACAGTTCTCACTACACCCTCTGTTAAGATCCTTTTTTACATTTAGTTTTTACATTCCCATGGGCCTCTTACCGTGGACCCACTCCAGCCCAGGAGAGTGTAGGCAAACCGGTCAGCCGGCGGAGCCACCAGATCCAGACGCACCGCCCTCCAACCCCTGCGGTCATCCTGGTCACATGACAGAGCGCCGTCCTGGACCGCCTCGGCATTCAGCTGGATGATCAAGAAGCATTTTGGGTAACGGTCCATGGCCTCGAACCTCCGGCAGGGCATTCGGTTGCCGTCAAAGGTGGATTCCTGGTACTCCGTGTACAGCAGAATGCCCTGACAAAACACAGGCAGAAGGAGTGCAAGGCTGTAAGGTTCACTGCATCATTTAATGCGTGCCCTTTTGCACAGACGATTACACAAGAATGTCTGGGCGCAGACAAGTCTAAGCGTGGAACACCAAGGAGTTCTCTGTGGCATTCCAGACATTCTGCAGTTCCACTCTTACAGTGCAGCTGGGGAAGGTATCCACTGTCTGCCTGATGCTTTATTGTGTGATTACCATTACACAATGGGATTATCTTTTTATATTAGAGTACAGAACATAAGGCTGGGCAGGCAATGGAGCAGATACAGTGATAATGAATACGTGGTGTGTGTGTGTGTGTGTGTGTGTGTGTGTGTGTGTGTGTGTGTGTGTGTGTGTGTGTGTGTGTGTACAGTATGTGTGTGTGTGTGTGTGTGTGTGTGTGTATGTGTGTGTGTGTGTGTGTGTGTGTGTGGGTGGGTGTATGCTTACGCTTGTCAATAGCACCACCACCAATTTCAGTAAAGTGAAGAGCACAAATGCACAAAGAGCAAAATATCATGTTTGTGAGTGTGTGTACTGTATATAGGAGTGTGTGAGTTGGGCCAGCAAAAGAGAGCAGTCGATGCTGAGAGAGATGCTGAGAGAGACAAAGAAAGGAGACAGTCGGTCAGTCAGTGGCGTCCAGGGAACAGAGAAGAGGCTCCAAATTGATTTCCTCTGGGCTGGTCCCGGCCTGATTATTCCTCAGGCCTGATCTGGGGGAGAGAGAGAGAGAGCTAAGGCGATTAACATTACAAATTGTCAGTTTAATTCTAAACGGGCAATAATTGTTGATCCACCATGTCCCTTTCACAGGCCTTAAATCTGCTACAGCCAACCTAAAGAGGGTAATTGCAGACAGACTGATGGCTCTCACCCTTTTCGCCAGCCTAATGACCACTATGTGCAATTGTCGAGCATACCGTCTGAGTCAACCAATCACTTAAAACCTTCCTCAGCTCCACAGCTTCTATCTCATCCGTTCTCTTTTACACTTGCTTGCTCTCCTCCTGCCTCCCTCTGCTCTCTTACGATGCATTGCAGCATATATTTGTGTTGCCAAAGCAGTAACCATGACAGTAATAACAATAACAAGTCACACAAAAAAAACAAATAACTGTAAAAGTAGTACAAAAACAAAGTCTATAACAAGGGGGACATGATAGAAGAGTTTCCTGTGAGTAATAATCCTTTATCATCCCTCCGGCTATGGAAAGATCTTATATACCGAATGGGGACTAAAATCAACAGTCTCTCACATTTACAGCCCAGCCCATTAACCGTTTAGGAATCCATTCTGGTGAATATAGATTAATGTTGTTGGCTTTAAAGGAAGATATATCCCCCCTTTCTCTTGGGCTTAGCAGTCTGCCAATGGCCACATATAATGAATATTCTCTAGGCAGCCACATGTGTTGATCCTGAGTCCCTGATCCTGTACTCGAGGACTTGCCTCTGCTGTACAAGGACACATACAAATATTCTCCCAAATATTGGCCCCAGCGCAGCTTTATGTCATCCTCTGCTGTAAATAACTAAAGGATAGTAAGGAGATGGAGATATTGAATTGCATATCTGAACTACCTGAGTAGGAACTCTTAGCTTGTTCACGTTGATTCTTAACCACCTACCTCCTCCTCATATCCCCTCCAAACACACACACACACACACACACACACATACACACACACACTTCAACTAACTCTCATGCCATGACCCCACGTTGTAATTAACTCCCGTTAGCGCCGATATTCACATCGCCTCTGATGGAATTCCCCCGACCCCTGTCTCAGCGGGATCGGGTGGAGGTGCGCTTCTCGCGTGCAATTACAAGGAACATTTCGCCTCCCCATCAGCGCACGACAAGAGTCATCAGTCACACGGGCCCACTGCAGCAGCACCAGGGGCAGTCGCCGCCGATCTGCAGTGCATGGGAATGGCTTAGTGGTAAACCTTCAATCCTCCTGCTCTAACCCGCCATTACGGATGACTAATGATCTTATCAATCTCGATAGTCTACTCCGCTGTCTGACATCTAGATAATGAATGAAGTTTAAATGCAAAATCTTTATTTAAAGCTACAGTATGTAAGTTTTCAGGTTTGCTGTTCCTGAGTTCCAGAGTTTCTGAATCTAGCTCACTGGATAGCCCTTGTAAGACTACAGCGAATTTCCCTGAAACATTTCTGGCAGGCTTAGCCTTGAACCAATGACAAGCTCAAAGTCATGTACTGTCCATTTGTGGATGGACATGGGTGAGGTATGGAGGTGAATGGAAGGGATGGATAGCAATAATGAATCTTCTTAATTAGCATACCCATTTCATCCAACAGAATATCTTTGAAACAGACTGCAGTAAACTGTGGGTAAAAAGTCTTAAGAAGAGGAACAAAAACTTTACAACTATAGAATATGTCCATTCATAAACAAATAGCTTTGTAGATTATAAGTGTACAGCTCTTCTATTCTTTCTTTTTTCCTATGTAGTGGTGAGTACATTAATTGTAGTGAGCTCAATAATACCAAATTATGTTTTTTGTAATGTTGGTTGACTTTTCCATTCATTTGACCTGACATACATGCAAATTCAAACAGACATAAAGGACACACAATTTGTGATATATGCAAACATTGACATACAAAGGCAACACCAAAGCAAGATACAAAAACAAATTACCACAAAGAGGGAAATAAAGAATGAAAAAAGAAAGAGAAAGCAAGAAAGATAGAAAGAAAGAGCTTTGCAAATGCTAACTGAAAGGTCAGCAATTTCAAATTCATTTTTTCCATCTCCAGCTAATCTTTTCAAGTTGTCCGGCAAACAGCTGACACACTAGTGTGGCTCGACCCCCGGAGGACATCGGGAAGCGGCCGCAATTGGGAGTGCGCGACACGAGGCGCTCTGATCTAATGTCACCCTCTCCATGACTCGCGCACGCCAACTTCAAGCTCTGCCTTCAAGTCCCCCAGATTAATGCGTGTTAGCAGAACACGTTTGAAGCGTGTTTGACTCTGATTCGCAGCTTTGAGCCAACTGGTGAGACTGATTGCTGAAATTACCACAGCATGTGAGATCGTTATAGGGTGTGTGTGTGTGTGTGTGTGTGTGTGTGTGTGTGTGTGTCTGTCTGTCTGTCTCTTTCTGTCTGTGTATATATATGTGTGTGTGTGTGTGTGTGTGTGTGTGTGTGTGTGTGTGTGTGTGTGTGAGTGAGTGAGTGAGGGAGAGAGAGAAAGAGAGTTTATTTATGGGCGTGCTCTTGTAGGCCACAAGCTATTCTATGCTTCCTGAAAGAAATGGTCTTTCTACCACCTTTCCATTTCCATTTGATGTTAACGTAATAAACTGAAATCTGATCGTAGAGTAAGAATAACCAAACAAAATAATATTCATCACCTCAATACAAATACATCCATACTGCTCTCATACAAACAGTCTATGACACAAACTGACAAAGAAACACACAGGATTCCACACACATGCACACACACACACACAACTCATTGTTCATGTAACTTGCCCTACAGCTTTTCTGATGCCATCATAACCCCATCCCAGTGCTGTGGTTTATAGAGTCGCTGTTTTATCAAATCAAATGACCACCCACCATTTCCTCAGACAGCAGTCGTAGCCCCATCCTCTAATCTGCCATCGAGTCTCAGGACGTATCTGTGTCGTGAATCATGCCACTGGCAAGCCCGAGCTGCATCTCATCTGTCCCGCGTGTAAGCTGCTGGCTGACCTTGTCTCTGCACCCAAGTTATGCTTTCATAACCGCTGGGGAGATGGGGGGTGGGGTGGTAAAATGATGAAGCCCATTTTTACAAGGACATTTTCAGATGGATGTATTTTTACCATCCCGCAGGCCCTCCAAAAAGACAGGGGGTGGGGGAAAAGCAGGTGGAGTGAGATGAAGAAAGTTGTGGGTGATATTAAGGCTTGATGTCACTGCACCATCACCCCCACCCACACACAGACACACAGACACACACACACACACACGTATACAACTTTACACTCTCCTCCAGCACACTTCCCGTGGAGAGTGGTGGAAAGGGTGGGGGTGAAATGGTGGATGACAAGGTTACTCGCTTTAGTGGCGACCTCCGCTACCTGCACTTAATCAAGGGCTTCACACGCACGTGTCTGCTCTTGCCTCCTGGGACCCGAGCCTGGTGGCTGCACAGCTGGTGTGTTTTCATAACACCCTCCAGCAACCACACCTGCACTTTTGGCGGCGCGCGCGCGCGCACCGGGCTGAGTCGCAGATCTATGCGGATGTTTTCTAGCCACGCTACAGTAGTTAATGCGCTAGTACGGGGGAAAAAACCAGGGAAGGAGGGGATAATGGGTCCTGGGTGTATTTTTAAAACTGCAATGACAGCAGCGCTAGAGATGAAGAGAGCGAGTTGCGAAGAGAGCGAGAGTAACGAAGGAGGGAGGGAGAATAAAAAGAAAGAGTGAGAAGAGTGAGAGTGAGGCACTAGCAGTTTAGAATCGGGGCCCAAGCATTTCATCAAAAGCCTCCTACTCATTATTTTTCCCTGCACTTATCGACCTCTTGGGTGGGGGCTGGTGGCAAACAGTAACCCCACAGCCCCCTCAACTAGTCTTTCTCTTTTTCGTTTGCATTCCCAAGGTATCTGCCCAACTATTAACCAGAAACTGCTATGCAAAATGATCCAGCAGGGGAAATACTTTTTAAAAAATATGTCCTATGCTGCACTTTTTTCCTTCACCTTTTAGAATTATACAGTGACCTGTTAAAACATAATATGTTAATGACTCCCTCTCTTACTCATCAAGAATCAGTAGCATCACCACCGTCTGTGGACAGTGGGCCTCCCCCCCTACACCAGCTCTTTTTTTATTAGCTTGCAGTGGATTGTGAACATGCTGCAGAGGTCCCGAGGGCACGATACACTGCCAGCGGGCTAGATCGGCTCTCTAGAGGATACTCACCTGCCCAGGGATGCTTCCTGCCACAAAGCCTTTCAATATAACAGGCCATTTACCAGGACATGCTGTAGGTGTACAGACACATAAGGTGCGGAAGACTGCTCTACTTTGTACCCCTTTCTCCACACATCTGGTGACTACCTGAAAAACTTGGTCCTCTCAAAACTTCTGTCCTTAGCCTCGGTTGCCTGAGTCTGTCGAGTATGACTCTTTCCATCTTTCAACCTGAAAACTCGAGTCATTTTCTCTTCTCCACCTCCTCAATCCCCAGCTCTCCACCCTTGAATTTGTACCCCTTAATACCGATCTCAACTTCCGCCACAGAATTGCTTTGGGCTAAATTCAGTGCTCTGTCCAGAGGAACCAATTTCAGTGTTGAGGAAACCTGCATCAACAAACTCTTATTTGTGGAAAATCTATGAAAAACCTTTTGCTTTTTGGGTGCAAATCTGGTAGTAGCCCTCAAGAATACTATATTTCTATTTTTCCCACTGTAAGAGTGCACCTTTGAAGTTGACCGTTCAATCATCTATCTTGCTCCCTCAACTCCAGAGCAGGCCCACAAAGGAGCCTGAGCTGAGTTAGGACAGGAAGACGGATAGAGAAGAACAGGCCGAGAGTTGCAGATAGAGTGAAAAGAAAGCTGGAAGACCTTTAGACCGACGTACCGTCTGCCAAGCAGAAAATAAGAAAAGCATTTAGCTGCTAAAAATAGAATGACTGACACAAAGCAGCAGGCACATCATGGACTGTGGCTCCTGTATTTAATGCTGAACCGACATTTTGTTATGTTCACATTACATTTATATATGTGTTAGAAGTTATTAGAGCTGACACATCCTTATTGAGGAGAGAAGAGCCCTGCCATTCCTGAAGGGGTCAACAAAGCATGTTTTTCCCCCCTGCTTTTGTTCTTAGAGTTGAGAAAAGCACTCAAGGCTCTGTGAGCCTGTTTATCACAAGCGTTTGATGTTCTGACCTATTTAAAGAATAATGACAGTGGAAGTGTTTTTCTATTAGGAGCAAGAACAGCGCCTTGCTCCACCACATACGTACGCACACAGATACGCATGCACCCGCACACACACACACGCACAGACGCACGCACGCACACACACACACACACACCCAACTGTTCACTCTAGCATACAAAAATGCACAGCAATTAATCCATACATGCACACACTAACACATACACACACATAACATACACAAATTTAAATAAATGTATACCAGCACACAAAAACACTTGCAACACAAAAGCATACAGTAAAACACAAACAGTTAGTACAGTAGCTTTATAAACACACTGATCACATCCAACTCCTTGATATTTGATAGAATGGGAGCATATCCTTCTGCCACCCATTACTTATTATTATTCCAGGCACTTGAGCCTTGGCTGTTGATCTGCTTTCATCTCCATAAGACAGTACCCTCAAGACCCCAGCAATCAATATTTTAAAAAAGAAACACATTTTATTCCCAGAGAGAGTGGATGAGAAGGGGGCAAAGGGCTGCTTAGGTTCATCTTCCCCCTTCATTCATGCCTGCTCCATCCAAAGTAGCAGATACAATTCCAGATAATGACAAGACTCAGGCTTTTTCCAGTGTTTTATCCTTAAGACAGTCTGACATGCCAGCAATCTGCATTGCCAGATACGGCACAAATTCTGATATCACTGTTTCCATAGGTGTTCCCCTCTAATGATGCCCTCCATTATGCACTCAGTGGTGTATTATAAGGAGGACGTGCAGTTAAGCTGTGTCACCTGGGCACCTGGTGGGCATATTTTTTACATTATGTGTGCAGCACGGCCATCACACTCCAGCGCTCATTATTGTAGCGCACATGCTCCGGCGATTAGAGTGTATGTGTGGGGGCAGTGCTGATCCTATGCATCCTTGAATGCATATAGGACATAAAGTACCACCACAACCTTTGAATAATGCAGTGGTAATGCATTCACAAGCACCCGTGCAACTGTAAATAGACCTTGCGTGTAGTGCAACTGCTGTGCAGCAATTATTGAAATGGAATGCACTCTATGAATATGAGAGTGCTATTCCCTGTACCTGCTACATCATACATGTATCAGGTTTGAAGGGTGTGCTGTTTGTTTGCTTTTCATTCCAATAAGGGACTTCAATACGCGTTCAGCATTCAGGCAGCATTCAGACTTACTTGGTAGTTGAGCCTGTCTATCACACGGAGCAATAGCCCTTCTTCGCTTCCAACCTCAGGTGTGGTCAGTATGTAGTCCACGTCATGGCCAACCTCCTTCCCCCTGCAGACAAGAGACCAAAAACCAGACTGTCACTCACAAACCCTGCATGCGCAAGAGCAACCTCACATCAGCGTACAGGCCCAAAACGATGGATGTACTTAGTCACACTTGTTGGGTTAATCAAGAGAGAAGGCTCGTGTCTGGGCATAGGGATGCTGCCAGGGAAGTGGCGCGTATGGGTATAATAGCAGCGGATGGATTTTTTCCCTCCCATTGTTCCAACAGCCAATTTGTCATGTGTCATTAGGTCCACCAGTCTGAGCTCCTCCGAAGTCGTCTTGAGCTTTATGAGATTGCGAGCGTCTAGGCTGGGATTATGGTAATAAAAATGCCAGAGACTCCACTGCGGAAGAGCAATGCATGAGAACAAATACTAAATCTGCTCATCCAAAGTCAGGCGTCCACTGAGTCTCCTTGTCATGCAAAATGTCTTGATAGAAAGCAAAACAAAAATCATTTTGCTACTCTTATATTAGTTCCTAATTGTTCCTAATATTTAGTAGGAGTGTGATTCATAAAAAAATGAAAAAAGGAATTATGGGATCGATTTGTATGGAGGGCATGTAATGTTCGGTTGTTGCTTCACTGAACAGCATTTAAACTTGGCCATTTATCACACACACACACACACACACACAGAGTGAATGAGTGTGAGACAGAGACATTGCACAATGTGTGCACAAACAACAAAGGGAGCAAATATACTTCTCTGCCTTTGATATGCAGAGCAAAGGTATGGAGTTAGCGAAGCAGATATCTCAGTGAGAGGCCGAACTGAACTGCCTGAAACCTTAAAAGCTCGGAGAGGATGTTAATCAATCAGTGTCTCCCCTAAAGGCTCAGTGATTTCCTTTCAGACGTTTTTCTCACATTGGCCTCGCTGGCCTCTCACAGACCGTTGCGATGCGCTCACCACAGGCACCGAGCCACATTCTCATCAGAACTCTGACTCCAGACAAAAAAAAAAAGATATGTACAGAAAAAAAGAAGGGAAGAAAAATAGTGTTTAAAAATCATGGGAACCCATAAGAGTTTCAGAAGCTCAGATGGCACAATAGAGTCCACTGTATTAGACATGAAAGGGCCAGAGAAATGCCCCAATACAATGAGAATGCACCCAGGCTGCTCAGGCGGGATTAAGGGATAAACTGTCACACGTTTTTGATCCCGCCGGTCCTGAAGGAAGGCTAGCTAGCCGCCGCCACCGCCACTGCCTCCACAACCTGGACTCTAGGTGGGGCTCTGTGGGGCTAAGCTAACCACCCCCTGCTGAAAAAAAGAAACGCTGGCGTTGTTTTTATTGGGCTGATCGGCAGGCCTTTGATGGGAGTCCAGGGGCGGAAGAGTGAATGGGTGCAGAGCCTCCCCATCTCACGGTTAAGAGCACAGCAAAAGAGAGAACAAATGGCTCCAGTATTGCAACGACTCAGGGTGTAGCGCAGAGGTGCGTTTGATCTCCACCAGCGCTGCCACTGCTGTGCAACAGTGAACGTGACAGGGCATTAAACAAGGAAAAGAGAGTGACAGAACAAGAGAGAGAGGGGGGGGGAGAGGCGAGCCACTGCCTGTCTAGCCCCGTGGTCAGTGGAGGTCACAGCATGAATAATTCAGACGAGGGGAAAAGTGTGATCATGGCCATTACAATGCAGTAAAGCAGACTAGCTCTATCGGGTTTGCTTAGCATACCGAGGACAGAAAGTCAGTCAAAAGTTGGCTATAACAGTATTGGTTGTATAGGGTGTCTATTCAGTTCAGATGATGAGTTCACACAAGTTAAGATGGTTTTTAGATATTTCCTTTTCACAGTCACAGAGTGGTACTGGTACTTACTAATTAAAAAGCAATACCATGGCAAAAACATATATATTTATCTTACAATGGTTTGGTTTGTAATTGCAATAGGCTTGTTGAATGGTAAAACTTGCCCAGCCACCAACTTCATACATAAACCAAGAACTTTCAGTTGTACTAAAATAACCCTGCGTCATATTTACACGAGTGAGCCATTTATCTAAAAGCATTTTGAAAGCAAAATGGAGAACCAGACGCCTCATATATGTCAGCTCTTCCGTTTTGAGCAGAGGCTGAATCAAAGCTATCACAGTTCTGTCAGCTGCTTGAAAACTAAAGCGGCGGTGGCACACGCAGCGGAGAGATGTGCCAAACAAGACTGTGAAGCTTGGACGAGCATGAACAATATCATCAAACTTCGGCAGAACTTCAACCAAAGAGTAGCAGTGAAAAGATAATAAAAGAAACACAATAGAAGAGTCATTCGTATTAGGGGCCTACAGCAACAGCAGCATCAGGTATTTGATGTTCTTATTCGTGGACCATGGCAGATGTCCTTGTAATTAAAGCGTGAACATGATTGGTCCCCTTAAAACACAGACTCTCGCGGGACAGATACCTCTGCACTGTGCTCATCCCCTCCAGCCTTTTCTTTTTTAACACACTGGGTACTGTTAAAAATGGCTTTTATTTCTCTGGCTGCACATAAGTGTTAATTAGTGCACCGTACAGTTCAGTGCTCCCGTGAATAGATTCAGTCGCTCAGAATTCACCTTGCCTCACAGACAGACAGATGGACCGTACAACGTCCTCCTCAGTGGACAGACGCAGGCGGAGGGTGTCCAGCATCCGGGACACATGTACTTCCATCTACCGCGCTGGCCCACTGCGTTTGTTTTTGGACAGGTTTCTAATTAGCGCAGGCAATAAGACTGGAGTTGACCCCCGTCGTGAGATTGCGAGACATAAGGAGACCGTCTCCAGGGCTCAATTTGCTGTGCTGGCAGAAAAAAGGCTCAAGTACACAACCCAATGTGTTTGTCCTTAATAGGAGGAATGGAATGTCGAGAGAATGCTCGTTCTAAATTAATAAATGTGTCATCTGCATAAATAGGGGTTTACGTGCAGTCAACTTGAAAGGAAAAGGGGGCTTGTTATTCAAACATGCGCCCCGTGAGTTAATTTGAAGTGAGGGCTCTATTAAAGCGAGCGTGGCAGCTTTGCACCAGGTAGTGCTGGCACTGGGCTTTTAGTCGCTTGGCGCATCATATATTCCCTTCTCTAAATCAACCCCAGTCAGCAAATAAGGGGAGGGAGGGAGAGAAGGAGGGAGAGAGAGGTGGGTGGTTCAGATGGGGAAGGCAACTGTGCTGTATGTCTTCCTTTGCAAAAAGGTGATGTTTTTATTTCTAATGGTAAAGCTTGACAACTTTGTGTGATCATTCAGCATTAAGCAGCCCTGTCACATCCCCCTACTGCCACTTCTTCTAGACGTCTGGTGCATCTCCTCCGAGATGCAGATTGATGGACTTTTCAAACGAAGCCACCAGGCAGGGGGTGGGGTGGGGTGTAGGGCAAAAAGCCATCATTCCCTGAACCTAAAAAGACAGCTATGTGGCAACCGCTACCTGCTGGGCCTTGTTACCCTGAAGCAGGGAGCGTTGTATAGCCCCTGTTGCGTGCATGAGGGGCCTAAATTATTAAATGTTTTTTGAGGTACATATGAGCGCAAATAAAATATACACAAGGAGATGACAGGACAAAAACAACAGATGAATAATGCAGTACTTTGGAACCATTCCTGTGTGCAAAGCTCTGCACAAACACCTTTAAGTACGTGGGCTCTCCTCGCCAGAAATTATGGCCGTAAAATGAGAGATTCAGCATTGCTCCCTTTATGTGTGTGTGTGTGTGTTTTAATGGCCTTCCATTACTGGAAACCCGTGAAGACGGGATCCAAGAGCCTCAGAGACTGAATATTTATTTCATGGCCAGCTTCTACTCACACAGTCACAAATGGCTCGTCTTTCACTTCAAAAGATATCTTCTAATGTCAACAGACAACGTTTTATGTCTTGTTTTTTTTTTTTGTTGCTTGAATACCCCATACTGTGGTGGCTGAAGCAAATACTTCACTGGAGACACTGATGAATAAATTAAACAAACAGCGGTCAAAACAAAATGTTCTCTTCACAGAGTTACTGGCAGAGAATTGAGTTTGTTTGTGTGGGGTTGGATGCAAATGGCTATTGTATACTTAATTAAGCATAATCAAGTGCACAGGAGCAGTGTAAACAAAGACAGAGAAAGTGAGAGACAGAGAATAAAGTGTAAGATGAAAGGGAAAGAAATTATGTGCAGAGCAGAATAAATCTCTCCGGAGCTTTTGTAACATGCTAAACACACAATGTTACCATAACCCACTCTAAGTTGTAAGTTGGATTGCAGTTTAGTCTAATAAACATTTATGGATGTGAAATGTATCAGTGTATTAGCAACACTATATAAGGATGGCTTATTATGACCGCCGCTAGCGTAGCGGTGATATAGGTTTAGTCAGAATTTTCTTTCTTCTGGATTTTTTTCTTTTTTTTTTCTTCAGTAATTTTGTGTCAACGATTCCCAGGACACTGAAAGACCGGGCTGCACGAAACTTGGTGGGCATGTAGCTCCACAAGGATGACACGGAACCATTGATTTTAGTTTTGAGTTTTGATCCGTCACTGTTCTGTGAATAACTCGAGAACCGTAGGGCCACATTTTTTTGTGTGTTGCGCTCAAGGGGCCATCTCAACCCATCTCATAACCACTCATTTACGGTATAGCGCCACATATAAAAAAAAATGAAAAAGCAAAACTGAGACTCTGTAATCGTAGGTATCTTTGGCTGACGTGTTCAGAACTGCACAATCACTGTAGGATCACTATGCCACCCTCTGAATGCATGCTGAGTTTCGTGGAATTCCGTTCATGGGGGACCATACAATAAATAAATTAATGTATACATTTAGTGACTGTACACAAATCAGCCTGCAGATGATGGTGGTGGAGGTTACCGGATGAAGTTGAAATGTATACACACACACACACACACACACACACACACACACACACACACACACACTCACTCACGTACACACACACACACACACACACACAAACACACACACACACACACACACACACACACACACACAAACACACACACAAACAAACACACACACATACACACTCACTCACGTACACACACGCACACACACATAAACACACCCACAAAAACACACACACATAAAGGCACACATACATAAACACACCCAACATTAACCCCCTCCACACACACACACACACACACACTCACTCACCAGTGAACACACACACACACACAAATAGAGAAGCACACATATACACAGAAGCAAACACACACATGCACACACTCATTTACATACACAAAATTTGCAAGAGGATGGAGTAGATGGAGACAAATAGACAAGCTTGATTTATTTTTGCAGAGAGAATGTGCAGGACTGGGCGGTGGTCATATTTTGTGTGCGGTACATCTAGTTAAACACATTGCACTCACCCTAAACTCTAAAAACTAAAGACAAGTTGATACGAGGAGGTACCAGAGGAATTGGGAATCCCAAGATAAATCCCAAAGCAACTGGGAGAAAAACGTTGTTCCAGTGATGCCGCGCTGTCTTTTCACACTCTGATGTGGCGCCGACAGTTGTGCTTTCTATCTATTTTTAATCCTCCTCCTAAGCATCTCAAAGCCTTGTCACCAACCCTGCACAGCTGTCCCTTCAATAAGGCTAATGTCAGCAGCGTCAACAAATCCTCGACACGCTTTTCCAGCAAAGAAGTGCTGTGGCACTGAGCGTTTTACAAGAACATGGGGGCTTATTTCCAGAAACTTTCTACCCCTACCCCTACCCCCCCCCCCTCCACCCCACCTCCTTGCTGCCTTTGAAGGGTGTTTTGAAAAAAATGTTTGGCTTTGTGGGGATTGGGTTCACTGCCAAAGCTGAGCGCCATCTGAATATTTGCAAGTAGCTTTGAAACTTCGTTAAAGGTTAGGGGGAGATCATTTTTTTCTCTGAGTCAGACAGTAAAAGCCGGGAAGACGTCTTCATGAGTGACCAGACTGCATGGATGAAGGGGAGGCTTTGAGGATGAATGCCCCTGAAGTCATAAAAAAAACCCCGTCAGGCCAGTGAAAGCTCAGTTCAGAGACAGTGCGGGTCTTCCATATATCATTACGGGGCACTCAAATGCAACTGAATATACTAAAATATCCTTTAAAAGAGAGAAGATTGTCTATCAGTCAGTGGATTTACATTAAAAAATATTTCTGGACAGTCAAATTATCATAATATTTGAATCTACAGTAATTCTACATATACATACACATTAATAGTTCATCTAACCATGAACACAAAGTAAGGCAAGCATGTGACTCTGAATTGATTTCCGATATGATTTCTGAGTGTTTTAATATTTGTAAGAGACTCAGTGCCCGCATAATCTTGAATAACTCCCTTATTTTCATCACTCCTGGCCTACATAAACTGTAAGAAGTCTGGAACAACCAGAACTCATCATATGGCTGACTGCCCAGCCAACAATCGGAGAAGGAACTTGATAGGTGATATGACAGGTGACCAGGAACCTGATGGTCACTCTGGCTGAGCTACTGAGAGAACTTGTCTGCGGATGAGATTAACTTCGAGAAAGACAGCCATCACCACCGCATGGCTTTAAGGACAGAGCTGTGACTGCATGGCTTGACTTTACCGTCTTAAATGACAACTCCACAGCTTGCAGATTCACAACTTCTATCTGAATAGTCTTCTTCTGTGTGCAAAATGTTAATTTCTTTCTTCATTGCTGTAATTTTTGTCCTTTTTCTTTCGAATGCTGCCAAGTCACAAATATTTTTCTCACACATTCACACTCCTTGTTCACCAATAAAGCTTTTATATTTTCAAACTGTGTTTTGGATTTGTACTGAGCACACCTGCTAGTCATAGATGTCCCATCCATTAAGGGAGTAGCAAGGAGACCTCAAGACAAACATTCTAAAAAAACGGTTCACCACAGGTGAAAACACCCACTACCATTGTCTTCATGGAGACTCATGGGAATTTACATATGCAAATGTTGTTTTTTCTCTCCTGAATACAGGTCATAGGAATATGCCTGGTGTTCACACACACACACACACACACACACACACACACACACACACACATACACACACACACACACACACACACACACAAAAGTGTTCACAGCGGATTACCAAAGTAAAACTGAACATTGCAAAAGCTCTTCAGGGACTTCAACTGAAACACTTCATTAACAGGAAAAAAAAATACAAAAACATGAAACAATCCCATTGGCTAGATGCTACTTCTCATCTTTATTCTCGTAAACAAACCCAAAGCTAAACAGATGACTCACTGTGGCTTTGCAACTCTCAAACAAAAGGAGAGAGGAGAGAAAGTTTGAAAACAGCCAGAGAATAACATTTTCTTCTAACGTCCACTTCTCAGACAAGAAGCAAGTAGCCATATCTTGAGTTATTTTACATTGCGTCATTGCGCCCAAGTTATAGAAGGCTCCTCGGTAGCTTTGAGAGCTCCTCTACAGGGAGAAATAGGGAGACAGAGAAGGGAAGAGAGAGAGATACACCTCCAAGTTTGCCATGTGCAAGTTCTGAAAAACAGTTTTGGCATCTGCATCTCTCCATATTTCACCATCACCCGCAGCAACAGGGGGGATGGCAGCAGTTGCAGAGGGAGAGGTGTCAGCTGGATAAACAACAGAAGTTTGTCACTCCCACTGCGAGCGGAGGGGGGAAAAACAGTTCCTGGCAGACCAGCTTGCCACTGAATTATTTAATATTAGCACCAGTAGTTGAACATGGTGAAACTTTTTTTAATGGCTTTTCCTGAACCTTGTGCTCTCAAACTAAAGCTCAAAGGAGGTGAGCACATCCATTGTAATACAAAAGAGCTCTATGGAGAACAATAACGTCAGCAGTAGGCACAAAAGCCTGTTTGCTTTATCTCCACGACCACGTCCTGTGGCTGTGGCCTTGGATGTCATTATCAATAGATTTTGGTTTACTTGCCATTGCTATCTGTTATTGTATGAAGGTCTGTGTGACCTTATTCTATTGAAAATCTGACAAGTGACTAGGCTTTCATTACCTTCACCAAGGAGGTTATGTTTTCATTGCGGTTGGTATGTCCGTGTGCAGAATTACTTAAAAACCACTGGGCCAATTTCATGAAACTGGGTAGAAAGGTGTAGCATGCCAGGGACAACCCCATTATATTTTGAAGTGGTTCTAACTCAACAGATTTAGTTTCACTTTCACTAATGTTGCCAGTTACAGCACTTGGCTTTCGCAAAGGTCTGTGTTTCTGAAGGTCTCTTCTACTTTAAGGTGAATTAAAGACTTCTGCGGTGAAACAGAGAGGAAATGAATGGTCCAGTGGGCATTGGTAGATTCTTTATTTCACTGGCCTTAGATGAATGGTCCAGTGGGCATTGGTAGATTCTTTATTTCACTGGCCTTTGTTCTACTAAGGGGCAAATTGAGGGCATAATGTGGTTACGATGTTGTTCTTTTGAGGAGATAAAAAACAGCAACAGGCAGTACAGTTTTTACATAAATGCATGCAAAGAGACAAACACACACACACAAACACAAAGAGTGTATCACAAAGGAAAGATGCAAAACAGACTTGGAACTTCCTTTCTGATAATTCAGACAAAAGTGCTAATTCTTTCATTCATTAATTTCAAAGCTTTGCACTGGTACTGAAACATCTCATGTCTTTTACCTGCGAAAGCCTCCTGTCAGAACAACAGAGGCGTTGGGAGAGATTTGGTGAACGGCCTCCTCGACGATGCGCCCAACGGCTTGCGCCTCGGCTTTGGTGACTGCTCGGGAGATATCAGCATAATAAAGGAAACCTGCAAACAGTAGCCAGTTACAACACCTTCCACTGATAGTTTCAAATGCTTGTATGGAAATGAGCAACAATACATTTTAACTGATTCCTTCGAGTTGTTTTTCTCTCTGGGAAAATCAGATATGGTAGCAAGAGGCACTTCAAAGGTTTAGGAGAAAGCTTACAACTGATTACCCACAGTAAGAAACAAATTAAAACAACTCTTACTTCGGCAGCTTCAATGTATGATGCATGATGCACATTACCAATCTGATATAGCAGAAGAACGTGCTACTAACTACTAACTACAAATGCTATCATAACATGCTGTGTCACTACCGCAGTGATAGCATACTCTACATCACCCACATCACACATAAGTCCTGATGTCCTAACTTAACAAGAATGTTCCAAAACACTGAGACCCTCTGTGGCCATTTACTCCAATGAAATGACATATTAATATCAGGTACTCAGCGTATCTCTTGTCAGTTATAATGATGGACGGACTATATTGTTTCAGTTTCACATCATCACATTAACAGTCTCCTCAGTAAAGCGGTAATGGCTATTAGAGATCCTGCATTTAGTCCTCCATTAATAGGTCCCCATTTTTCATTATCAGCTTCTCACTAACACTACCCAAACACAACCATTTCCACCTTTTAACTCTCTGCATTAAAGTAAGGCCTTGTTAATGCATAGGTGAAAATGATTAATTATCCTTTTAGTCGTAGCAGGTCGAGTACTTCATTAAATCCACAACAGGCAAGAATTCCTCATTTGGCTGCCTAAATCCTCCGTTCCACACATACATCTAATCCAGTTAATTATCCCTACCAGTGTCTTCCACAAACACGCCGGCCATATTTCTCCACTTTCCTCGCCTTTTTTCTGCAATCTTCCCTTTAGACCAGAAATGATTAGAGTGGTAAGGGGACGCTCGGCCCCAGCTCATATACTGTATGTCTGGGCCAAACTTCCATCACCCCATTCAACTTCCAATATCCTGTCTGTAGTGTTTCATCGCCAAGCGGAAACATGCGACGGGCATTTCTGGGATTGTTATGGTGAAGCAGACAGCGTGTTCTTTCTTTCTAGAACCTATTCATTTTTATATATTTAAAAAAAAAAAAAAAAAAAAAAAAAAGGATTTCATATTCATCTTTAACGGGAAATGGCTGCACTGTGCAGCCAGAGAACAGTGGGAGGGTTATATTTGGGTTTAATTTTGATTCAAATTAACGGTGCAGGTCAGCTTGAGGACATGCTCCAACGATTCTCTCCACAAAGCAGTGTGTCCCTGTCACTATGCTAGATCCAAATGTAGCCATCACTGACCACCTTGAAAGGCACTAGGCACTTAGAAGAGTTCTAGGAAAACACTCACTTCTGCTGCACCAGCACATAGCCTATGCATTTGGGGTCTGGATCTTTATGCTATAACATCAATTGATTTCCTCAGGAAAGTCTATGTACTGTACTTTCAGTTAAAATGAGTTTTGTGAGTGTGAATTAGATCATGCTTGATGGAACACTACTTCAATGCTGTTTCACAAAGGTGTAAGATAAAATAGACATGCTTTGTATGCTTGTACTTGTATGGGTTTTCAGGGCCCACTTAAATATTGGATCATAAAACATCAATTTATGAGAGAAATTCAGAAAAACGAACGAGAGCGAGATGTGCTGGGCCTTTGTGTGGATGACCTTTTCACAGGCCTGATTGATGAGTGTGTGGGTTCGCATCTCAGTCGGACACAAAAAAAAGAGCTACCCTTTAGCCATTCGAGATGCTTTCTTTTTTTTCTTTTCGCTGTCATCTCTCGAGTGTCTTTTGATTACACAGGCCCCCATATGGCTGTGTGTGCCGTGTCAGTGGACCGTGTTAATAATCTAAAGGACAACGCGACTGTTCCCCGAAATGAAACCCTCTCCCAAAGGATGTAAACGCACAATGCAGATGGGAAAGGAGACAGGCGTCACAGAAGACACATTTTAACAAGGCTCGGACTAAAAAAAAGAGATGTAACTTGTTCGGCAGACTGCCATCTCTATCAGGCAGGACACACATGGTTTATGGCTC
Organism: Alosa alosa; assembly: GCF_017589495.1. Taxonomy (NCBI): domain Eukaryota; kingdom Metazoa; phylum Chordata; class Actinopteri; order Clupeiformes; family Clupeidae; genus Alosa; species Alosa alosa. Next base: position 10,887,815 of record NC_063206.1, on the reverse strand, counting down.
ACTCTGGTGTGTCTGTGTATGTGTGTGTGTGTGTGTGTGTGTATGTGTATGTGTATGTGTGTGACTGTGTGTGTGTGTGTGTGTGTGTGTGTGTGTGTGTGTGTGTGTGTGTGTGTCTGTGAGAGAGAGAGCGTGTGAAATGGGAGACTTCCTGCTGCTGCTGCAGATTCTCACCTGCTCGCTGCATTCGGTTCAGATGGACGTGTGGCTCGGTGACAACCTCCTCCAGTGTGCGAAGGCCTTGCAGATACCACTTCTCTGCTGTCTTGGGCCCCACGCCCCACACGCTTGTAAAAATCTTCCATTCAGATGACGTACACAGACACACACACAGTGTTATGCAACAGTTATTAACTCAATGCTCAAAACTCTGGGGACTTGCATATCTGCGATGACTACATAACTGGTGAATTGTACCAGATTTGGCACAGCAGCCACTCACTAAAAGCTGACTGGGAGCTGAACACCCCCTCTGGCAATACTACTTTTGTGGAGTCCTGAAGAACATCTCAAATTCTGCTTTAAGCTGGAAATGTCCATCTCTACCCCCTTACTGACCTACAGTACAGTACCTCTGTTTGGTTGCTGCTAACCGCTACATATTGTAGCAGTGTTCCACTCTGTTAATCACTCACCTTCATTGTTTGGAATTTCTTGTCACTCAGTATGGCTTCAACTTTGGAGGATCTGCCACACTCCAAGATTTCCTGTTTAAATAAATTAATTAATTAAATTAAATAAATTGTTTGTTTGTTTGTATTTCCCAGTGTTTTTATATCTATTAAGTTTCACAAGAGAAGTTTCTTTTACCCAAAACATCCATTACGGTTTATAATCTCAGGACTGCAAATTCAGATAAAGGTTGACTGAGTTCAATAATGAGGAAACCCTATGTTTTGGAGCCCCCCAAACTCAATTGGAATTCTCCCTGGCCCCCGTCTTAAAAATGGGTTTTGTGTTAGCAGTTGGGTAGTTTGTTCCTCTCCGGGGCACAAAGCTAATTTGCCGGTCACAATCGCAGTGTCTTTATATCACATTCATCAAAGTCATGGAGGTAGCTAATAGCTCATCCCAGTGCAGGAACACATACTCCAAGCAGAGTAACTGCTACTGCACAGGAAATCTTTCTCAACCAGAGCAGTGAAGTTACTGTGACAGAGGCAAAGACAGAGGAACTGATTAAAAGTCATGCGTCTCCTCATGCTCTGAGGGGAAACTGTTTGCTATTTTAATTGGTTCCAGTTGTCATTTTGCTTTGATGTACCTGAAGAGAAATAGCAATCTCTGCATGTGTGTGTGAGTGTGTATTACGTATGTATATGTAAGTATGTATGCATGTCTGTACAGTATGTGTGTGTGTGTGTGTGTGTGTGTGTGTGTGTGTGTTTGTGTGTGTGTGTGTGTGTGTGTGAGCACATATGCATCCAAGTATGCACCAAAAAATACCCAAGCATATAGAGCAGAAACAAACACACACACACACACACACACACACACACACACACACACACACACACCTTTCCCCCTGCGGCTGACGCATCAGCGTTCTGTCACACTGACTGAGCAGACCTCTGACTGTCTCTCTGTCCTCCGCACTCTCTCCCCATCTCAGTGACTTCACAGCGACTGTCATTCCCATCTGAACCCCTCCACCCAAACCCTACCCATCTGCCCGCATCCCGCATCCATCCATCCATCCATCCATCCACCCATCCATCCATCCATCCATCCATCTATCCACCTATCCACCCATCACTCCACCTGATTTGTTGTTTTGCTTTGTTTCTCTCTGCTTCTTACGGCCATAATAACTTCATACTGTATGTGCAGTGCATCATTTCCTTTTTTTTCCCTTCATGGGATTACCAATGGCATGTCACCGAACATGCTGAAGTTGTGTAAAAAGGCATATTAATGTATCGCATAAATCATTTTACAGCCCCATAGAGTAAGATGGCACCTCGCTTATCTTGATTCCCAGTGCTCATGTAAAGAAGACTCCTCATTTGCATGATTGAGCAGTGAGTGAATTCTCTCCATCACTCACTAAATTATCTCTCTCTTTCTCTCTTTATTCTTTCATCTCTATCCTTTTCTTCCCCCTGTTGTGATGACCAGAAACATGAGTGGCTTAGAGGAGCACAGACGGAGAGTGTGCGTAGTCTAGACATGAGCACTGTTACAGCTACTTAATTTCTCGTTAAAGAATTCACTCATGCACACACAAACATACACACACGCACGCACACACACATAGACACACACAGACATACACACACACACACACAATCAGTAGTCTAGTCTCTCCACTGCTACTGTGATTATACCTTTCCCGCTGTCATTCACTGCAATCTAACGAGAAGCACTAAGGGATTATCTCTCTGTCTCTCTCTCCCTATCCCTCTCTCTCTTTCTCTCTCTGTTCTTTCTATGGCCACAGGGTCAGTATGTGTGTTGTGTATCCTCAGGCAAAGCTTTCTGGCTGGTTGGAGAGATGTTTGAGTATGGGCGTGTATGTTTGAGTATGGGCGTGCATGCGCATTTGTATGCGCATTTGTGTGTGTGTGTGTGTGGTGTGCTGTGCGTCTGTATGTGTGTAAGTGTGTGTCTGTGTGCATGTGTGTGTGTGTGTATGTGCGTGTGCGTGTGTGTGTACGTGTGTATGTGCGTGTATGTGTGTGTGTGCATGTGTGTGTGTGTGCATGTGTGTGTGTGTGTGTGTGAGAGAGAGAGACCTTCATCACGGCCCGTGTTTGTTCCCCCAGGCAGGGCAGTCCCTCCATGTCCCCCAGGCCTCGCAGCATGGCAGGCAGGCTCTTCAGAACCGAGGCCGCACGCTTGAAGGCCAGAGCCGGACCTTTGCTGTCGCAGAAGTCAGAGTGCTCCGCCAGAAGTTCAAAGGCATCCTACGGAGGGAGGGACGGAGAATCAGAGAAGGAAGGAGGGAGGGAGAGATGGAATTTGAATTCATAAGAGTGTGTGTGTGTGTGTGAGAGGTAGATAGAGAGAGAGAGAGAAAGAGAGAGAGAGACATGTCAGGTGCATACTTATGCTTCATCTCCACTGACCCGTAATGGCAAGGAGACAGGAATCAGATCACACCGGCAGACATACTTCCTCCCCTCCCTTCCTATCTCTCTCCAGTCCTCTCCTCCCTCCAGTCCTCTCCTCTCCTCCCTCCTCTCCTCCCTCCTCCCCTCCCTCCTTCTCTCCCCTTCCCCTGTAGAATGTCAGGCCTGAGTGCCCGGGTCTGTTCCGTATGACCGTGCACTGACATTTGTGTTTGTCAGCAGCAGAGAGGAGCCTGTCATTTTCAACTCGTTCACAACAAGATCCCCCAAGGGCCAGTGCTACACATCCTCTCTGTAGAAACATGGTGGGGAAACAAAGGCAAGGACTTCCTTTTCACTCTATGTGTAAATGGATGTGTGTGTGTTTATGTGTGTGTGTTTATGTGTGTGTGTGTGTGTGTGTGTGTGTGTGTGTGTGTGTGTTTATGTGTGTGTGTGTGTGTGTGTGTGTGTGTGTGTGTGTGTGTGTGTGTGTGCTGTCCGCATGTTTATGGCAAAAGAGGATATGCATTGGGGGTTTTGTGAGGTTGCTTTTCCTCGTAAGCCTCTTGAATATGGTTGTGACAGGCTGTAGAGGGAGGTTGCTGCTATTCTCTGCACATGAATATTTCATTTTGCTTAAAGGGTGCATGTACTTAACAAGAGATGCATTTTCCAATCAGACAGGCAGCCTTCAAATAACCATAACAACCATATACAGTAGCCTTCTCTCTATAGAATGCATATAGTCACGTCAGCATCCCCTTCAACGAATTAGCACTATAGAACAGACATGTCAGAGAGCACATAATGTTCCAAGTCCTCACGATATACTGAAGGTTTGCATACAAGATCATATATGCTGCATGTTGGGCGATCATCCTGTATATGCTGTATGTTGGGCGTTCATACAGTATATGCCGTGGGTGATTATATATGCCGTATTTTGGGTGATTATATATGCTGTATGTTGAGCGTTCATACAGTATATGCCGTGGGTGATTATATATGCCGTATGTTGGGTGATTATATATGCCGTATGTTGGGTGATTATATATGCCGTGGGTGATTATATATGCTGTATGTTGGGTGATTATATATGCCGTATGTTGGGTGATTATATATGCCGTATGTTGGGTGATTATATATGCCGTATGTTGGGTGATTATATATGCTGTATGTTGAGCGTTCATACAGTATATGCCGTGGGTGATTATATATGCCGTATGTTGGGTAATTATATATACCGTATGTTGGGTGATTATATATGCCGTGGGTGATTATATATGCTGTATGTTGGGTGATTATATATGCCATATGTTGGGTGATTATATATGCTGTATGTTGCTGTATGGTAATTACCACACAAGTGAGTCCAAGAAATCTTGTTTCTTTCTCATCGTGATGGGCTTATATGGGAATAACTAATTGGTCGTTACAAAAATGAAGTGGATGCCTGTGTCCCCACACAGCAGTAAAAACAGTGGTTAATGAGGCTCGACTTCATTCCATTTGGAGTTCGTACATGATCTCCTTCTACATAAACAATGATTCCGTTACATCAGCGTCTCTTGACACAGACACGGACACAGCCTTCCTGACCTGGGAGCAAGTCATGTGTAACTAACCTCATATGGGCAAATTAAGCCACTAAAAGTCACTCAGTCAGCCAGTTAGTTCGGCCAAGGTTGGCTCTCCTGGCTATAATTGGGGCAGTGGCCCAGTTAGGAGATCCGAGACCCTGACCTGCACCAGGGCGAGGCCAAATGAGATTTTTCCCCAGACAGCAGGCTTTGGGTCAATGAAGCACACGACCCCACACCGAGCACCCAGCGACCCGTGGCCAATGTTTGCAGGGTAGGACAAATGTAGCCTGGGTGTTCCCATGCTGCCTTGCGTGCGATTTGATTCACGCTGCTAAGGCAGCCTGGAGACCATGGAGCAAATTTTCGCCTGAGATAGGGGACCAATCACAGATCAAGGGGGAAAGCAAGACAATGATGAGCTATGCACAGACACATTTGATAGACATCCGTGGCACCCAATAAACGGATCTGGGCATTTTTTTCAAATACGAGAAAATTAACGTTTGGTTCCCAGACCACGTCTCATTGAGAAGTGGTGGCGCTAGCCAGGCTAGGACAAATGGCAGAGAGGAGAGATGGCGCTGCTTGATCATGTCAGCAGAGCATAAACAAAACACAAACATTCACACACACAGACAAACATTCACACACACACACACACACACACACACACACACACATACACACTCACTCACTCATCATCATCTCATACAGAGTAACGTTCTCATACACCTTACTCTTCATATATGGACCCTTTCAAGAGAGTTCTATTATCAGCATCATAGTTGGCCCCACAAGACTTCCTTTTTAACATTCCATATGTTATCATGCAGAGGAAGTAGATTGGGGCCCAAATAGAATGTTCAAGCATTGTTTTTGTTTTTATTGTTGAAAGGGTCTATACAAAGATCCTTAATTACTAGCAAGATAGAGCAACGTAATTCGTTACTATGGGAGCAAAACGGGACAGTTCCGGTCTGCATAAGTGGGAGTGTCACCCTACGTCACTAAATAAACGTTCTCTCTTAATAAGCAATAACAAGGATACAAGGATACAAGGAAGTTTATTGTCACATGCATATAGTTACTGGAAGTAAGAAATGCAGTGAAATTATGTCTGGTGTCAGCCTATTTGTGCATTATTGGGGTAAAAAAAGTGCAGTAGAAGGGGTTTAGTAGATTAAGTGGCAAGGGGCTGCATAAAAAGGTGGGGAGGATTGGGATTGGGTGGGGGCACCAACAAGGAGCACCACCAAAGAGCAACAGGGGCAAGGAAAAACTCCCTTACCAAGGAAGACACCTTGGGCAGATCCACGGCTCAAGGGGCTAACCCAACTGGCAGGGGTCTTGGTGTGTGTGTTGGGGGGATGACAGGGGAGATGGGATAGTGTGCTGTGTATGTGGGGAGGGGCAGTGTGCAATATGTGTGTTGGAGAAGCTTCCTCATGAGACAATGTGCTGTGTATTGGGGCAGTGTGCTGTAAGTATGTTGGGGATGTGTGTTGGAGAAGCTTCCTGATGAAATAATGTGCTGTGTATGTAGGGGCAGGGACTTACTATTGCAAGCAGAGTACTGTATGTAATGTATGTGAAATGATGACAGTGAAGATGTGTGTGTGTGGGGGGAGGAGTGGAGCAGTGACTGTGTGTGTGTGTGTGTGTGTGTGTAGTGTGTAGGTGGGTAGGTGGGGGCAGTGTGCTGTAAGTATGTAGAGGATGTGTGTTGGAGAAGATCCTGAAGACAATTGCTGTGTATGTGGGGGGGGGGGGCAGTGTGCAGCAAGTATGTAGAGGAGGCTTACTGTAGCAAGCAGTGTGCTGTATGTATGTGAAGTGATAACAGTGATGATGTAAGTGTGTGTGTGTGGGGGGTCAGGGACTTACTATTGCAAGCAGTATGTGAAGTGATAACAGTGATGATATGTGTGTGTTGGGGGTCAACTTACTATTGTACTGTATGTAATGTATGTGATGACAGTGAAGATGTGTGTGTGGGCGGGAGGGGAGTGGAGCAGTGACTGTGTGTGTGTGTGTGTGTAGTGTGTGTGTGTGTGTGTGTGTGTGTAGTGTGTGTGGGTAGGTGGGGGCAGTGTGCTGTAAGTATGTAGAGGACAACAGATAAACATAATTGTGTTCACAGTATTATTGTCCATAATCATGTATGATACCAATGAATCATTCTTAAGGACATGATATGAATAATTTAATTAGTCATGTGAACCGAGCTAGCTAGCTAGCTAACGCTAACAAAATGCTATACAAGTGGATGGTAGTAGCTATGGCAATACAGCTATGCGCTAACAAGTGACTAGTAGTTGAAGGACTTAAAAACTTAATATACTGTTGCAAATTCGCTTGAGTATAAACTATCCACTTTAACTAATGTCAGTAGTGTTATTCAGCTAGTTGTCATTTCAAAGAAATTACACTTCTCCGTTTAAAATGTTACCTTAGCTAAGAGGCTAGCTAGCATGATAACAACCGGACAGTAACTGGCAGCAGCATGGTCTAATATTAAGTTATTTTATTACAAATCCGAACGCTAACAAATTACACTATTAGGCTTGAAATGATCCCAAACACTTACAGATTATGACACAATTTTCCAAAAAACCCTCAACAAATCCAGAAAGACAAAATGACCAATTTATTGGTAAAATTCCACAAGTCTCCATTGACATTAGTGCAGCAAGGGCTTACTCTGGTCTGCATAAAGGGGGATTTCCCCCCCCTCCCCCTTGCAATAATCGAACGCGGAAATTGTCGAACGTTTGCGCCTCTCGCTCCGCTTGAACCCTCTCTGGTCTATATATTCATCATCCCAAGACACACAAGATTCTCTAGAACACACACAAACATGCACATGCAGTGTACATGTAAAGGTCCAGCCATTTCACACCAATTAATTGGTTCACACAAAGCGCTTTCAGATATAACCTCCGGAGTACATGCGGAGGTTTGTCAAACGGAGGTCCTACCCTTCGGATGATTCAGATATGATGCTAACCTGCGGACCTAATACTGACCTTATACGGACGTATGTGTGAACGACATACACGCACATTACAGAATCTCCGTGTGGTTGTCGAGTGAGGGGTGGGGGCTTGTAGAGTTCACAAGATGCGAGATATGACGCAGAATAAATGCAGCCGCTGCCTGTCACAGCTGCTTTTTGTTTACAAAGTGTAGCCTATGCGTTATGTAGGCTAAAGAAGACAAATCTATTGTGCGTAGGCTAATACTTGAAGTAGGCTAGTCCAGTAAGCAAACAGTATTTGTATGTGTGCTTCGAATAAACACATTTATCTGTTTTCAACGTTATGTACCAGAATGACTTGGCTATAGAACCCCACATCTGGTTTGCGTTGGAGAGAGCATGCACAAACTTTATGGTAGGCTACCAGCCAATTCAGTAGGCTAACTCAAGACTTCAAGGCCATCATACAACGTTTTTAAGCAATAAACAAAATACTAACATAACAGTGAAGTTGTTCGTTTTTTCATGGTTTATTTTTTCCAAAAGCATCCTCTCCCCATGTGTCTATTGCTTTTAATGTAAGGAGCTTGTAACAAAGTTGGCTTTTCTTCGTTTTCATTTTCTCTAGGCATATATGCTCAACAAATATCAGCGAGCTCAGCGAGGTATCAATGAACAGAAAACCGTGTTGGCTAACAATTTATTAAATACTCCTGTTATTGTCGTCAACGACGTCGCTGTAGGCTACTGCCTTTTCAGCGCCTTCTGCTTATGGTGATTCAGTCTTTTGAATTCGTTTGGCCTTGCCATGCAGTTGTAGGCTACAACGTCTCTTGCTGTTCCCTTCATGTGTTCTATCAAAATGTTGTATGCCCTCATGGACAGTAGCTCCGTGATGTCTGCATCTTTCCAGGTCGGAGATTTTCAGCATTATGCCACTCCATCATAACACTGGCATTTAAGTCAGATCTAACCACATGGACGCACGAAAGAAATGTCACCAACATGCCCTCTCACTAGGTGTGAATTTTAACCGCATGTTCTATGCCTCGTTCAGACACAGCACATTTACATAATGTCCGGAGGAAATACTAGGGGGGGAGTAGTAGAACAACCGGCTAAATTCAGACTTCCATATGTCGTTCAGATATACGGCCCCACCGTTTAACATCGGCAGAACCTCCGGTCTTACACGTATGTCTGAAAGCGCTTACAGACTGTCAGGTACAATCACACACACACACACACACACAGCTCTTGAAGTCCCATCACAGTGGTGCATAATGAATGGAGCCGGCAGTTAATGGTGAGATTGAGAGGCCGGGGGCCCGCTGTGCTGGGAGGGCCCTCTGCATGCAGGCTCCACGCCGTGCCGACCCGGGAAGCTGACTGCTCTACAACCATCTGCTGGCTCGGATCAAGGGAGCCGCCGTCACATCTGGGACCTAATGATTCCTCAACACCGCCCTCGTAGCAGAAGCAGAATCGGAGGAATATCACCACCACTGCATCAGTGCCAATGAACTTCATACCAAAGTTCATAACTTTGATTCATGGAGAAAAAGCCTATAATATTCTTAAGTTGAAGTTCTGGAGGGGGGAAAAGTCACAAATATCCATGGAATTTTTACCTTAGAAGAAAAATATAATAAACTTGCAAACACAAGTTAATCACCAGGAATGACTTTCTATGCAGTAAATGCATTCTGTGGAAGGCATATAGATATAATCTGCTAGAACAAAAATAAGATCTCCATGGCAACATCTGCTTTAAAAAATATTTTGCAATCAAGACTGCTCCACCATTGAGGGTAACAGTCGGGCGGTTTAGGCAGTTGAACAAAGACAAAAAAAAAGAGAACTGTATTAGGCTCGGATGATATTGTGTACGGATCAAACCACAGAACCCCATGGCACCGGAAAACTTGGAGTGAAAATACTGTGGTCACTCAGTGTCCTCCGAGAGCCAACAAGTTTGTCTTCTGATGCGGCTCAATTCGACAGAAACTTTGAAATTGTCTAATCAGCACTGGGCTCTCTCACACTGGACCCATGTGTCTCCTTAAAATGAATCAGTGAAGCAAACGATTAATTCTTCCTAATTTGCTTTGTTTTCTTTTTTGTTTTATTTCATTGGCAAATCAAATCCAAACAAAAAATAGGCAAAGCTCAGGAGGATGCCAAAAATTGTGTTTCCTTCGTTCATCTGGGGATGGGGCTTTGTGGATGTTATGTATGAGCCTGCTGCCAAAGCGCTCCCCGGGATGGTTATGACGATCGATTGGACACGGCCTCAGATCAGTCAAGCACGCCTGAGTCCTTCTCTCCGGGCTGCCGCCAAGGAACCGGTGAGACATCCCCCGAGTCCGCATGATGAAGGCAAACAACACGGGATGAGATCTCACTCTCTCCCTCTCTCTCCCCCTCTTCTCCCAATTAGAGTGTGTTGGCAAGCTCCCGGTTCTCCACCCCCACCCCACCACTCCCCTCTTACCACCCATGCCCCCCATCTCTCGTGTCAGGAGGGTCGCTAATGCAAGCTGTCAGTCATGGCACCACTGACATCTGTCAATATCTGGATTGACCACAGAGGGAGCATCAGGGGTGGCGGGACGATGACACATGGAACGCAGGGAGTGTCCGAGACACGGAACGTGAATCGGATTTCGCCAGAATAGAGGAAATAAAACATGATGGCCATACAAAGGAAGGCAAGTGTTCGGCCGGACAGAGAGAAGGGAGGAAGGTGAGAAGGAAAGGGTTGAGTGAAAGACTGAGAGAGAGGAGAAGAAGAAGAGAGAGAACAAGGGGCTCGCGTTTGGGGAGGAGAGGCTAGAAACAGGCCGATGAATGAATCAATAATGTGCAAGCCTTGGGAGCGTTTGATTGACAGCTCTCCGTAACATGGCTGGGGAGCAAGATGCTCGCTCGTGCGCTCCTCTCACCTCGCCTGCCCGGCTCTCCCCGCCATCACATTCCCACCGGCACCTCTAGGCCTCTCTCCCCTTCTGACCCCAGTTATTCTTCTCTTTTCGAATACACTTTCATTTTCTCTGCTCTCTCTCTCTCTCTCTCATTTCCTCCTCCCTCCCTCTCATAGCCGCAATCTCCCACTCATTCTGACAGCACAGGTTGAATCACAAAAAGATCATAAAATAAAGTGAACTCTTCCAAAAATGGAGAAATAATTTGTCCACATTACTAGCCAGTCAGCCTGATAACATAGCAAAGTGCTGTGAAAAACAGCCTCAGAGGAAATCATGTCTTGCTTTAACAAAACGCGCTCCCACTCTCTCTCTTTCTCTCTCTCTCATAATTTGGATGAAACACACACTGCACTGGTGGTTTCATATACAGTCTCATTACCCTTCTCCCTCTCTCTCCCTCTCCCTCTCTCTTTCTCTCTCTCTCATAATTTGGATGGAACACACTGCACTGGTGGTTTCATATACAGTCTCATTACCCTTCTCCCTCCCTCTCTCTCTCTCTCTCTCTCTCTCTCTCTCTCTCTCTCTCTCTGCTGGCATGACGGAGAGGCTCCATTACCTCGGACAGTGCCTCCTGAAGCACACAGACAAGGTGCTGGGCAGCCTTGGCCGTCCGGCGTGTCAGGGAGCAGATGGTTCCAGCTGGTCCGCAGCTGGCACTGCTGGTAGGTGTCGGCCGCCGCGTTCTCGGGACGAACGAACGGCCGGGCGGCCAGCCGGCTGGTTGGCTGGTGTGCTCTTGGCCCACGCAGTGCCATCCCACCCCGTGCCAACCCCGCTGCTCCCCCGCACTGCTCCCTACGGCATGCCAGCCTACCTGCAGATGCTGCTCGTTTGTGGGTTAATGTGACTGATTCAGAGCAGATGTGTGCATTTCAGAGTGTGTGAGAGATAGTATGTGTATTTGTGTGTGAGAAAGAGAAAGAAAGAGAAGAGTATGTGTGTGTGTGTGTGTGTGTGTGTGTGTGTGTGTTTGCTTTATCCTTCATTTTCCTCTTTTTTACCGTGAAGATCTTGTTTGGATTGTCCAGGGTTGTCCTTCGCTGGCATGCATACTGAGAAACCGTGGACTCTGAAGTGCTTGGTAAACCCACTTGAGAAGTATCCTGTGAAGACATTACACTGAAATGTGTTAGAATTACATGCATCCATCTCACAAGAATGTTAATGTGAGACAGCAGCTCTCTCTGTATGACGCAGTTCACAACTATCTCTTGACAGAGACTGGATGCTGACGGAAGTGGAGACACATGGTGAAAATCCGACAGCAAACTCAGCTCTGATTGCCCCCAAACTACAATCCGCAAATAAAAACTAGGTTGCAGGGGGTACTGTGACACAACTGGCTACAGCGTCCATATCAAATTTAGGACCCAAGTGCCCACAGGGGGACCCAAGTTATTCCAACCCAGGTTATTTCCTGATCCCACCCCATTTCTCTCTCCCACTTGACTCCTGTCCGTCTCTCCACTGTCCTGTCTGATTAAAGGCATAAAAGCCCAAAAAATAAAAAGTTAAAACTAGGTTGCAATGAGAGAGAGAGAGAGAGGACAGAAGTTACAGTACTTTGACCCACTTGCTGTGCATTAGGTCATAAAGGGGAACAAGGCAAGCTAATGATCATCGGCGCAGAGATGAAAGGCATCACAATCAATTATTTTCACTTACCTGAGACATAAAGTATTTAGTAAGACCTAATCCAATTGGTTCTTTCCAAAAAGTAATTTCAGCTTTTGAGAGACACTGCCTGCCCCATTTGTAATGCATCAAAAGGATTACACATGTAATATTAATACACACAGGAACAATTATGACTTTGAAAGGATCTCTGTGGCTGTGGAAATTACCTTCAGAATAGTTACAACAAATCATGATGAAAATTTGGGATTAAAAATGCAGCAAATGCACCATGACATCTTATTTCTTAAAAACACGGGAAGCATTTCTGAGCCCAAACTGAATAACATCTCTCAAAGCCATTAAAATGAGTATCTCGAATTATACCGAGGGAATGGCATTTTAAAACAGAATAGGCCTACAATCATGGCGATTACATCACCACACTCTCCTTAAAACTCCTCAAAGTGTAACTTTTTAAGCTGTTTACGTTTCCGTTCCATCTTTTTTATCTCCAAAATCAGTGGTGTAGAACTCAAGCCATATCATGTATTCATTCTCCCTGTGCACTTAACACAGGTAATTTCACTAATTATCCTAGCTAATGTATCGGAACTCCCCCTATTACCGTCAGTCCCGTATTTCCGCCGTCTTGCGTGTCTGTCACTTAATATCAATTTCTATACAAACCAAGACGGAGTGTCTTTGAAGTTTGAAGTGTCGACATCGTTGTTTTAGAATTTCTGAACAAAAGTGGTGATAATTGGGGGTGTTACGATAGCCTACCTGGCTTAAGAGTTGTGTTGATTACAATATGGTGGTTTAGTGAAGAGAACTCTGAACTTCGCCTACAAAAAAGCCATCTTTGCCCATATAAGGATATCAAGATCCATATGATTTTATCCTATGGGAAAATACCATGTGAATTTTTGAACAATCGTGCCTGTCAAACTCTCGCAGTGAAGTCAGATCAAGTCTGTCAAGTAAGCAGTTAGCTTCCATGTAGCAAAAGTTTGCTGTCTTAATGTAGGCCTACCGAAGATCACAAAACCTACTTGAAGTCAGATGACGAAAGTGTGTAGGACAAAATGTCTGCATTTCAGACTTCTTCATCACCATGAGAGTTTGACAGGCACGATTAGGAGTTTTCAAAATCCTCATGTTCACCCCAGCTCACACATTTTCACAAACAAACCAATTGGCTGCCATATGTTGTCTATGTGGATTGGCAGTTAAAATGAGGTCAGCCAATCCACATGGATGACATAAATTGTGGCCACCTGTAAGGCCAGAAGTGAGCATGACAGACACCTTTAAAGATGGGGCAGTCAATTACAGTATATACTGTAGGCTAAGGATATTTTTAGCTGAAGTAGCTAGCCTAGCATCAGCTGTTGAAATGAATTGAAATGGTAGGCTACTTCCTCACTCTCTTCATGGTGGTGAACAGTCTACTCATGGAACCTGTGATTCTACTCAAGGCTACTCAAAAAATACTAAGGCTGTAAAACTCTGGTTCTGTATGAGTAGTGTATGACCTCAAAGGTTTATTAATGTGACTTTTTTTTCTGCCTACCATGCAGTTGTATTTGACTATAATTAGTGTATAAGTAAATAAAAAACAAAGTTTTAGCGTACCTGCACCCAGAAATATCGGCCCGCATAGTCTAATGATAAAACTGATGATCGTAATTCGCTTAAACCACATAGGCCTAGGTTGCACACCATTTGACCAAATGTGCTAAAAAAAAAAAAAAAGAAAAAAACGGGAATCATAGCAAAACGTTTTGCTTTTCAACATGTCCCAAATACCCCCATACTCCTCAATAGATACTAGCAAGTTAGCTATTGGGAGATTGCATTGTCTATGCTGGTAAATAGTATAACACTGACTCTGAAGCCTATATAACACTAAAGAACAGCAATTACTCCCTAAACTGACAGAACGAGCCAGAGCAGAGCTTACTTTGTGTTTATGTGCAATGTAGGCCTACGTAAGCGTCACAGCTTTTTGCAGGGCTTTTTAAATCAATGCATGTCTCATAAAGCGAATCTATCAGCTATACAGACCTCATGAATGTCAAGGTGTGTCTGGTGCCTGCTCCCTAGTGAGGAGGAGATACATCAGTCAAGCCGTGGGAAAGGGCGCACCGACCGCCAGTGAGGCAGGTCGATAACCGTCAAAACGACATCATTAGATCTGTCGCGTTATGACATATCCACTGGAAATCCACGTTGTGATCAAGAGTTGATAGCCGCGCTGCCCGCCGTGAGGCAGGCTACTTTAAAGTAAGTAAGTGAGGTCCAAGACATGGGCTATAGCCTACTACAGCACAGACAGCGAGTAGATACGCAGTCTACATTGCACTGTCAAAAGTCTTTTGAAAAGGGTTAGAGTTAGGGCAGTAGGCCTGCATATAGTGACTGAAAGAACGTTCTTTTTTCGTTTGTTTGTTTGTTTGTTTCTAATGGCCTTCAAACCTAATATAGTCACAATTTTATACCAGCCTCAAATCATGTCTATTCAATTAGCCTTTTTACAGCTACATTGTGTACTTTTTTGAGTTAATTCTTAGCAAAAACCCATTTGTTCTTTCAAAAATATGTGCTCATTCATGTGTAATTATTTCCACCTACTAATCAAAGTATTCTCGTAAGTGTAGAATCTGTTATTCCCATAGACTGTTCTATATATACAGTCTATGGTCACAACTAACAACGATGTCTCTTACAAACAACTACACAATGTATGACTATCAATATGTATTTAGTCAGACTGTGATAAGATATAGCCTAATGATAATAACAGCAACACTTATTTAGGTTAGATTATGTGTCGAAATCAGGTGTAGTTAAAATAAGTGAGCGATGACGTGTAGTGTCTGCAGCCTAGACGGTAAAACATAATGGACAAAGCGTCGTGTCTGCAGCCAGCCAGCTGTCAATCATAGGTGTAAACACGCCCTTTTTAGATTTGTTAATATAACATTAAAAAAAAATAATTTCAGCGAGAAAAGAAAAATTGTGTGTATTGAAGCATCTTGAAAACTATTTTTTCGAATAAAAGGTTGTTGATACAAAAATAGTTTTAGGTGAGAAAAGTGACACGGAAAGTTGGCTACTTGGCCATTGAAATACATGAGGATGGGCGGAGTTACACATTATACTGCAACCAGCCACCAGGGGGCTCTGGACTAACGCTCGCATCACTCTTAACAGACGGCACACTGTCCAGTTCTATATATACAGTCTATGGTTATTCCAAATACATACGCGCGAGTCGTGCAAATGGCTGAATCAGAGAATGTCTAATAAGACGTTGTCACTCCCCGATGTGAGTCGCTACCAAGCGGCAACATTCTAATCTGAACAATGAAGCCTACCCAGAAATTCGAAAAACTGCAATACATCGAAAATCCGCTAGGTACTGGTCCCAAAAGCGAGCAAATGTCCATAGACTCCCACATTAAAATGTCCATTTTTCTGTACAATAATTACAGTTGTTCGTTCAACTTTAAGCAGCAGAATTACGCACTTGGCCAGCCTATAGAACGGGTACATTTTGGAGAGAGAATGAGAATGTACGCATGCAAGAATCTGTAGGATATTTGTGGCCAGCAAACAATGTTTACGTATTGTTCCAGTGCACCTATGCAGCGTTCTGGAGGAGGGGGGGCGCTACCACAGAAACCGAAAATTCTCAGGACAGCAGCATGTGTCCAAATTTCAATCTTATCGTTCTATTTAATCATAAACTATCTGAAAACAGGGCTTTAAGTGTAAAATACCGAACCTGTCCTTTAAGTCCCATTCCACCAGAGTTCCACTGGGGGCGATCGCCATGAGTGCAGAATGAATGGGAGTCAATGGAGCTAGACGGCTAAAATTGTCTCTTTCGTTGACAAATCTCAGATTTGATTGTAGTTTGTATAACT
Organism: Alosa alosa; assembly: GCF_017589495.1. Classification (NCBI taxonomy): domain Eukaryota; kingdom Metazoa; phylum Chordata; class Actinopteri; order Clupeiformes; family Clupeidae; genus Alosa; species Alosa alosa. The sequence goes on along the minus strand of NC_063206.1, from coordinate 10,871,663 downwards.
TCAACATGGGTTATAGGTCAAAAGTTGAATGAACGAGTCCTTTTGATTTCTTACAGGTTGGGTCATTGTTGCACATAACACGCTAGCATTGTGCTAATGAATGACGTCATTGACACATTTGAAAGGCTTTTAAGAACAAATAAGTGACTTTTAAAAATATAATACTCAACCAAGTGTATTTTCTTTGCCTCCTCAAATTACTTGAAAAAAAATTATATCCCGAGAAAAGTGGATTTTGAGGGGTACAGCTCCATAGACCTCCATGCATTCTGCACTTGTGGACGAGCGCCCTCATGTGGAACCACAGAAGGAACTGCAACCAGTTCAGAAACCGGAAGTTTTACGAGAGTGGCAGTTCTCCCCTTATTAGACATTCTCTGGTAATATTCAGTTGGTTGTCATATTGAATTTCACCGCTAGATGGGAGAAGTTCTTACACAAGGTAGCTTTAAGGATTTTGGAATGGGAATGAGACTCTTTTTTCTACCGAATTTCTACCTTTATGTTGTGGGTATAGTTAGAGCCTGGATTAGATTGATAACATATGATCAACACACACAACACAGACACAAAAATAGCCTACCTCTCCCTGTGGGCCTACAGCACCCCCTAGTGACTGCTGTCTGGAAAATGCATCATCTAGGAAGATCACTCAGAACACTTGCCACCTGGCAACCCTAACCCCACCTGAACCCTGCCATCAACAGCTAGAGAGTGCACCTCACCTGGATGCGGTGCCTGCTCTCCACGGCCACAGGCCAGCCCGCCCTCATGCTTTCCGTGAACCAGCTGATGTCCAGCACCTCCGTGTCTGTGGTCAGGCCGGCAGCCTGGGCATGCAGCCAGGCCCACAGCTCCTTGGCTGGGTTTCCCTCTGCCACAACGTGGGTCACCTTATTGCTGCACACACAACACCAATGCAGAGTGCGGTCAGGGAACACGTCCAGATTCCCATGGCATCCTCTCACTTTGGCAGCTACCGTAGACTTGCAGGCCCATTGATTTTTCCATTTCTGTATTTCGGTACATGGATTTATTTAGCAGCTCCTAGTTTGATCCAAATAGAACTAAAAGGATGGTAAAATAAGTAGCATTTGTTGTGGATTGCACAGGCTTCAAAGGCAATTGAATCTTCTATTTTGGTGTGGTTTGAAAAGAGCATGGTCACCACCACAACTATTTAATTTGTATGAACTGTAGTGCGATGAATTCAGTGTGAATGGGTCCCCTTCCCTTGATCCAGAGGAGAAGTGAGAGACTCTGAATGAATTTCTGGCTTGTGTCTGAAAGAATAATTTCCCCAACACCTGAATCACATTCAACACATCTGAGGCGCTGGGCTCCATGACAATATTAGAGCAGATCCAACAAATGTGTGTGTGTGTGTGTGTGTGTGTGTGTGTGTGTGTGTGTGTGTGAGAGAGAGAGAGATCAAGCATACAACAAAGCTCTCAGCAGACACACCAACATCACCAGCTAAGCCATCTGAAATTCCCCATTCCCCCAAACACTTTGTTTCATCACTGTTTAATTACTGCCCCAATCAGGGCACTCACCCATGCAGAGTCACTCCCACAGAGGGGCCCACCTGAGCGGCCTAAGGAGGGGGAATCAGTGGAGTAGGGCCCCTGGGATACCTGAATGTCCCCAAATGATAAGATACCCCTCCTTCATACCCTCACTTTCCCCACGAGTGGCACAAAGCAGAAGGGAGGTAATTGGAGTTATTGATGCTGACTAATTGGGCTAACTTGTGAGAACAGACACCCTTGTAGGCCTTTTCAAGCATAAAAAACCACACACATAAAAACCACACACATTCACAAACATGGATGTACTGTATGAACACATGCACATCATGTCCACACAGATATTTGCACATGTACACACATATGCTCAGATGCATATGCACAGCCCCCCCCACACACACACACACACACACTCACACACACTTCTGGATCTACTGTTGGACCACAGAAAGCTGTGTCTTTTGGCAGTGGTGGGCCTTTGATGTTCCATATCTGCTGCAGATGAATGGAGAGAGGCTTAAGGAAACCCAGGAGGCTCTCAACTCTCCGAGGGGATCAGACCAGCACTACCTGCAACAGCACGAGCTGGTGAAATCAGCTTTTAGCAAACTCTGAGAAGTCTTAAAAGTGGAGCAAAATTGCCTGAACAAAAAAAAAGTGCATTGACAGTTTAGAAAATGCTTTTTAAGCACAGCTGTTGACTGGAGTCTCTCAGGCAGGCCTAATGGGTAACAGAAGTGCAACTGTTTTATTTATTTATTTTTTGTTTTGTTTCATATCTTTATTTTTTGCCACATAAGATGCTTCGGCACATTAAGTCAAAAATAGCACTCACACTTTACCCCTTCAAACATAAATAAATAAAATAAAATATTTCTGTCTCCATCAGCAGAGTCCTGTTAAGAGAATGTAAGGCTGTGTGAGCGCTTGGCTGTGTGGCCTCTGGGGACGTGAGTGCAGGATTTCACACATTCCCCTGCCCTTGCTCCAGAAATCAATCACTAACGTGGCAATGTGAACAAGGTAAAATCATGCTATCCTTTGGGCTGTATTCAAGGTACGTTTCATAGTGTGCTAAATATCAATCGATCTCCTTCAATATTTATGACGCATTCTTTGTCTGATACCTTTTCTTCTATGCTGCCCATATATTTTGTTCATGTTCTTTCTCTCTGACTTCTGTTTGCTGCCCTCTCCCTCTCTCTCCCTCCACTTCTCTCTCTCTATCTCTCTCTCACTCACTTTCTCTCTCTCTCTCTCTGTCAGCGCCCTAATGCGTTTTCAGGTTTGCTGTCGGATAAAAGCCCAGGGTAAATTTGACGCAGCAGATAGCTATTCAAGTGCCTGAACACCATGGCAAGCCCCACGTCACATATACAGCAGCAGCACAAAAGCTTTACTAGAAAGGAGGACCCAAGGTCAACTGGAGACTTGATTGTGAAAACAGATGCTTCTTTTTAATTTCATGCATACATGCGTCCATGTTCTCTCCTTTTAATTGAGGCATGATTAAAACATGGGGAAGGCGTAAACATGCAGCAGCATTCAGCTCTGCTGAAGCACATTGCCGGTTCAAGGCCACCCTAGGTATAAAGAGACGTGAAGGTACAGGATTTTAGTGATCCGCGAAGGCTATGCAAAGCCACACAAAGCACTGATTTAGTTGGACAGGTCTTTTAATTGAGTCTTGTGCAATACATTAAGAAATACATTTTAAAAAAGAAAATTTTACCAGACACACACATCATTGTTATTTAGGGAGTGTTGGCTGGTTGCAGGCAGCTGGAAAACGATCAAACATTGTTGATCTCCTACTCCTACATGGAGCATTAAATTAGTCTTTGTCCTGAAACTCTTAAAAGTCTCATGAGCAAAAGAAGTGTGAAAATTTAAGCACAACTAAGTCGTGCACGTCATTGCAAGTCGGCAATTAAAACACGACTTAATATCAGGAGAGCGAAATATCATGACGTGGCACTGACTATGTGATTTGCAGTCAAAAACCCTCATGGCCGACCAGCCCAAGTGGAGGCTATTTCGGTATACCTCCCTTGCCTCAGAGCTCTGTTCAGCGGTGTCAGCAGGAGTGCCAACAATGGAGTATTTGAGCTGTTAGCGGAATCTGCAGATGGTGAGTGTGAGGAGCCCACCTGGTTTGCTGTGAATACAGGATGGTGAATGAGACGACTGTAGTTCAGAGGGGATTGGTTAAAGACTTTATAGGACATGGCAGTTAAGACATGTCAGATCGAAGGGCTTGTTTGTTTATCTGCTTGTGTATGTTTGTTGGTTGGGTATGTATGATGCTAGGCATGCATAAATTAATTTGTTAAATTGCATTATTTTTTTTAGCTTTTGCCTAAAGGTCAAGAGTACACCCAGGTTGTGTGGCATTGTTGCTTCACAGCATTGATGTGATTCACAGTGGCACAGTCTCTCTCTAATCCCTATATATCATATGTTAGTGCTTCCCTTAGACCTCTCTCATAAAACCATTCATGTCCACTCAAACGACACTTTGTCTCATTTGGCACTGCCAAGTGTTTGATAGCTACTCCTTTACAAAAAAAACTTTTTGATAGCTACTCGTTTCCCAAAACAACTTTTTGATAGCTACTCCATTCCCAAAAATGTTTTTTTCACAAGTTTCAAAAAAACGTGTAAAAAAACGTTATCACAAAGCTGCAAAATGCTGTAATCGCAGTGTGTGGCTGGTATATGTTCTGAGAGTTCTTTCTTGTGTGTGTGTGTGTGTGACCTCAACCATGCAGAGAAAAAAAGACTAGGCTATCAAACAGAAGCTGATATCAAATTCTACCAGCTTACAAGTTGTCCGTTTTTTTCTCTTTCTGTGGCAGTGGCTGGTCTGTTTCCTGTGGTTGGCTTCGGCGCAGTGTACTGAGCAGCGTGTGCAACTGTAGGTGCTCGACAAACTCAAGCTGCATTTCTGGGAATGTTGCCATGTCTTTGGCTGGGTTGTGGCAAATGGAGCTCTTCTGGCAGCAGTTACACCCTTCAAATACCCACCCATCCAACCCCCCCCCCCCCATCCTCCACCTCCACTCATTCAACTCCCTATGGCCCCACCTCCTACCAAACACATGCACACACACACACAGCTGCAGGAGGTCTGGCATAAACTGTGAACACCAGTATAGTGCCTATACTTATGCCTGGCATAGTGTGTATTTAGTGGCCACTGGCCCTGGCACTGAGTGGATAAAGCTCCCATTCCGATGCTCCCATTCTCTGTGTGTGTGTGTGTGTGTGTGTGTGTGTGTTAGGGCTTTAACTCCGAACTTCGTTATTCGAATATAATTCGATTATTTTAAAAATTAAAGATATTGGAACAAATTTTAGGGATCTCTTAATATGGAAATATATGGAAATATTTTTTTGTAAATGTATTTGGTTGTAGCCTAAACGTTGTTTTCAATTCAGATTCCGAGGTTTTTTTCACGCCTTCTGAAGTGAAATCGCGAGCTCATTAGCAAGGCTATTATTGGCCATCTGGGCTCCTGTAGGTTAGCATCCTGGCTGGTTCGCGCTTAGTGAGCTCAGCTCCCACATAGACATTTTTATTTTAAACTTAACCTTCCTCTGATTTTAATCACCTTAGTTATCAATCAAAGCAAACAGGGAAAAGAAAGAAAAGAAAAAAGAAAAGAAATTTGCTAGTTTATCATAGTCTATGGTTAGACTGTTCAGTTTCCCCACGTGTGTTTAAGTTTCAATTGAATACTTTTTCTCCTTGGGACAGGCCCGTTTGAGTCTTGGAAAATACTTTTCCATTTGCATTGGGATTGAGATGATTAGAATTTAGCAGTCAATTTGAATGCAGTAGTTTTGAACAAATTCCGATGCTAATGATGCTAACCGGATTTAATAGCAATTTAGTCAGTCGTCTTGCACGATTAATGTTTAGATTACATGTGCATGCTGAGGAGGGATGCCCTGTTGAGAGGGAGAGAGAGAGGTAACGTTAGGCCTACTTCTACCGCCTACTCTGGTAGAGTTTGACATACTACAATGCAAGATATATTTAGCCTATTTTATTTATTGACAACATAAGGCAGGAGGTGTGTGTTGCTTTTAATTATGAATTTTCTATCGAACGTATTTTTTATTGATATCGATTACATGTGCGATACATATCGCTATCATTTTTATCGCCCAGCCCTATGCTCAATAATAACAATTTTGACACACGCATAAATGCTCAGCCTTTCGTGCACGTAGTCTATTGACATTGACTGATACCCTGCCCTCTGGTGGACAGAACAAATAGAACTTAAGTTTGATACCAATATCGGTCTTACTGAGTTAAAATATTATTAATACATATTCGAATATATTCGAATTTTAATATTAATAAACAAACGAACTTCGAATATGATTTTTGGGCAAAAGTCAAAGCCGTGTGTGTGTGTGTGTGTGTGTGTGTGTGTGTGTGTGTGTGTGTGATGGATAATTTGCCATGACACTGCTGGAGTCATTATGAACATGTAACCCCTTAACCCAGTTGGATAAAAAGCTGTTGTTCTCAGACATCCCTACATTTCCATGAAGTGTATTGTTCTGTGGAGGGCATGCGGGGTCAACACTTCAAAATAATACAAAATAAATTGCCTACCTACAAATGTTTGTTGCTATTTAGTATCTCCCATGCTGTAGCTCTCACTCACACAGTAAAAGAAAGTTCCTGCCTCATTTTCTATGAAATCCTTGGGTCAAATATTATAATTTCAATACATGATATAACTATAGGCTCCATAAAAACAGTTCCTAGTTAAAATAAACATATGGTAAGGAACAGCTTATATACATCAAAAGAATGTGTAAGTTCACGTCAGTGAGGAGTGAATAAGTTATGCTAAACGACATCTGTTCAGCTGTAGGCATTTACCTGTTTAAACTTCAGGGACCTACCTGAGGACGTCCTCCACACAGAAGCCCTTTGATCTGGCCAGGCTGCTGAGGAAGCCTCTCCTGCTGCGGCCCATGCGCCTCTCCACTATGTACAAGGTCACCTTGGCAAACTTCACCTGGTGGCACTGAGCACCAGAGCCCTCGGGCCGAGGCCGTTTTTTCGCGGGGGGCAAGGTGGAGGAGTGAAACATAATTTTCTTTTTCTTTCTGCTTCTTCCTCTCTCTCTCTCTTTCTCTCTCTGTCTGTCTTTCTCTCGTCCTTATTTCCTCTCTCTCTCTTACTCTCTCTCTCTCTACCTTTCTCCTGGGTTTCTCCTGCAGGGTTTCTAGGCTCTCTGATTTCTAGGCTGCCTCTGTCGCCTGACATTCATGTCACACTTCAACGCTACCTCTGATGCACTCCAGAAGACGGCAGCCTTGGTGCCAGGAGTCTCTTATTTTTCAGTGTGGGAACAAAAAAAAAACAATGTGACAGTTGAGATGGTGCCTCTGGCAGAGTGGAGGAAATTCTGGTGACAGGTGTCAACGATTTGGTGATTGTGGAGTGGTGTTTAACTGCCAAAACAAAAGCCTATAGACAGCGGCGTGCCTTTCTCTAAAGCACCTTGTGACAGCCCTACTTTGTCAACTATCAGTCACTTCTGATGACTGTTCAGATGCATTTTCAGCGCCCTTGTTTTCCAAACAGAGTCTCTTGTGTTCCACTCAAATATTCAAAGGTATCTGCTCACCAAAGAGTGCGACAAAACTCACAGAGCAGATCTCATTAAATTGGTCTGATTATGGTTTCATCATGTGGACTGGATCCAGGACACAGAGCCCAGGGAGTCTGGGGAACGACACACCCCAGGAGCACCGCGGCTGCAGTGCTGTCCGGCGGCCCACATCACATATGCCGCTTCGCCACAACATGCTGGACCTAATTGGGTCCAGGTCAGTACAGAGCCATCTGGATTCCCCACTTTAATTAGTTCAGAGGAACGCACACTCGTCCTTTGAAAATTCACCAAATGAGACAAGGCCAACATCCCGAGACTGGAAATATTCATTGGTGTTTCGACTTTTCTCTCCATTTTTATTTTAGTCTAAATGTGTTTTCAAGATATGACCAGAACACACTGTGATTAGTCCACAGCTTTTGTACGGCCAGATTCTCATTTTTACAATTTCAACAATAGCAGGACACAACTACATGTATTATAAATTCAAGTAGACCTACACCCTTCATATATGGATTATGCCATCAGTAACTGACCCAACTTTATACACTGAGGAATTGGGTTGTTGTTTCACTGCATTTCTTACTTCCAGTAACTATATGCATGTGACAATAAACTTCCTTGTATCCTTGTGTGTTAATTCTACTGTTTTTATTGCATTATATTATATAGCACTTTACTGAGTGCTTATTGAACCGTATTGGATGTTGCGTCTCTCAATGTTGGTTCTTATGAGGGTAATCCTATGTCTTTTGTGTCTTGTATGTAAGGCAGAGAGAGCCAAAGCAAAAGTTTTCATTTTACTATTAATGCACAAAACAATACTTGAACTTGAACAGTCTCCACATCTGTGTATTGACACTTTACCATTTTGATGCATTACTCGTCCTCTCCATGTGTTATCTAATACATTTCTTCAGGTGCAAAAGGGAGCTATGTTTGTGAAAGGTCAAAGAAGTTTTTAAAAAGCACTCTGTCCTCAACGAAAGGCTGCTCAGAAACAATAGTGCTGTCTCACAACCTATTATTTATGCTTCACATAACATGTTTACCTTTTCATCTTCTGAATGCTTTTTTCTTCTGAAATCTAAGGAAGCTCAGTGAAAAGATAACTGTCTTTAGCATACCTGTCAACACTCCCGTTTTTCCCGGGTTTCTCCCGTATTTCAAGGTCATCTCCCACCTCCCGGAAAACTTCCGTAATTTGCATGGCCATCAAACTTCATTTTAAAATCATTGATCCATTCAGGTTGCCAGATTGTGTATGAAATACACCCTACACATACACGATCACTTAGTTTCAATTTCAACCGTTTTGTCATAGGCTAAAACCTGTCAACCTAAAACCCAATTAAGGAAGCGGGTGCCAACTGCGCAGCCTGAGTCTCGTCGTAAGCAAGCGGGCTAGTTGAATGGCCTACTCCAGAACTAGCTGTTGTGAAATTGTTGGGAATTTAATTGATTAACACATCACATAAACTGTTATTGAGTGTTGTTGATACACTGAACTTGTTCCCTCGGAACCAAATCTGACAGCAAGCACCTTTGGAGTTTTGGAAGTAGGCTGCAGGCAGGCAGCTGGTGGATACATAACTGGCATGCGTAATGGTAAGGTAAAAGCAACGACCGAAATGCAGTGTTGAAACACGTGTATGAAACGTATTAAATATGCAAACACGGATCCGGTATAAACACTGACCCCCCCCCCAAATGTTGACAGGTATGGTCTTTAGCATAGAAGTAGTGAGTTCATTTGTCCAATTCAAGCATACTGTATGTCTCAGCAGTACAAGAGCTTCATGTTCCACTTGTAATCATAGGGAGGGTGTTGGTGTGGGTGACTCAATAACCTCCCAACAGCAGTACTAATAGTGTTAGTGTTGGTAGCAATAACCTTTGGGTGAATCCATGCATCTGTCTGGACACCCACAGCCAAACCCATCAAGGCAAGACAGCTATTCTTCCCGTTTTTAAAATATATTTAATTTATGTCATGGTATTGCCTTTGCCTCTGAGATAATATGCCCACCATCTAAAAGCCTTCATCGTTCATTTTGAAGTCATGATTTATGCATTAATGGTCTGTTTGGCTGTTTGGATTCAGCCACAGCCCAGCCTAAAATATATGGATGCTGAGGGTGAGTAGGTGAATCATACTAATGAATGTGGAGGTCTGTGCTCATACATCAGCATGGCTGTCAGGGTTCCTATGTGAAGACTGTGCTTTCATTCATAGTGTGTGTGTGTGTGTGTGTAAGTGTGTGTGCATGTGTGCGTCAGGGCCGTAGTCACCATAGACATTGAGGGGGACGTGTCCCCCCCAATATTCAAATATGACCAAAATGTCCCCCCCCCAATATACGGACATAGAAAAATAAAGAAAGAAAAAAAACTCTACAGGAAACCAACAACCACCACCATCTGAAATGTAATCAAACATAAATATCGCACAAATTAGTGACATAGTGATGGTTCCAGAGTAGCCTACACCCCTGAGTGGTTTGACCTGGTGGTTTTCCTTTTCGTTAGTGGCGTCAAAAGCTTCCATTTACTGCACCCTACCAAAGATCCTTGATTACTGTACTAGCTCCGCTTTAACCCTCTCTGACCCTACTGCGGTGAGGTAGGGCTGGCAACAATATCGCAAAAGCTCACAATTCTCACAAAACTTGTTGGAAAGGTGTAGCACAGGCTAAGGAAATCCCATACATTTTTGGAGCCTATCAGACTCAAATGGAACTTTGAAACATTTTCCATATTGTAACCTATTGTCGCAATGATAGCGAAAGTGAAAAGTTTTATTTTAAATGATGAATTTGTGCAAGCCTGTGTCATTCATTTCTTTCACATGTCTTACAACATAAATAATGCATTCATATGCTAGTACTAATGCCAGGATTTACCCTGTTTATAGGCCTCTTAGAAATGGTTGTTGCATCTTGCATATTATTTAGATGCGAACTTAATCGCGCACCCATGCAGGCAAAACGTAGGAATCAAATGTGGCGACGGCACACAAGTTAAAAAAAAACGTCGTAACGACTTGTTTGTGATTTTTAATAATATTTTTTGCATGGCCCTCAGACCCCACCACAGATTTGGTCCCCCCCAATGTTGACATCATGACTATGGCCTTGGTGTGTGTGCGTGTGGTAGCTCTAATGCTGAGAGTCAAAGTCTTAATAGCTTGTCATTGGAGGCTCACCATGACAGTTTATTGTAATTGTTTGCTCACTTTCCCTCCATCTCTCATAGCAGTGTGCTCTTGGCCTCGGTCCAAGAACACTAGTGAAAAAAATGACTTGCTCTTTCCTATGTACTATCTGAGGTATACAGCCTCATTACTTCGCCCTGGGTTACTCTCTGATAGATGGTCCACATTAACCTTTGTTAACTGTTCTAAACAAAATTTACTGGTGCTCATAAAATATTGATCTTGCCATAAAAAAAAGCATGCATAATCACACCACAGTGTGCAAAGATGCCTTCAAGGTACAGATGCAGAAATGCCAGGGTCCTTTTGGGAATGAAACAAGTCCAGTGTCAAGCTCTGCTGAACAGTCTCAAGTTGCATGAATCCAACCAGTGGTTTAAACACAGGCCATATTATATTGTTGTTGTTGTTGTTTATGGAGTTTTAAAATCGGCAGAATTTTTTTGTCTCAAACTAGTGAGCCGGCAACTTCCTTGTTCAATTTTCATTATTCAAGATGGACAAGATGGACATGCACATTTTTGAACAATGAAACGAAGAAATTCCTCCAAACATGGGATGTTCCATTATAACATTTGATCACCTGCTAATGACTTATTCCTTTTATACAGACCCTAAAGGTCAACAGTTTGCAGTGCAAACACCAACATTGGCGCATTTGCCACAGATACTAACTGATACATGTTGCTGGTGTGCTGTAAAAGATGTTATCTAACTTGACGCATTGTCCTTAAGACTACAGTATATAAAAAAGCATCAAACATGAAATGGTGCTGAAAAACTGTAATGCCTGCTTTGTAGAATCCAGCTGGCATTACTCATTTTATATTTCTGACAGAAACCCTTGAGTGAAATGGATCTCTTTGATTCATGCACCACATAGTCTCCGTTTCTTATATTTTTACCAAGGGAACATTTTCATCAGACATGTTTCATTATTCATTGAAGGAATACCATTTCTCTGTTCTTGGGGAATTCACCTCTTGCTGCGCTGATGGAGTTGGTGTTATGCTATTCCAGCACTGAACACAACCCCTGGTTTGTGCTCTGCAAGTTCCAGAAAGGTTTCTTGTACACACATACTATACACCACACACTAAGGAAAGCGATTTCTTCCACTTTCCATGTATAAAAATGCTTTAAAAGGTCCACCTGAGGAAATCTATCCTCCCCACCCACACCACTAAGCTATTTATGTCCCTGAAGATAGAACGTTTTATGCCTCATTGGCCAACAAAAAAAAAAAAAAACATAATTTCCTCCTGAAACTCTTCAGCGGAAAATGAATACATAAACAGAACATCCTTCTATCTATTTCCCATTGCACTCCTATCCTATTTCTCTAAATGTATAATTTAACTCAGCAGTAAGCCTCTCAATCTGTTTCAGTCTGCCTTGTTTTTCATTTAAAATCCCTGCCTTCAACACCTCAGATATTCAATTTGAAGTTATTTAATTATTGAGATATTACAGCATTTAAGTAAATGTCATCTACACTTGCACTGCTCCTTTGGTTTCCTGCTGTAATTATGTTACATGTTCTCTACTGACTTTCCACAATTCAGCAACGCAGAAAATTAGGGAGAATTTAATTTTCAACCATCTCTTTTTAATTTGCATCAATAGCACTCAGAGTATGATTCTTTTCATGTTTGTCTTGTTAACCCCGTTTGTCCCATGAATACATTTAGTGTCTTCAAAGTGAAACATCTCTCCTGAACGACTACTGTGAGAATATATGAGAAATATCTCTTCTATAACACTTGTAAGTGATAAATAGACTCAAGCTAATACATGGCCTAGAAAGTTGTTATCCTTCTTTTATGGGTTGTTTTTATTGCACTTCAATATACAGTCTTAATAAGCTTGCTACACGCAAGATAGATCACCGGCCGGAAAATAGGCCTACGTTGGATATGTGGCTCAAAGCATACTTCATGCCAGTCACGTACAGAAACAGAGCTATCTTGCTCCGCTCTAGAATCTTTGGTGGTGACAATAGAAAGTTTGTTTAGATCTAGTCTATTGAAACTGCCATCATGGAAACGAAACATCACTCTTTAGTACTCTATTGTTGAATGTTCACGTCTGTCACAGCATGGCATTACATTAAAGGAAGTTCCTCTTTGGGACATATCAGAACTTTTGCATGTGTGCGGTTCATTTCAGGTCTAAAAACACCATCTGCCTATCTGAAGCTGGTCCCCACCGGCTGGTAGTGGTATGGTACTCAAGCACATTGCTCATATTGTATGTCAAATAATTCATTACACTTTTGAAGCTACCTGCAATAGGAATACTCTGGTGGGTGCAATGTCATGCATGTACATGCTGCAGGAAATGTTAACTATGTTTCTATCTATCTGTTTTTAAATGTTGTGTCACTTCATGTGTTGTGGGTGATGGAGTCTTGAGAAAAGAAACTGAATGTTTTTTCCTCAGTCTGCATGCATTACTTTTTTACCTGATACTTGAGTGACAGAGACATCAGATTTCCGGTTTGCTGCATAGGTGTACTATATCTGTTCAGAAAGTGTACCAAAATATATATTGGTTAGAGGCCTTAAAGTCTCAGATGTGTATTACGATGTGTTATAAGGGATGTGCTTACCTCACTTGCTCAATGTGTACAGTTCATAGATAGGAACCAAAACATTTTTTTCTAATCCATACAAATTTAAAAGGCTACAAATCACAATATGTTTATCTAGGCTACTTTTTAAATGATTACCACCTGTGCTATGATATGATATCTGTGTATAGGTGTGTGTGTTTGTGTATATGAGTGTGTGTATGTGTGTGTGAATAGGTGAGTATGTGTACATCTGCGTGTTTGTATGTGTTCACATTGCACTTTTCGGCTTTTTTTGCACTTCTAGTTAGACGCTAACTGCATTGTGTGTGTGTGTGTGTGTGTGTGTGTGCATGTGTGTGTGTGCGTGCGTGCGTGCTCGTGCGTGCTCGTGTGTATATACTTACACGATGTGTCCACACAGGGGAAGTGCTATTAAATAATGAGAAGAGCGAGACAGCACTTCCTCTTGGCGACAGCCTGCCTTCTGTCCATCACAGTGAGCCGTGGGGCCAGTGGAGAGCCATGGCCCTGAGCCTGCCGAGCAGGGAGCAGTGTGAGAACTGGGACCCGACCGAGGTGGCCAGCTTCCTGAGCCAGGTTAGTGGACAAAGACTCGCCTCTGGCAGTCCTCACTGGTTCATGTTTATTAATGTTTACATGGTATTAAGGGGTCATCTGGGCAGTGATACAAACAGCACCTAAGTAAGAGGTTAGCGTGCTTTCATCAATAGGAGTTGTGTTAGTCTGTGTCAGTGTGCTGGCATAGACAGCTTTGGTGTTTGATTCCACAGTATGTGTCACGCTCTCCCATATGCACTGTAACTGTGATTTTATCAGTCAGTCTTACTGTTAAGGCAGCAGTGTGGTTACATGTGTGTTCTGCTGCCTACAGAATGGGATGTGGGAATGTGCCTCTACTGTGAGCAGAATGAACATGGATGGAAGCTGGTTTCTGGTATGTACCCTTTTAATGCCAAGCTTCCTGGGTGATTTCAACAGGCAGATCAACAGCTGATTTAAAACCAATTCATCATGTACTTGATGTTTTGGCTATTATAACCATAAACACGGGCGCAATTCTGTCAGATATTTTGTTGATTTTTACGATCAAAACCAGCTCATGGGGATTTCACTTCCTTAGATCTACTCTGAGACAGGTTTGTCTAACCAACAAATGCAGTCCTGGCATGTCTGGTTTCAACAAACCTTTGCCTCTATCTTCCAACAAATATTTTGTTTACAGATGTTTAACAGTGATCACAGTATAAGGAAACTAATCCCAAGTGAGAGTTGATTCTGAAAGGGAACTTCTCACAGATGTGTAACAAGAGAAGTAAGGATGAGATGACGTACAGTGAGGGAAGTTGCACCATTCACCATTCACCATAACCATAGTTTTGTGCTGCACTCAAGCATTCTTTTGATTCAGTTAAGAGTATTTATGCTCTCCATTCATCTGCCATACATGCTCTAGCAAGCACAGTTGTCAACTTGGGTCTTTCAACATGTTCATTGGTTAATCCAGTGGCTGTTATCATGGTTTCATGGGGTTGAGGCCATGGTGATGCAGTGGTTTGCATTGTTGCTTTCAGTCTGCTCATGTTCAGTTCCTGAACACCGCCAATCTTCTTTTTGAAGTCATTTAGGAAAGAAAAACATAAAACTAAATACTCCTTGTTACTCCCAATAACCTTTACCTTTCATTAGAGAAAATGTGGTCCGATAATTATTATTTTGTTTCACTATTAAAATAACTGTTTTTTGCATTACTTTTTTATTATTACCTGAAACTTGAGTGATAGGACATCAGATTTCCTGTTGGTTTGCTGCAGGTCTAATATATCTGTTCAGAAAGTGTACCAAAACAGTTTTAGGTTAGAGGCCCTAAGGTCTCAGATGTGTATTACAATGTGTCATAAGGGATGTGCTTATCTCACTTGCTCAGTGTGCACAGTGCAGATAGGAACCAAAACACGTTAAAACATATTTGTTTTTTGTTTGTTTTTGGGGTTTTTTCTAATCCATACAAATTTAAAAGGCTACAGATCATAATATGTGTATCTAGGCTACCTTTTAATGATTACCACATGTGCTATGATATGATATCTGTGTGTATAGGTGTGTGTGTCTGTGTGTAAGTGAATAGGTGAATGTGCACATCAGCGTGTTTGTATGTGTTCACATTGAACCTTTCTGCTTTTTTTGCAGATAAATACTATTTTGTTTCACTGGAGAGCTAATTAGTTTTCACAGGTGAAATTATTGTCTGAATGGTGTGATTTGGTGATAATATCAATATCTAAATCACACAAGTCTATTGTCTCATCAGCCTGCTTGGCTAGGTTTCAACAAGTTGTTACTACACAATGCATCTTCCTCATTTCAAACATTTGATTGAAAACCATACCTATTTCAATACTAGTGAAGGGCTGTTAGCTAGTGCTGTGCTTCGAATGGATCCAAATTTTATGTGCACTTTCGAGGGATATTTTTATTGATGACTTCTGCATTTAATTTCATTTATTATTTCATATGGGGCTTTTTGGAGGGGAATAAGTCTTACAGAGACTGACCTGAGGTCAATTGATTGAACTGATGAATATTTTAAACATGGGCTTTGATGGTCCACCAAGTTGCTCTGATCTAAAATATGCACAGGCCTATTGACAGCATCAGTCAGGTAATGGACCCCTAGCTTCAGATTTTTCTTGTCAAATTTGATTTTTTTTGGCTCCATACACATGGAATTCCAAGTAGCTTCTGCAAATGTCAAAACATCACAGAATTGAGTGTGTTAGTGAATAACTCACGAACTGTGGCAAATCACCCAGAGGGGCTAGGCAGTGCCTGAATTGCCATATGGAGTACTGAGGGCCTGAATATTGGTAGCAACATGTGCACAATGACTGTGAAGATGTGTGTGTGTGTGTATGTGTATGTGTGTGTGAGTGTGTGTATGTGTGTGTTTGTGTGTGTGTGTGTGTGTGTGTGTGTTTTGTGTGTGTATGTGTGTGTGTGTTTGTGTGTGTGTGTGTGTGTGTGTGTGTGTGTGTGTGTGTGTGTGTGTGTGCTCATCTCACCCCACAAAAGTCATCTTGTGTGGGAGACGAGGCCAGCATATTTATTTGTGGTTTGATGCATTAAACCATCTGGCCTCTAGTGGGTAGCACTGGCATAAAGAACATGTGGACAATAATATACGCAGGACGACAAAGCATCGGGATTTAGACATTGCTTGAACATGGACATTCAAGGTTTAATCAGTTACAGTATATGGCGTCAGTACTGGTGAGCTGAGGAGAGCTAACTGAAGGTGCAGTGTCTGTGGGCGGACTATCGAAGTAAAGTGTGACCCCAACATCTCACATGTTATTTGGTTTGTTTGTTTGTTTTTTGGTTTGTTTGGTTGTTTGTTTGTTTGTTTTTTGGTTCGCTTGTTTGTTTTGAGGGGCCAGGAGTAAAGGTGATGCTTTGGCTGCAGGGACGAGGATCATATTTTATTTTGTGCATGGTTTTTTTCTTTCTTCTTCGTTTCCTAAAATGGCAACTGCTGATCGCTTGGCTTGATTGAACTGCAGTCCCACGATCCACACAAACAACAAACAAAGAATGAGAGAGATGGTAAAGACAAAAAGTGCCTTTTTAAACTTATCACGGAGCCTGGGGTGTCTATGACAGATAGATGGATTGAGACAGAGAGAGAGGGTAGGGTAAAGAGCGAAAGGGTGAGAGAGACTTTTCATTATGCAGGAATGGTTGTCTGGCTGTGGACTGCCCGTCTCCCTGACCATTGGTAAGCCCAGCTATAAATAATTCAGTCTAGACAGAATGGAAGGCTTTATATTTTATTCAGTGTCAAAAGGCTAAGCAGATGTTTTCATTTTTAACCTGCTTCTTTTCTTGAGGTGTGTGTGTGTGTGTGTGTGTGTGTGTGTGAGAGAGAGTGAGTGTATGTGTGTGTGTGTGAGAGAGAGAGAGAGAGAGAGAGAGAGAGAAAGAGAGAAAGAAAGAGAGTTGAACATTACCGCTGTAAAGTAAACAGACCATTTCCCTCATCTGTCTCATTCCTGGAAAACACCAACTGAGCCAATAGACCATTCGACTCCTGCCGAATACGTTTTTGCTACTATAGAATAGCCCATCAGTGAAATAGCTCTGATATCCACCAGCCTACTGAGAACTATTTGTCACAGCTTTAACTTTCAGCATGATGAAAGTCATTGTAACCACTCATTTGGAGAAAGAAAGGGAACTCTGTAAGTAAAGAACAAGAGAAAGGCAGAGAGACAGGACCTTTGGTGGCTTCGCTTAATAAATTATACATTTAGAGAATGCATAATTGATTGGGATTTGCAGCATATTTTATGCTAATCATCTCACAGTAATCCCTTGTTCCAGAAATGAGGCTGACTCACTCTTTCCATCAAAGAAACCATAAAATGATTTTATTAACATTCATGAAGAGGTGACTGATATGAAGCAATATAGAATCCATCATTTTAGTTATGCCCGCGGTTATGTAAGGTGCTTGAACAGGATATGCGGCTGTAATATAACAAAGTGATACGTTTCACATACCCCACATTTACCCCATGTTAAATGTGGCAAGAGGAGGTTACCCATTAGGAGGATGTAAAACTTAAGTGTTGGCATACCACTGCTTGGAAGGTGGAGCCATCTTGTGGTGAAATCATTTAATTGTTACTTGTGGAGAGAATCACTGGATCACTGATAATAATAGCATTGACTGCTGCTCAGGTCATGTCAATTTAAATGGGGTCCAATTTCACATTTGAAAACGATTTCAGGAAAATCATATGTTCTTACAAGGGGAAATTGTTGTTGGGATCACAATTCACATGCACAAATGATTTCAAAATGTGCAACACAGGGCTTAAAATTCATTTTTCAAAATGGGGGGGAATTCCCCCCTTAGGTTATTCATGTAGGGGGGATTTACACAATTTGGGGGAGGGGGGTCGATTCTGATACCAAGTCAAGAATTGCGATTTCAATACTTGATACTTTTTTTTAAAAAGTGTTTGATTTTGGGGCCCCCACCACCCTGACGTCATCAGTAATATATACTGTAGTGGGATCATTCACAACAGTGGACATCCTAGATTCTGCTTGACTCTCTCCACACACACAAACACACACTGAAAATGATAGCTTATGTGATGTGTTTCTATCATATATTTTTGAATTCATATAGAGTGTATTTATTTAATAATGCATTTTTTTAAAGTATAGCATTTTACTAGTAATTACTAGTAGCTAAACATATTTAGTAATTTGAATGCCTCATATTGACGTTTAACCTATAACACTTAGGCATATCTTTAATGTGGTGTGTAGGTCCAATTGAGTGCACATTGCTGATGAGTAGGTGTAATTGAGTGCCTGTCACTTTAAGAAAATACGTGAGAGTAATTCTATGGAGTAATTAGCCCCCCTTCAACCTGACGGTTTTAGGCTATAGTCGCTAGTGAATAAAAGTTGTGCATAGTGCGGTATGTGTATGCAAATCATTATGTTTTCTATGTCATTAGATACAATAAATGTTCAAAAAACTAACATGTCGAAGACAATCTTTCTGGGATCAAGTGTTGACGTGACCTGAGCTAGCAGGATAGTTACCAAGGAGCTCTTTCCAGATGTAAAAGTTTGCCATGGTAGCGTAGCCTATTTGCGTAAGCGCAAAGTGGTTCTCTCTCTCTCTCTCTCTCCGTGTGTGTGCGTCTGCATGAGGCTATGTTCAATTCAACTCGGTAGTTGATCAGTCCGGTCAATAGCACCGCATTCACGCCACTTAATGATTAGGCTATATTAACGTCATCAGACAGGCTGTAAAAGTGTATGCGGGAATTTCTCGCATTATGATGGCTAGAGTTGCGGGACTTGAACAAATTATGCGCAATACCCGCAATCCCGCAGTGAAATTTAAGCCCTGCAACATCCAGCATTGTCTTTAAAAAGGGCAAATGACAATGAAAATTAATGACAAGGAACATTTCTTGTCTTTTTTTTTTGTGACAGCTAAATCAGCAGCTTATTGAGATATCACCTGTTGCCTATTTCTTACTGAAATATTACTTCAATTGGACAAGAGGGGGAATATTTCTCAGCTGCAGAATTCCAAATTTAAGTTCACTGTAACCTCTCAAAATACAGTTTTTCTTCTTACCTCGTCTTATTTCTCTTAAGGGACCCTTAGGAGAAATTAGACGAGATAAGGAGAGAAACTGTATTTTGAGATTGCTTTGAGACTGAAAGCGAGATTGCATTTCAAATGTTGCTTTCCTATATGAAATCATATAAATAGAGTTTCTCTCAGACTGCCATATAACCTATTTTGATTCACTGACTGGTTGTGAAAATGTCTATGAACAGATAAGATGTTGCAACTTCCTCTTAAGCAAAATTAAGTAGGCCTAGGATGTAATGTGAGAAAATGAATGTGAAAATTAAGAGAAGCAGTTGGTGGGAGCCAGGCTAGTGGGTTCATGCCAGATTTCATTTTAAGGCAAAATAATATATATATAAGGTATAATGTGCTGTAGTTAACCTTTTACTCAGAAGACAGATGGGACATCCGCTTCAGGTACTTTTGCTCTCTTTTATGTTGTATCTGTGTTTTACTTTTGGAAATAAACAGTTATTGATGTTTTAAGCTTTTCTTTCTGTTTTCACAGAATATCACAGACATTGATCTCAGCAGATTTAGTCCTATACACAGACCGTAAGTCACTCATTCCCCCACATGTCGTGACTCTCTGATGTGATTATCTTCATGACATATCATAAATGTCTGACTCAATCAAAGTACAAATATAAAATTAGGTCTGACCAATGTATCTGACCACACAGTGACTCAGGTTATCTTGGGCCCCTTATACTTCCCTTTGAGCTAAAGCAAACAATTGTGCAGTTACACCAAACAACACCCATAACAAGATTATGTAAATTGACATTGTTGCATTGGCCATGCACATTTATGAATGAATTCTAGAGCAAGTGGAAGAGTAACAAGATTAGATATGTTAAGCAATGCAACCACAGCAATACAATTTAGTTTAAAGGTGCCATATGTAATATCCGGCAAAAAATCAATTCATACTCCACATTCCATGAAAGATGGGGGCAGTATTCCTCCAGAAAGTGAGTTGGTCTACGAGTAACAACCGAGACACGTGTATTGCAGTTTGGCTGGCGGTTATGTTGCCCGCATACCGCCTCCCATGGCCGAAACTGGTATTATGACACCTGTCGGGCTGTGGCTAGTAATTTAGCATGCTAATTCAGGTTGATATCTCTGCAGCACTATACCTTGTCATTTTTTTAATGACATCATCGCCATTATTTCTTCTCATTCTTTTGATGCGTGTAGCTCATTTTTTGGATATTTTTACCTCAATTCTTACACATGGCACCTTTAAAAAAAAAAAAAAAAAAAAGTAAAAAAAGGTTTAAAGCTGAAGTAACAACTGGGTTCCACCTTGGACATGAGTCAAATATCAAGCTATGTAAAAAAGTGTGAAAGGAGGAAATGATAGAATGAATGAAAGAGCAAGAGAAATGCACTACATCTTCAAATAGCAGGATGAGGATGCAATACGGTATAATACTTCATTCCATCACGCTGTTTTGATGAAAATGTTTAGGGATGTCATTATTGTTCATTGTCACTTATATGATAGTGCTGGTAGAGGCCTACACCAAATTAGATTTGTATAATGAATAAAGGCACACCCTTTTACTAAATGCTGCTATAATTAAACAACCACACCAGAGGGGAGAGGAAAGTAACGGTCCTTCCACATGTTCATGTGTTTAAAAGGTCGGCCTAGTCATAGGTCCTCATGTGGCAGTGGCACAATGCGGCCCATTAACAAACCCATGATCTAGTGACACATAGCCTAATACTGAAGCTATGGAGGAAAACTCATCAAGGCTGTCTTACAACCCACTCAGACAACAACCAATTTTCTGTGAAGAAAATACGAATCTATACCGATTAGTTTAGCAGATTTTCTGACTTTCAATAAACTACAGCAGGCTACATTGCTATGCACATTTAGACTATTGACCTTGGTGTTAACATCTCGTTGAACTAGCATAATAACTATCAACTATTAGGAATACATAAGCACCATTTCTTTTCCTTACTTATTGTCAAACATTGTTACGTGCGTAATAATGGCTTGTGTCCTATTCAGTAAGCTGTGGGAGTATTGCCAGTTTTTTCTCAAGCCACCACAATTATGTTGACAATACAGCCGACTTCTGCGCAGTTTTTATTTATTTATTTTTAATCGGAGGCTAGCCTATAGTTTGCTGAAAGAAAGAATGAAAGAAAAACGGAACAAAAACGGTTTCGCTCTCTTACCATGTTGTTGGTGCACATAGCCGACTGTGACAATTCAAAACAGTTTTTTTTTTCTATCAGTGACATATTCTGTCGATGACCAATCGCGTAAGCGCCGACTGTCTATTCCGTAATACTGGCGCATGAGCTAAAACAGCACGATATGTTCAGACAATCAGTGGAGGACAGACGTTCACTCATGAGACCCACATTTTTGACAGAGAATGGATAAACTGAACAAGATAGCAGCTCCCGCCAATGAAAAGCTACGGTAGGAGTTTGTGAAACGTCTTTAAAAACTTGGACTCCCTGTTTGATTTAGTGTAAACTTTTTCCTAACTTTATCTATTTATCTATCTATCCTATGGTATGTTTGTTTGTGTGTGTGTGTGTGTGTGTGCGCGCACGCATTAGAATAAAATGTTTGAATGAAATGGACTGAGTGAAATTGTGTTTGAATGATTTTCAGGCAACTACAGAAGATGGTTCAGGACATCAAAAAGAATGATGACAGCATCCTCAACAGACTGAAAAGGCAAGCTCTACCAGTCCCATGTCATGTCAAAAACTATTACCTTATCAGAAATTTGTTTCATTTGTTTATTATTACTAAGTCAGTTGTTTTCCGGGACAGATTTCCATGAGCCTTGTCAGCAACCAATGTTGGAGACTTTCTTTAAGGTTTCATGGTTTGCAAGAGAGCTCCTTTTGCCATGCAGGGCTGGAGGTTTTTTTTTCTGTTTTGATGGTAGTGAAGTCTATTGTTAATTGTAGACTGTTTCACAGAAAGAGACACACTAACCCGCTCTGGAGGGATCAGGCTTTGAACTGTTTTGGGTCTTATTCCTCTTTTTCAGAATGGAAAGACAGAATGTAGAATACCACACAGACACCGCTATACAATGGGTGGACTAGTTGTCTCTGAAAATAGACAGAGCAGGAGGGAAACATCTGCAGACTTACGGTCTCACTTCCACTTCTGCCTCCGACAGGAGCGATGAGACCTGTACTTACTGTTGGACTGGCCTCGCCATGTCATTATGCCTGCATGAGATCTCGCATTGCGTTTGACAATTTGTGCACAGAAAGGACATAACAGGTTCTTTCATTGTGTTATCTTAGTCACACCTTTACAAAGTTATACATTGAGGATGAGAAATGACACCTGATGGGAAGTAATAAGATGTTGGTAGTAAGGTGAGGAACCAAAATACAATCAAGTAGAATTGATAAGAAAAAAACCTGAAACAGGACCGATAAGAAAAAACTTTTTTTTGAAAAAGAAGGGAATCCAAGGCACTTTTCGTATCCAAAAATGTATAAAAAGCCTTTATTTTACATGACTATGTCACATTTAAAAACATAAACTGGGCAGCAACCCACACATAGCGGCACAGATAGTATTGTATTGTACGCGTGGGTTGCTGCCCAGTTTTTTTTTTATTTGGTTCTGTCCATCAATTCCTAAACACAATAACCTCTTTGTAATAGCAAATAAATAGCAGGTAAAGAAGTTTGTCACCTATTTTGACATTCTTCAAAACAATAAGACCTACTAGTTATTTTGAGTCGCTGCTCTAGATATATTTGTATGTATTATTAAGGCCTTAGTGTTTTAATGCGTCTGTGGATCAATACTTGTAGATATGTATTCACTTTTTGTATGTTCAGTTGAGGCTTACAACATAGACTAACCTACTCTTGGAATAAAGAATAACAACAACATATTTATATTTTATCTAAACATTTTATTTTCAAAATTGATCCAATTTGAACAATACCCAACCCTAGTTATGAAACTGTTGCTATTCTCAATTCAATATCTCAATTCAGCAAGATTATGCAATACCAGCAATGCCAAGCAACATTTTGGAAGACTTTTGAGTCTACACTGGTCAATTTCATACTGGCCAGTGTGGACTCAAGTCTGTCTGTCTAGCCGACACAGAGCAGCTGATGGATGTGTTATTAAAATTGTTATCATCAATAAAAGACAGGAACACATGAGACAGTCCTGAAGAGTTAGGAGAGGACAGGCAGAGGGGCCTGTGGCCTACTGGTTAGCGCTTCGGACTAGCGCTGGAGGGTTGCCGGTTCGAACCCCGACCAGTAGGAAGTGGCTGAAGTGCCCTTGAGCAAGACACCTAACCCCTCACTGCTCCCCGAGCGCCGCTGTTGTAGCAGGCAGCTCACTGCATCAGGATTAGTGTGTGCTTCACCTCACTGTGTGCTGAGTGTGTTTCATTAATTCACGGATTGGGATAAATGCAGAGACCAAATTTCCCTCACGGGATCCAAAGAGTATATATACTTACAGTATACTTATACTTGCCAGGACCGATAAGAATGCTGGGAAAGAAGACGAGAGTGGAAGGGTGAGCCAAATAACAGGTCCTGATGAATGCTCTACAAATAGGCAAGGAATTAATGAGTTAGGCCTATTTAGGTGTGTTGAAATGTTTTCATTGCGTGCTATGCGCACACAATTTCCCCTATAAGAAATTTTACTCCAAGCTCAAATAAAACACACACACACTAAATTAGTAGTATTACTCATTAAAATAATCACTTGTTACAAACTGGAAAATGGTATGCTAAATGGTTAAAAAGAGAAAAAGGAAGTGAGGAGGTGAGATGATCAAGCAATATTCAAACCAAAACAATTGCATCCTAGACTAAACTATGAAAAAAAGAAATCCAAGGCACTCTTCAAAATGATTTAAAAAGCCTTTATTTTACTGGCTATTTCATAATAGAACATTTAAAAGACATAAGGAGAAGCAACCCGCAGACAGCCTTCTTCAGGGTGTGCTTCCCAAACAAACAATTTCCCCTTTTGTGTGCAAATTGCACAACCAAGTTTTCGAATATTTGCTACTTTGACCACAATATCTGGACTTATTCTATACCAATTTATGTTCATATGATTATGGTTGTAATTTGTTCAGCTCTCAATGGCATAAGATACAATGGCAAAATTGTATTATTAGACATTGTTGTTTAAAAGAAAACATATAAACATATCACCCTATGTGTTCATGAATTTGTACAGATAATAAAATGGCAGGAAATTATTTCACCCACCATGCACATTTGTTTCCCCCCAATGTTGACTCATGGCTCCGACCTTGTTTTGACCCCTGGTTTCTGTTGTCCATAACTGCCTACAATATGTTACTATTTGCCTACTATTTCACAGACATCATAATGTTTCTATGGGCCTACTCTTCTTTAACAATCATGTTGGAGCAAGAGATTTGAATGATAAGTCTGGTTGTTCCCCCACAAAACTACAGGTTTCAGAATGAGCAAGCAGCTCTCATTCGCAAAACTGGAAGAAGTACATTGGACCGGTATGAGCAGAGTGTTTTGTTTTTTTTTGTTTTTGTTTTTTTGGACCAAAGTTTTTTACATTACATTACATTACATTTGGCTGACACTTTTTTAACCAAAGCGACTAACAACATGGTAAACAGTAAGTTTTAGAACAATTCTCACAATTTTAGGACAGTTTAAAAAACATTAGAGTACAGTAAGAATAAGTGCGTCGGTGAGTGCTGTTTTTAACAGTTACTTGTCAGTTTAAAACGGCTGGTGAGTGCTAGGATCAGTAAGACTTGCTGTAAGTGTTGCTATGAGAGTAGATGTTCTCTAAAGAGCTGGGTCTTCAGGAGTTTTTTGAAAGTGGAGAAGGATGTCCCTGCCCTTGTAGGAACTGGCAGTGTGTTCCACCAACGAGGAACAACAGATGAGAAAAGTTTGGATTGGCTTGAGCGCATCGGTGGTAGAGCTAGACGTCGTTAGTCAGAGGAGGGATGGCGGTCTGGAGGTAGTGTAAGTCTGTATGAGGGCATTCAAGTAGGTGGGAGCAGAACCGAGACTACTTTGTAGGCAAGCGTTAGAGACTTGAATTTGATGCGGGCCATAGGTAGCCAGTGTAGCTGGATGAGCAGCGGGGTAACATGTGCCCTTTTGGGTTGGTTGTAGACCAGGCGGCGCCGCCCGCGTTCTGGATCATCTGAAGTGGTTTCACTGCGCAGGCTGGGAGACCTGTCAGGAGGGGCATTGCAGTAGTCGAGTCGTGAGATGACTATTGCCTGAACCAGAAGTTGGGTAGCATCTTGAGTCAAGTAAGTCCTGATTTTCCGTGATGTTGTAGAGTGCGAAACGGCATGACCGGGCTTACTGAGGCAACATGATCTGAGAAGTTTAGTTGGTTGTCGAGAACAACTCCTAGATTTCTTGCAGTCCTGGTCGATTGAAACAGACAGGGAGTCAAATTTGATGTTGATGTCGTGGTGTATGGTAGGTTTAGCTGGGATGACCAGCAGTTCAGTCTTTGAGAGGTTCAGCTGGAGGTGGTGTGCCTTCATCCATGTAGCTATGCCTGAAAGGCAATCTGAGATCCGTGCTGAAACCAGGGGGTCGCCAGGTGGAAAGGACAGATAGAGCTGTGTGTCGCCTGCATAGCAGTGGTATGGAGAAGCCGCGGCGAACGGATAATCTGTCCCAAGGAGGTGGTGTAGATAGCAAAGAGGAGGGGGGCCCAGCACTGAGCCCTGGGGACCCCTGTGGTGAGATGGTGAGGTGCAGATAGCTGACCAAGCCATGATAACGCTTAAACGAAGTCCCTGTGAGGTAGGATTCAAACCAGGAGAGAGCAGAACCGGAGATTCCCATGTCAGCGAGTATAGAGAGAAGGATACGGTGATTAACCGTGTCAAAGGCAACCGATAAGTCAAGCAGAATGAGTACTGATGACCGAAAGGTCGCCCTGGCTTCTTTTAAGGCTTCTGTTACAGACAGCAGAGCCGTTTCGGTAGAGTGGCCGCTTTTGAACCCAGACTGATTTGGATCCAGAAGGTTGTTCTGTGAAAGGAAGTCAGAGACCTGTTTGGAGACTGCTCGCTCAATGCCTTTGGATAGGAAAGGCAGTAGTGAGACAGGGCGGTAGTTCTCGACTTGAGCAGGGTTGAGAGAAGCTTTCTTAAGTAACGGTGTTACCCGGCCATTTTGAATGCTGTTGAAAATGTGCCGGAGGTTAGCGAGGCATTGATCACATGTGTGATAGCTGGAGCGATGGTCGGGCTGATGGACTGAAGTAGGCTCAGTAGGTATAGGGTCCAGCGAGCATGTGGTAGGACGGCTGCATGTCAGGAGTCTGGACACTTCACTCTCGGAGAGAGGCGTGAATGCCGAAAAAGATGTTCCAGCAGTCCCTAGAGGTTGTAGGAGTCGCGGTATCTGAGTCAGATCGTTGAGTGGGCATGTAGAGAATTGACTGCTGATTGCCGCCACTTTGTTTTTGAAAAAATGAGGCGAGGGTATCTGCAGTAAGGCTGGATGGAGGAGGAGGCAGCTGAGGGTTGAGTAGCGATTTGAAGGTTAAGAAAAGTTTTCGAAAGTGTCTGTAGCTGTTGATTTTGTCATTGTAGAAAGCAGTCTTAGCAGCAGTGATGCTGGCTGAGAAGGAGGTCAGGAGTGTCTGGTAGTTTTGAGGTCGCCAGCTAGTTTGGATTTGTGCCATTTCCTCTCCAGCGGCTCTGAGTTTGGTGCGCTCTTGTCGGAGGGTATCATTTAGCCATGGATGAGAATGTTTGGATCGAGCTGGCCTTGTGGTAAGAGGGCACAGCTCGCCTAGACACGCAGGTCAGTGTGGAGCAGAGCGAGTCAGTGGCCTCATTAACCTCCAGAGAGGAGAAGGTGTTGAGTGGAGGTAGACCGGAGGCAACCACAGAGGAGAAGTGCATTGGAGACAGGTTCCGGATGTTGCGGCAGAACGTGACCATCGGCTGAGGAGCCGGAGGCTGTTCTGTCAGGCTGACGTTGAACTGGATGAAGAAGTGGTCAGAAAGATGGAGAGGCGTCACCATGAGGGTGTCTGTGCTGCATTTCCGAGTGAAGATCAAGTCAAGCTCTTTGCCAGCTTTGTGAGTCGGGTGGGCTTTGAACCAGTTCGAGGTCAAAGGAGGGACCAGGGCCAAAAAGTCCGCTGAGCCTGGGGCATCTAAGTGGATGTTCATATCACCGAGAACAAGAAGCGGACAGTCATGCTCAGGGATGGAGGATAGCAGAGTGTCAAGTTCGCCAATAAAGTCGCCTAGTTGGCCTGGAGGGCGGTAGATGACCAGCACGTAGAGTTTTGCTGGGGCGATCACTGTGATGGCATGGAATTCGAATGAGACATATTTGTTTGAAGGCAGTAGCGGGTGAATTTCCATTTGTTGGAGATCAGCAGGCCCGTCCCCGCCTCCTTGTCCAGATAGGCGAGGGGTGTGGGATAGTGTAAGGTTAGTGGAGAGTGCAGCCGGGGTGGCAGTGTTCTCTGGTTTGATCCAAGTCTCAGTGAGAGCAAGGAGTTCCAATGAAAGGTGGTTGGCATAGCCAGCTATGAAGTCTGTTTTGTTGACTGCGGATTGACAGTTCCACAAGCCCATGGAGAAGGAGGTTTCTGTCGGTGAGGGCCGTTTAAGTTCCTGGAGGTTAAGGCGATTTCTGCCCCTTTTGGCATGATGCCGTTTTCTGCAATGGCCGGTGATAACAGATATGGTGGAACGGCACATTTTACCGTTGTCGGTGCCTGTGCTCGGTGAACTTGCACAGGTAAACTTGCTTGTCTTGACCGCGTCCGTCTTAAACGAAACGAGGGCTGCCGCTTATGCTGACGCTTCAGCAGCCGCCACTATTGTTATGCTGATAGGAATTGCATGCAGTTGTCCTCGTGTCTCACTAATGATGAATCAGCGTAGACCGCCCTCTGACGTTCGCACAGCTTAGATTGTTCAAAAGGGTGTTAATTACTGTCAACTGAAAGTCCGCTCGCTCACACCGACCAAAACTCACAGTTTCAAGTAGCCTCCTCCCTCAGCTGTTCCCAAACGCCCAGAGTCCAATTCTAAACACTTGGAGAGGATTGGCCAGTAGTAGCCTATGTGTTCTTGCTTTCTCTCTCCCAACTCACTGCAGTTTGTTGTGCTTGTTTTACTCTTCATCAGCTAGTGTGTTGTACAGTGCCGCCACACTAATAAAGTTTCAGTAGTGCTTTTTTCAGACTAACCAGACGTTGTGTATGTCACTAATTATATCTCTCCCGAGTACATGCATTCATGCTGGCTAACGTTGTTGTGTAACAAGAGTAGATGCTTGCATGTTTGCTTCACTACAGTGTAACTCATGTCAAGGCCTGTTTTTAGAGATGCACTAACCTCAAAAGAGGACGCAAAGTACTTGCCTGTCTTGTGTATGCATGAGCATGAGCTTGAATAACCACAAACCTGTTATACATGTTTTGTGCACAAGTTGTTGTGTCTCAAGATATCTGTCTCAAGAAAGATTTTATCCCATAATGTTGTAACAGGCATTTTTGCTATTTATTCATTGTGCCTGATATGATAATGGGTCAGTTCTTTGTTTTGTTCATGAAATCAAAGTGTGGATGTCTTTGTTGCAGGATGAAAAACAAGGCACCTCCTCGATTACCTGACCGAGACTACAGAGGTATGACAAAAGCAATGTTTAATGTAATGCAGGCAGTTACAGCAGAAATTGACACAGGTTTATAAGGGAAGGGTTCCTGACCAAGGATGATATTATGGAGGTCTGATGAAGTGTTATTGTTTAATAATTATATTGATAGGGAGTGTGTGACACTTCTCTACCTGCCTCTCTGAGTGATTTACCAGTAGCTAGCATCTCGCCAGTTAGTCCTTGGTGTGCGTTACACCTACCTTGAATATTATGGAGGTAGACCATCTTGGGACTCCCTCGCTTTCCTATAATTTTCCTGTTTCCTTTTGCTTATTACAGGATAAAGTTGAAAGATGTGTGTCTCAAAGACAGGTTGTGCTGTGACAGTCATAACAAAGAGATCGTTTTCAAAATGATGGTCTGACACTGACCAATTGCTCTTTGTTGTCTTTGTACAGAGGACAATGGAGACGGGAAGATCAGTTCCGGATCAGACTTTGTAAGTGCACATGGCTTTTTAAGTTGTGAAACAGCATTTTACAGTGTGGTACTCTTCAATACTCTAATGTCTCAGGAGCTCAATTTCACCCTGTGAAATGATTAGTTTGCAATACATTGGAAACATACGGAACCTTCTAGATATTTAAGGCAGAAAAACACTCTACTTTAAAATGAAGCCATCTAATAGTGAAATAATAAATGCTGATTTAACATTCTAGGACAGTGACACATATGAGGACCCACAGGCTGAGAATGATGACAGCTACGAGCCACCACCATGTGAGAGAGTTTTCAACCCCACCTCCTCCATGTCTGTACACAGAGAGGAGTACGCAGGTATGTTAAGTCCTGCACGTGCACCACATTTGATGTGCGATTAAGACTAAACACTGACTTTAGACAAAGTTCTATATATATATACTAAATAGATATAGACTAAGCCATAGTCCTTGTGTGTCCTCAATGGGCCCTATCTTTACGGTCTGAAACACATGGTCTGAAGTGTATGGTTTAAGCACATTTAGGGCATGTCTAGTCTAGTATCTTGACAGCGTGAAATGTTTGCTAGATGCTAGGTGCATTGTTGAAATGGGTTGTTATGTTTCTTAATTAGTCATGGCTGTGTTTTGGGCGTAACATCCATTAAACCAATGAGAGTGACATCTATCATTCCCATTAAGAGTAAGGAGAGCAACATTAAACAGTTTGTTGGTATTTTGACGACGAGTGAGCGCGTCTCTGCAGAAGGAATCTGTGAATCCGTGTATGCAAAACCAGGATTACTAAAATGTGTGTTTGACTAGCAGAGTATAGCTTACATGCATCTACACCTGCCTATTATTTGAACTCAGAGGCACTGCGGTGAAGTTAGTTTCAGGTTGGATATTCAACAGATATTCAGTATATTCATTGTGGCTGGTTTCACCCAGTCGAATATCCAACCTGAAATGAACTGCACTGCGGTCTCATAGGCAACGACAAAACAAGGTCTTACACTTTTTACACTTTTTACTTTTTACTATTTACTTTCACTATTGACTGACAAGGGGATACAATCGAAAGCATAACCTGAAAAAAAGTAACACTTACCCCAATAATATTCGAATGACTGAATAAAAATCCTGAGCACATCCACGCAGACCAGTCATGTTGCCTGAGACTCGTTGCTGTCTCACCAATTGTTACATTTCGCCTTTTACACACGCCTTTCACTTTAGACCAGGTTTTTCTTGGTCAGTGGCATTATCATTTTTAGTGACCTTAAAATAGCCATTTTTGCACTATGCACCTGACCACACCTATTTTTTTCATTGACACACCCGTGGGTGCACTGTTCATTTCACAACTTTTGAACTCGAGCATTTGGCAGTAAAATCATTACTTCGGTGGAAGTGGAAGATAAGAAGAAGATTTGCGTCACGCTTGGCACCATGACGCACCGGATGTAAGATGGGGCCCAATGACTTAAATGTCATGAAAAATGGAAACTGTTGTCTAATGTGACATTCTACACATTCATTTCCACTTATTTACATACATATTCTGAGAACACCTCCCACGGTGATGCCTGGTGCTCTCTGCATGATGGGAACATTTTGAACCCATGCTGCTTTGGTACAAAATATAGTGTTTGGTCCTTGAGGGATTTGCAACTCACGTACATGTGGCCCTTATAAGTCAAACCAGGTGAAGCATGAAGACCACCATCTTGTCTGTGTGAAAAGGTTCTTGCAACTTTAGTCATTCTTCTACTTCCTGTTTCTTTTACCTTCCACTTCTCTTTTCCAGACAGGTGTTCCAGGCGGCCGAGCCCAGCTCCTCGCATTGCTCAGCGACAGTCGCGACCCCGACCCCCTATTCTACCCACCAGGACCCAGTCAGAAGAGGAGGATGAGGTAAGCCCGGAGGATTGTTTTTAGTTCTCATTAGCTAAATCAGCTATCGGTTGCTGTAGTTTGCCAGCGTGTGAAGATTTTCACATTATAATTGTGTTGACAAGTATCAGGAGCCACTTCCCAAAACCTGACTGTCTGATTGAATGTGCCGTTCCTATAATATTTGTTTGTACATAAAATATTCATGTTGATTCAAATGGTTTTAGGGAATCAATAGTAGTGTGTTAAACTGTGCTATATTTTGCTCCCAAGTGCATGTTTTGCAAAGCTGTATTATCTATTTGGCATACAGTGAACATCTTCACTCAGTGGATTTCAAATTGTGATGGTAGGTAGCTGGTATTCATAGACATACAGAAAACAGTACCTCGTAATTTCTCAAGTTTGATACAGTAAGTTCATATAATACATTTCTAAGTAGCCACTTACAACAATTGTGTATCAACTTGGATTTAAATGATCAATATGCCTTTTTACCAAGTATATTGACCATAATGATCCTTCTCTCAAAAAATCTAAGCATTTAATCTGATATGACTTTTCATCATAATAGTGAACTAATATTGTCATTAAGTAGTTAGTTAATATGTTCTATTATCGTTAGCAGAATTTGAACCCATATTATGTTGTTTTATAATTCACAATCTCACTTCTCTGCAGGATTATGTTGAGCCAGAAGCAGCCACTGATGATGACTACATTGAGCCGTCAGGAAATTCTCTGCGTAAGTCAGGCGCTGATGACAAAACAAACATCAGAGGCCATACATTTGGAATTTAAGCATGCTATAGAATAATCTCCTAATCGTTTTTTAACACTGTGGTTGTGTTGTGTTGACGTTGGTTGTATAGACCCTCCTGTGAACAGAGTTATGAAGCCAATGAGGCCCCATTGTGTAGCACCACCAGGTACATTTACAGATGGGTCCAAATGCATACTGTGTGTGGGATGCAGATCTGTGTCTTTTGTCTTGCATACTGTATATCCAACTGGAATGTTTCAGTTGTCAGAGTGGTAATACACAGACATAATGTTTTATTCATAGATGTATATGAGGTTCCGGACACAAATGTAAGTACTATAATTTATTATTTTTTATATGTCTTTCTGTTACCAACTTCTCTAAAATGACATAACAGTTTCAGTAATCTTGAACAGTTAGGAGCAAAAAGTACACTTAAATGGAAACATTATTCAGTCACTGTAACTGTCTTAGTTATTGTAATGTCTTACTTTCCAAATATTCCAAATATAAGTTTATTACAACTGAATTGTGTCCATCTCTCAACAGGATGGTGTCTCAATGTCAAGGTTAGTGTCACCATATCTCATTTGCAACCCTGTTTCCAAAAACATTGAGGCACATATGTTGCTGGCCTCATATTCAAAATGAGCTTTTTTTCCATAAAATAGCAATTTTCAACCTTTTGTTCTTTTTGGAAATAAATATGAGTGTGCAGGTCATCACATTCTCTTTTCATTTACATTGAGCACAGTGTCACAACAATTTGAAAATGGGGTTGTATTTACACATTGTTTCGTTTAAAAAAGGCATACATGCCATACCATGAATTCATTGATTCATTCACTCATTCTTTTACCATAAAAAAAACGAATCAGTTTTTGTCTCATAGAAACTACTGGCCTATGACTGTACTGTCAATGTGTTCTCATCGTGACACAGTTATGGTCAGTCCTCATGACCCATCAGCCACCCACCGTGTCAACTTCTGCTTTTCCCACCCACGTCAGCATTTTACAATAAAACCCCCCCCCCGTGAATATTTCATCACTCACTATGGGTTTTCTTCCACAGGTCCAGATCTCAACTTCAGCCTCCCTCACAGAGGAGACCCCCCAGACCCAGCCCACGGTACTGCACTCCTTCAGTCTTAAAGCAACACCAATGATTATTTTGTACCTTAAAATAATGTTTCCAAAATCGTTTCAGTGGTTTATCAACTCGATGCAGGGTGATCGGCACTTTTGAATTCACTTTGCGACCCTCTATCGGCTATAACCGCACAATGCAAGTTTGCCAGATTGGGTAGCGGATCTGTAGTTTGATGGAATGAGACATAAGAAACTAGAAATTTGATTTGCTTCTGCTGTTTCAATACATTATACTTTCATAAAATCATGCAACATACTGTACTCTACCTTGTCTGTGGACATTGTTATTTCCAAAGCCGGAGCTGGATAAACAAATAGCATGCGTACAACAGAGGAAAAGTGCTTTGGTGGTGGGCCAAGAACAAACCTGACCCATATGTTCAAGAGAAACTCCGGTCTAACAACAACCTAGGTCTTATGTTTGGATGATAATGAGTGTAACTTTTGGGACCAAAACGACACAGTTGAGTAACACCGGAATATTGCAACTGAATAAGATATAGCATAGTCTTTGGCAGCTTTGCTATGTCAAAGTAAATCACTCTTTTAAGCCATGAAATAGGCTCCAAAAGTCATTACACGTCTATGCCTTGATGGAGAGGGCTGAACTGTTGCATTGAACAGTCAAAATGAATCAGTATTTTCATGTTGTGCACCAGAGCATGTTTTCCTGTGAGATTGAAGATTTTAAACAGACAGTGCAAGCCAACATTCTGATGTTTCTGTGGCTTTTGTCATCCCAGACTGCATAAGCGGAAGCCAGCACCTCCGCCCAAGCCAGTAAGTATATTCTCTGACACACTCATGCTTCCATTGGTATGATTAAAATGATGATAAACAGCCTGTAATTCCTGTGGGTGCATATGGTCTCTCTCTCTCTGGTGTGTGTGTGTGTGTGTGTGTGTGTGTGTGTGTGTGTGTGTGTGTGTGTGTGTGTGTGCTCTTGATGTGTGTGTTCTAGATTTGACCAAAAAGCTACAAAATAAATGACATTTCTGTATCTACATTATGCACCTCAGTCCTTTGTGTTTTAACTGAAGAGAAAGAATTACAGTCATTCTTTTTGTGCTTAGGCATCTTTAGTACCCTGTTTCCTGTTTCCCAACAGGAACCTGTTGATGCTGATGATGATGATGAAGAATATGAGATCTGCGATGGAGTTGAAAGTCTGAATTTCTCTTTATTCATTAATAGCTATGCAGTATCTAACATTTTTTCTATTCAGTATCTAACCGTTTTTATTTGAATGCCACTGAATGTCATTTTATTTTGTTATACACAGAGTGGTCTGTTCTTTATATTTTCAAAATTCTGTACATTTTACAATCATTATAAGGAGTTGGAAACCTAGTCATTTATTTATCAGCTTTCATCTCATGCATGATATAACAAGATAAACCCTTCACCTCTCATCACAGCATCTGTCTCACATGTTATTTTAGAAATGAGTGTAAAGACAGAAAAACTTGCTCCTACACCTCCCATGCCTCTTCCAAAAACGTATGTATTCACAATGAAGTAGAAAGTAAACACCACCATGGCAGAGTCTCTTTCTTTCAGTTTCAGAGTGCTAACTTTATATTTATTTTTCCAGGAGGAAAAATCTACTGGCAAAACCGGTATGCATTTTTATGCATATTTTTTTGTCTGTTTTTATTATTGATTTATGTAGTATGAGTAGTATTTTTTGTTGTGGATTCCTGTATTATGTTCCTTTTTTAATGTTCCAGAAACCACCAAGCATTCCAGGCACCAGAGACCATGAAGGTATCAGCTAATATTTATTACTGCTATTATAAGTGCAGTATAGTTGCCAATTCCACCTTCAAACATTTGGTAGGAATTAACCAAAACATTTGCCTTTATTTAAGACAGATCATTAACTTAAATACACGTATATTCTATTCTGAAGTTTTTAGTGGAAACATGCTAAGAACCAACTACATGAACACTATATTTGTTTTTTGACTGTTTAGATTTCCCTGATTTGCCAACAAAATTAATTCACCATCCACAAGCAAATCTACACTCAAATGCCCAAGTGCTACAGAACTGAAACTGAAATACATACCTAAAACATCCTCACTCTCTTCACTCATGTATTTACCCTATTATATGATGCAATAATCCAAGGTCTTTTTTGACGTCTCTGTTCTAGCCTCACTCCATGGACGGCCAAGTCCACCAGAACCCCAGTCACGGTCTCCACGCAGGGATTTCCACCTGGCCAGGTAAGGCCAGCATCAAGACACAGAAGTATTGCATCTCTGTGGAGCCTTGTTTCCTCTTTCATATCTAAAGTCCCCTATTCTACTTTCTCCCACAGGTTTTCTGTACCTCAGGGTGAGAAAGAAACTTTCACTATTTCTCTACCTAACACTATATCAGGAAAAAAATCACATAACGTTATCCAGAGTGTTGCTTTTATTATGCTATCAGTATGGTCACAGAGATAAATAATTTTATTTTGTGATGTAGCCTACTGTACATTTTTGTGAACTTTTAAAAATACTTTTCTTTAAAACACCCAGCAGCAACAGAGAATGAAAGTAGAGAATCAGAGGAGGTAAGATCACTAATCCTCACCTTTAACAGTGATTACAGACACATTTACAGACAATTACACAATTACAGACAAATTACAGTCAGTAATGAGTAGTTTTATGATGCAATTGGCTTTGTTAAACAAAAGGCATCCCTCCTTTATCAGGCCATTTTCATTTGATAGTCGTATATACTTGGAACTGATGATCACAACTTTGACGTTGGCATGATGCTATTTTTAAATTGAAAGTTGGCACCATTGTTGCCATTGTATTTACAGCTAGAGCTGACATTGAGTTTGACCTAGGCCTACTGAGGAAACAGCTATAACTCCCCTGCCATGCTATAGCTTCTAAACATACCTGTCAGGTCAGCAGTTGGCTTCTCAGAATAGACACAGATACGTGGTGGACAGAAGTCTTAAAACAAACACTTCATGTATTGCTTTGTTTGATAATAAAACCAGTCAATTCAAAGAAGAAAAAAAAACACTTCTGTTATTTCAAATAACCACACAACTTCTGCTTTTCAGAAAGCCGGTGTTCTCAAGAAACCCTGGTATACTACCACGTGTGACCGTAAGATGGCTGAAAAAGCGTTGTTGCGTGCAAACAGGGCAAGTCTGACCTGTATAATTCAATGAATACATATCCATTTTGTCAGGAAACTTTTGGACATATTTTAACGACACTAGGATTCTTCACATAACTCCTTATTACCATAATTACATCCTTTGAGCATGGTGATGAATGCCAACCAAAATGATTTAGCTTAACCGGTAATTATATTGGGAAATAGTTTGGATGGCACATATTCAATTAGCATGCACAAGATGTGGTTGAAATTTGTTCAGAATGCCTGTCTGACAGTTTTATCATTTCAGGACGGAGCATACCTGGTGAGAAAGAGCTCGGGGCATGACACACAACAGCCTTTCACCCTGGTGGTGTTCTACAACGGTCACGTCTACAACATCCCCATCCGCTTCCTCCCCACCTCACAGCAGTATGCCCTGGGCAGGGAGAAGATGGGAGAGGAGGTAGGGTGGACACCAGCAGTCTTGTTCTTTTCTTTGCATTATTTTAACTTAAAAAGATATAATGTCATGCATAACTCTTCTTTAAAGGTGCCATGTGTAATGTCCGGCAAAAAATAAATTCATACTCCACATTCCATAAAAGATGGGGGCAGTATACCTCCAGAAAGTGAGTTGGTCTACCCTAGAGTAACAACCGAGACACGTGTATTGCAGTTTGGCTGGCGGTTATGTTGCCCGCATACCGCCTCCCATGGCCGAAACTGGTATTATGACAACTGTCGGGCTGTGGCTAGTAATTTAGCATGCTAATTCAGGTTATTATCTCTGCAGCACTATACCTTGTCATTTTTTTAATTACATCATCGCCCTTATTTTTTTCTCATTCTTTTGATGCGTGTAGCTCATTTTTTGGATATTTTTACCTCAATTCTTACACATGGCACCTTTAAGTAAATTATATACATTAGCCTGTTTATAAATAACTAGTTTTTCCTCCCTGTTATCACTGACTCCCACACTGTGGGAGTGCTGTGATTAAAAGCTCAGTGCCACGGTGTCTATCTGGCCCTTAAGCCTGAATTGGCACCGTCTTAAGGTGTGATTAGTAATAAGAAGTGACTAGGGTACCAATAGTGCTGCACACGCAGTATCACTTCATCAGTTCTCCCATTTCTGTTTCCCCTGAAGCATTTCAGCTCCGTCTCGCACATCATTGAGAACCATCAGCGCAACCCTCTGGTTTTGATTGACAGCCAGAGCAACACCAAAGACTCCACCAAGCTGCTGCATCCCATCCAGGTCTGAGAGTCCTGATGTGGGGCTTCAGCAGAGGCCGGAAGCAATATGGCTCTGGACGTCAGGTCTTAACTCCGAAAAGGCCAATGTACAGATGAACTGTGTCTGAAACTGACCAAAACTTTACTCAGTGTATACGCAGACCATGACTTGACTCGGAAGTATGGATATACAGTATGTAGGGATGTTTTAATGTACCGTGGATGTAGTAATACCAGGGATGACATGTTTAAACAGAGCACATGTACATTCCGTTGGACTGTTAACATTGCTATTATGTTCTATAAATTCAATTGGAGTTTTCACCCTGGGCTCTCTAATTTATAACGTTTTCATTTATATACTCAAACACCATTACTGTCAGCATTTTTTTTGTAAGTTCAGGATCCATAAACACTACATAAATAACAACTGAAGAGCCATTTGGTAAGATTTAAAAAATGTATTACAGCACTTTAATGCCCAGAAACAGTGGGACATAAGAGGATGGTACAAAGAAGAATCACTGAGTTCAGTCTAATTCAGGCACTTCAAGATGATCTCTTACATCCACCCGACAGTGGACAGCTGTTGACCAAACCAAACAGCATTATGGACAGATGATTGTCTAGAGCATTTCTCAGTGCAAAAGGTTCTTCAGTGCATGGACTGTAATGTTCTGTTGTACAGATTATAATATAAAGGTTCTGCTGTTACATGGCTCACAATGTCAACATAGTAGATCTCCGAGTCTTTAAGTTCAACTCTGACTTAGCTAATGCATGGCAAGACTTTCAGCCTATTCAAAAGTGCGGCAATTATCAGAGTGCAAAAATAAATAAGTCATCTTCAAGTCAATGAAGAAGGAGCTATAGATTAATCACATTCAGCTACTAGGAAGGTGTTCCCTGAAGATATTTCACCTATACAACTATTGCATAATCAATGTGATCTAAACAGACTTTGGTCATAGAACAACATTCAGTCATCTTTTTCTGTGCCACTGAAGCACAACAAACACCTCAAGATCATCATCTCTGTAACCCAAAGTGTAGTAAATTTGCTTAAACCATAATGGTAGTGGGTCATTTTGTGGATTTTTGCTATTGAAAAATAAATGGTAATATACATGATTCAAAAAGGTTTAGGTTTAGCAGATAGTTGATTGTCAATTACTGAAACATAATGCACCATAGACATCTGGCCTAACAGTTATGACAATCTATTTGATTAAAGCTCAGCATTTGTAGATGTGAAAAATAAAACTAATTTACAAAGAGAGAATAAGAAAAAAAAAATAGCTACACATACAATAAGAACAGTTTGCTAACATGATGATGTATTTCCTGAAGTAGTGTTTCAGGGAATCTCAATTAACACAGTTGAGCGAAGCCTGGGGATTATGTAACAATGCAAATACAGTGTTTTGCCCTTTTCATTCCTGAGTGTATAGACAAACAGTACGTACAGAACTGGACAAAATTGCAAAATAGTAGTCTAACAGCGTAGACAAAAAATTAAATAAAGCAAATACAGTTGGTGTACCACAAAACTTGAGCAACGTTTGTGTTGTGGTATAAATAAAATCAATTCAAGTCATAATTCAATTTCTATTTGAGCTTTACATGGTTTTGAGAACTATGACGAGGTAGGACAGACTACCTAACTAAAGGACATCAATCCATCTCTCAAGTAACTGAAACTATGGTGTTTTCCCACACTGTTACATTACATAAAATCATCCTGAGGTTTCTGGATTAACATAATGCTCAACATTATATGGGAAAATCAAGCTTATTTGCTCTCATTGGCTTTTAAACCAGCTTCTCCAATCACTGGTGGCTTCCATTAAATGCCTCTGACCGTGGCAGATGAAATCCTCCTGTTTGGTGAAGAGACGGCCACAAAACCAGCACCGCAAGGACTGGTGTCCCCCTGCGTTCACCACCTGGTATGCGTTCTGGCCAGACCTCCTCAACTTTAGCTTCAACGAGAACCTCTCCTTGACCGTGTTACCGGGTTGGGCGCGACGCGGTGAAAGAGGGGCGCTGACGGACGCGGGCAAGGAAGCCCCCCTGTCGATCTCCAAGCCCGAGAGGGCCTTCAGCGTCTGTTGGCACAGCACCACTTTCTGGACCTCGTTGCCGTACTTGTGGACCACGCGCATAATGTTGGCCACCTCAGGGATGTTGGCATCGGGGTGGTTGAGCACAACGACGGGCTGGTCCCCCTGCGGCTTCTTGATGAGCTGGAAGAAGCTGAGGGGGAAGAGCCGGAGGGTCTTCTCCATGTGCCGGGGGGACGGCTCCCAGCAACCAGTTTCTGTGGAAGAAGAGCCAGAGTCAACATCCCTCCTGGCTTTGGAGGCTGGTCGCTCGTCGCAGCAATCAGGGGATGAGTCCCTCGGCCTCTTGTTTACTGCCATTTCAGTCCTTTGGGTCGACAGCTCCTGAGGACCAGGTTTTTCCACTGCATCTAAAATGGAGAGAAGAGACATTGTTTGAAATATATGGTGACTTATTTTTATAAAACATTATACACAAGTATACACAAGAGATGCAGACAGTAAAATGTACATGCCTTTTTAAGAGTATGACAGCACAGATCTCACAGCGATGGTAGATGACATTAAACACCTAATGCTTCATCTGTGCAGGTTAATCAGATGTTTTGTTGTCTAAAATAGATAGACTTACAACAGTGTAATTCTAATGGCACAAAACATCAGAAAGTCCGATAACACTTTACTTGGATAGTCTGCCCA
Source organism: Alosa alosa (assembly GCF_017589495.1). NCBI lineage: Eukaryota > Metazoa > Chordata > Actinopteri > Clupeiformes > Clupeidae > Alosa > Alosa alosa. Next base: position 10,831,452 of record NC_063206.1, on the reverse strand, counting down.
CAGAGACTTAATCGTTTATCTGTTATGATTCAAGTTCAGTATGTAAAATTGCTGTTGAACAATTATTGAAAATCACCTTAAGCAAATCCAACCCCTAACCTAAAACGTAAACAAATATTGTAGTTACAGATAGTTTGTTGATAATCTGAGCATCTGCATGTAGTCTGTGGTGAACTATTCATGTGTGACCGACATTCTAATGTCCAAAGCATCTCCACATCTTGTTTTACAGTTATTTACAATTTTTCAAGTCAGGTAACCACTAAACCTTAGGCAAAGACACACCTAATAAACCAAATATGTGGGCCCATAGAAAATCAACACTATCAATTCTATAAATCCATGCATATGTAGTGTCTCTATTGCATATAAGAAAAATGCATAGAGCTTGTAGTTTTCTTTGATGATAGTATACCAACAAAGCCACCTACAGCACTAACCTTGAGTGCAGGCCAGAGGCTGAACAGTCCTCAGTTCGGTAATAGGCTCTGGTGTGACATCAGGAGATGATACAGAACATAGAGTCTCACTGTTCTGAGGACAAGTGGTCTGGATTGAAACAGTGGAACCCTGCAGCGATTTCACTGACTCAGCTGTTCCAGAGACCCCAGAACCATCTGCGTTATTTTCCGGGACTTGAGACTCCCTGATGTCCGTGCTGCTTGTGCCGTCATCGGTATGGGAATGTTCTTTTCCATCCCCGCACGACCAGCGGGGAGAGGCAGGAAGTGTGTCAGCCTCTGGAGGAGACGGCAGGCCTGGAAAGCCTCCATCAGATTCGGAGCCGGAATCCCCCTCTGCAGCTGGAGAGAGACACTCATCAATCACATCTACGGTAGCGTTTACTTTATCCATGGAGGGCTGATCAGCCTTGTGCAGCAAACCTAAGGAGCCGTCAGAGACTGTGTGTGCCATAACGGGCATGAGGAGAGTCTTCTTTGCACGCGGTTGCTTCCTCACCTCCTGTGCTGAGCTTGGCATATTGTCACCTGCTTTGTGACTATCCTCAGCCACATCTTGATTAAGACAATGATTGTCGTTGCATCCCTGATTTGGTCCATTGCAGAACCCCTGGTCTTCACACTGACCGTGTGCAGGTTTTTCCAAGGGACTACAGTCTGCGTCGGTCTTTCCAAACGGGGGAGAATATGTGCTGATTACTTCATGTGCTGAAATCCCGTTACATGCCTGGGGCTGTTTTACAGAATAGGCTGGATCACTTTGGTCAAGAATTTGAGGCTCGCTTGTAGTGCTGCTCAAAATGCCTTCAGTGGGACATGGTGTTGACTCAACCACGTCTGCGATTTCTTCCTTTGGTGCCGGCGTGACTTTCAGCACCAAATGTTTTTTGCCATCCACCATCTTAAACCCCTGAACTTTAGTGGTGCAATTGGGAGGGAGGGAGATATTATTTCTTTCCATGAGGACAGCCAGATCGTTATTGCTGGGGTTAACAGCTTCTGGAGGCAACGATATGACATTTTTTGGTAACAGCAGTGATGCTGGCGTAACGGGCCGGCTGAGATTTTTGAGTTCTTCTTTTATTGTGGTCTTCATGCCACTTTTTTCAGCCGCAATAGTCCTCTCAAGATACTTGTTGGTTGCCTCTAGAGTTTCTTTTGGATTCAGCAGAAGGCCATTTTCATCTAGCATCCCCTCCCCTGACAGAGAGAGATACCCCCGAGCCATCCAGGACTCTGCTTTTAGTGGGTGCTTTTTCAGATGTAGCTTAAGTCCAGCTGATTCATCGTCTTCCACCTTTGGCTGAATGTGCTTCTTCCTCCAGACATACTTTCTTTCTTTTTCTTTCCCGGCAACAGCTGCCTTGTGCTTCAGGTAATCGTTCTGAGAAGGTTTTTGCGAGTCAAACTCATACTTGAGGGGATGTCCCGTCGAGGTGAGCGAGAGGTAACTGTTTAAATCGTCGCTTTGGCCTGCGCGCACGTCTTTGGCGTCCCCAGACAGTTGCGGTTCGTGTCTGACATGTGTGTGTTGCAAAAAAGTCCCAATGTCTTTCGTATAGAGATTACACCTCACACAGGTAAACACCCCATCAAGGCTGTGGGGGGCACAGAGGCTTTCAGTCAGCTGCGGGATTGTGTGCTTGACGTCTTCACAAACCCCCTGCCCCTGAGGCGAGAGTCCACTCTGCAGAGTGTCCAAGGCGTTAGCGGGGGGAGCAGACGGCGAGCTTGCTTTGTGAACTTCTTCAGATGTCTTCAGCTCACTAGACACTGCGCTGCTACTGCGGCTCTCATGCTGAGGCGTGGGTGGGTGCTTGGTTATGTCTGTTGCATGCTGATTCGGCTGTTTTTTGGGGGACCGCAGGGCAGATATTTTACGATCAGATTGCTCTCTCTGGTGCACACTGTTGTTTTCAGTCTTATCAGCTTTTGAGTGCCGAGTGGTGTCTTTTCTTGTGCGGAGTCTTTTGCACCAGTTCCCTTTGTCATTGTTGACATACTGGCTTTCCATTTTGATATTCTGTTTCATATTAACTTAAAAAGCCTGAGGGAAAAGCATAAACAAAGAGTATGTCATATGTGAAAAGTGATTTGTATACCTTCAGTCATTATTGGTATATTGTATAATGAGCTAGGGGTGCATTCCACATGAATTAAGATGTTATGATTAACAACAATTCAATCATTGTTACTGTGTTATTAATTGTATTAATTTGTGTACCAGGGACGCTTATCAGTTAGCCTACAGCCTGTGCTGCTGGAAGACAAAGGCATGATTAACAGTCAACAGGGATATTCAGATCTCAAGGTTTCCATTACGCCTAATATAGATGGTCCGTGGTGGACTGTATTGACATTATGTTGTTTCATCACGATCTTCGCATTCTCGGATTAAATGAAAGACTAGTGTAGACTATCCAAGAGTTCTAATATTGCAAGATGCTTTCAGTTGAAATGCATTGTGTAAGACTACATTGTGCAAGCATAATACGGCCTGAAATTCAACTGGGGGAAATAGACAGTCTCTCAACTGTCTCGCAACAAATATTTTCACTAGTCTATTTTTGTGAAGTGAATGCAAAATCGTGACAGGCTATTTGAAAGTTTACTGTCGTCCATACAGCGCTACAAACTCGCCTGTTGCATTTGTAATTCTGATGCAAACTACCAAATAAAAATATGTAGTTTTAGTAATTATATACTTTTAATTCCTTGCTATGCTTGCACGTCTCGTGTTTCAAGAGACTGTGTGATCTTTACGTGTTGAGTCAGTACGAGCTTCAAACAATCCACTTTAATGCTAAAACGCCTACGTTAACTACAGATGGACATTCCTCATGACTACAGTAAACTGTGTCAATACCGTGTGGTCTAGACAACAGACGAAAATTGTGCATGCAACATTTACAATAGTTATTTGATCAACATGTCCAACAAACATCATGCAACGTAATGTCTTAACGTTACCTCCTAAACTTGCAGTTCAGTAAACAGCGGCCATGACACCTCAATCCGGGGGATGATTGAAGTCTGGAAGCCAAGTGTAGCAAACTCAACCTTTTGAAGTCCCAAAACGGATGAGAGCGAATTACTTGTTTCACCATCAACCATTTAAACTACCGTGGCATTACATGTTACACTTTGTTGTTTTTGGAATAGCGCTGCCATGAATGTACACTGATGGCTACGGCCAACTCGGAAGGGGATTTGTTATTCAGATGACACGTGCTTCCTCTTTCAAACTATCTGCACAGTTTATAACTGTTGTATAATACCAGCTGTGGCGCTTCAACATGCTATCACGATAGAAACAGTTCTGTATAGGAAGTACATGGTACGAAATGAGAGCCCAATGTGTGGTTCGTTTGCTAAATATGCTCCCTGTTAGAATAAGCCGATTAACTACAACGCCTCATCTTGACAATATGTGTGTATGGTCATACATTGTCTTAAACTGATCTAAATTTTAGCGTTAAAATTCATGATAGGCCTACATATCACACTGGTTGCCGTGTACATATAATAGGCCTAGTTTTTGAAGAGTATTAATGTCTTCAAAACTACATTAACAATGCATAATCTAATATTGCAATACACTACTTGCATGTGCATTGCATTATGGTGTTGATCTGTTTAGCCTATTGTTTCTGAAGAGGGGGGGGTTTATGGAGTAGATAGTGATGAGAAGAATTCGATTGGTCCATAACCTAGGCCTAGTCCTTGGTAGCCTATGCCCTAACCCCCCTGAATCAAGTGTTTTAATAATTTCATAAGAAATAGGAATTGCTGTTTATAGCCTAGGTGTTTGCATAAAGTAGCTTAATTTTTAGCATCCTACTTGCAATTACAATAATTCCCTGACAGTAATATTGTTACATTGTTGCCTAATGCTACTGAAGTCAGCCACAGGCACAGCACTTAAAGACCAAAAAAAGTAAATAAAAGTAAATAAAACTAGCTCAGTTGAACTTGATACAAAGGACAAGGCTAATGCAGTGTAAGTCTTGTCTGAATGATGTGTGGATAGAATATCTGCTTGATTTTCTGCATTTTAAACATCCTTTTGTGTCGCCTACCACTTAGATCCTATTTTCTCTCATTTCTGTCATCGAGGCGTTGTTAAACCCTTCAGTGCCCAGCATTAGGGTTTGTGGATGTCTCGGCTGTTATTACACATCCAGGCAGATTGCCCAGAATACCATTACACTGCCAAGCTCAGTAAATTCCATAAGCAGAGCAAACATGGACATTATTGTTAGGCTGTGTAATAGGGCTGCTTTCACTTCTACATTGGACCTAGAGACTGCCATAATTTTAGAGGCGTAGGGCATATAATGCATCACATATTTCATGTAGTTCAGATCACATTTGTGGTATACATTGAGAGCAGAATGAGATGAACACAGCATGCACATCATAGAAATGGTTATTCTGTTCTTAAAGGTGTCAAGCATTAATTCAATGTTGTAGACATAGCAGCTAGTGAGGTTTATTTCAACCTAACCGAATTCTGTTACACTGACATGTCTAGATGATCTAATAAACAATAAAGGCTAACACAAAATAAAATAACATTTTCAATTTTCAATTATATTCCATTTTCTTTTCAACCTGTTGAGTAGGTGTTTTTTGTTTTTGAAATTAGACTAGTGCATGCCTAATGTTGATGATGGTTTCAGACATGATTCTTTAGTTTAGCCACATTTTCATTTCTTTTGGCTATATTGACTGTGGAAACCAGCTTGGACATAGGCAGCAATTTGACATGATGTATTTTTTTTTGTTTTTGTTTTATCGCCTTGGTTTTTTAGGCTACTCAATTTCATAAATATGCTTAAAGGTGCTTCATCCTATGCATTAGAAGTGAACAATTTGACCATGTGTGTTGAGGTTGATCAGTACTCTATATAGGCCTATCTGTTTTAGAAACCCAAGCCAGCATCATTTCCATCATCACACTTTACCAACTGGGGTGGGTGGGGGGTTGTTCCTAATAACTTCCTGTTCTGCTCATGGGAGGCGGTTCCAGACTTTAACTGGACCGTGAGACTTTTCGAGAAGACATCGAAGTTTTTCCAAAGCTGACAAACCCCAAAATTGAGTGGTATTATTATCTTATGTGGCGTTTTCTTGTGACAAGTTACACAACCAGTATTTAAGCTGTGACTAGCCGGTATGCCAAACGTGAAGAAAATGAGATTCGGCCCTGATTGTGCCTCAAAGTAAGTCTACGTCTGATTGGGCGTTTGTTAGGAAGTTCAGAGTGTAAGGGAACATCCCATTGGTAGAGTATAGCCACTCCATGTGTTCCAGTCTTGCTTATTGTAAACTTAGACAATGAAACCGTAAACTTCGTGGTTCATTGTCAACATTGTTTTACTCTTCAAGACTCTTCAGAACTCAGCGCGTTCGTCCTCGAACGTAGTCGTGAGTCCATGTTTGGGGGTAAGTGTTTGTGGGTGTCTACTTAAATTGATCGTGAAACATTTTGTTGAAAAGCTACAGACAGACAGACCAGTTTGGCTGAAACAAAATTATGCCCACTATGACCGCTGAATGTATGATTTTGGCCACTGTGCCAACCTAGTCGCACCAGTGCTGAGTAGCTTTGAGCGAGTGTGATAGACTACAATGTAACTTTACAGAGTAGGCCTAGCCTAACTTTACAGAGTAACTTTTAACTTTGTTCCTGTCTCAAAGGCCTTCGCTTCGGCTACTCATCCAGTCCATTCATAACTCCCATCGGTCTAGGTCTAGGTGGCATAGATAAATGTAGGTCAGTAAGCTCTTGGATAATGGTCTCTTCGTATTGTTTATATGATCAACTTGCATCAGATTTTTCTATCCAGAGTAGACAATTTTGAGGCTAATATAAATCTTGAATTTTGCACGCCTCCGATGCGTACAATCAAGGCGTTTTGACCATGTCATGGGTTCAGCTGAGGACACTCACTGACCCACTTGAAAATGGCATTCATTCTCCCAAAGTAAAAATAGCCTCCATGAACTTGATGTAGCCTACCTATTGGTGCTGCATTTTTTTTCAGGCAGCCCGACACATTTAATTCAATGGAGCTTGAGGGCCAATGGTGGAAAGGACAACTTGCAGGAGACATACACCAGGCTCTCCGCCTCAAGGTAAAAGGCTGAAAGCCTACATCTGAAATGTATAGCCTATTGGTTTCACTTTCCCTCCCTATGCTGCTTGTTATGACTTCATGGGCTATTTCTTATGATATGTGAATCATTAGGCCCATTCAGTGCATGCAACATTTTAAACCATAGGCCTACTTGTTTGACTATTCCAGGAGCTCAAGCTGCCTGTTTACAAAGGTCAGTCTCCACAACTCAACTTGAGGCGCTATTTTGCTGACCTCATAGCAGTAGTGAGCAATCGCTTCAAGCTGTGCCCAGCAGCCAGGCACCTTGCAGTTTACCTGTTGGATCTCTTCATGGACCGCTATGACATCTCTGTGCAGCAGCTTCACATCGTCGCCCTATCCTGTTTACTCTTGGCTAGTAAGATTTTCTTTTTATTAAAATATGTGCCCATTATGTGCAATCAGTGGTTGAATGAATACACAAATGCATTCATGCACCTTATGTCTTCATCAGAACATGTTAATTGGTTTCATAATTCTTTTAGGCTATTTTTGTATTTGATGATCTGGACCAATCCAATCACAATCTTTCTTTTATGTCTTCAGGCAAGTTTGAGGAGCGAGAAGACAGAGTCCCCAAGCTACAAACACTGAACAGCCTAGGTTGCATGAGCTCCATGAGCCTGGTCCTGAGCAGGCAGGGACTCTTACATATGGAACTTCTGCTCCTGGAGAGCTTCCAGTGGAACCTGTACCTCCCCACAGCTGCCCACTTCATTGAGTATTATTTGTCAATAGCAGTCCATGAAGGGGACCTGCATGATGGCTGGCCCATGGTCTGCCTGGAGAAGACGGTTCTTTACATGAGCAAGTATGCAGACTATTTCCTAGAGGTCTCATTACAGGGTGAGTGATTCCTTGTTGTTAAATCCATTGTACCTCTAGGAAGGGCACTAAATGAATGAAAATATGATCGTTATTACTGTACATAGTAAACTTCAAGTCTATTGTATACTATTGTGAATGTTGCTTGTCTCTTGACAAATGGAAGACCATGCAAGACCATGCAAGACCTGAGGTGAACGTGGACTGTTTCAGTATTTTATGTAAACAAGCACAAACAGGTTTCAGAAAGACTGCTTATGCATAAATGCTACGTATGTGTATTACTGGTATGATGGTCATGTCAAGTATGCAAAATGGATCCACATTATATATTCTTTGCTGTGAATTGCTGTTTTGCTGTCTGGACTCTTTTCTCCAAGATAGCATTTCACATAGTATTTGGTTCCTTCCTGGCTTTGTGGCTAGTGTAAAGTGCAGGGTTAGATTTTCAAGTAAGCTTTCATATGCAGTTAGGATTTTAGAAGTTTTTTCTTCAATTCCAATGTTAGGATGCATCCTCAAGGCCTTGTGAGCAGCAGTTAAGTCATTCCTGTGTGACCGCTCAACTGATCCTCATTTTTTCCCCTTTTCTTTGTTTTCAGACCACCTTTTCCTAAGCTTTGCGCCGTCTTTGGTGGCGGCTGCTTGCGTGGCAGCCTCTCGCATCGTCCTGCACCTGTCCCCAACGTGGCCCAGCCGTCTCCACCACCTCACCCTGTACCCATGGGAACACTTGGTGCCCTGTGTTGAGAGGTTACTTGTGTGAGTAATTGGTCTCTGAGCCATGCACATACTAATGTGTCACTAGTGATACCCTCACCCTCAACTGACTCTGCAGTGATAATACAGCATTACATTATTTCTTTCTCATATAGTGGTAGGTTGATAGAGGTGTTGTTTGGATAACCAGGTTGAAAATGCTGCACCTGCACACTGCCAGAAAGTGTAGAATGCAAAACTAACTCTGTTCCGATTCTGCCATTCTCAGTGCTCACGACGGTGACCTGAAAGAGGCGAACAAGCAAAAGTGCCAGCACTCGACGTCCCAGGCCTCCCAGGTGGTGTTCCAGACACAGCCCCAGAGCACCGCTCAGTACCTCCAGAGGTCCGCGCTGCAGTACACCCAGCCAAACCATTCGCAGCCTGGGCTCTCCCAGGCCCATGGGCCATCCCCCTACCTGACTCACGCCACCACGCTGCAATCCAGCGGCACCCTGGGACAGGGGCAGACCATCTCCGCTCCACTGGACCCAAAGGGGAACCTGCCCTCCCGGGGCTATCAGTTGAACGCACTGTATACCTGTGCCACCCCCCAGTTTGAGAGGTGATTGTGGCCATGACAGGTGTGGACATGATTAAGTCAAGGTTACAAAGCTACCCCCACCACCATCTTACCTCTGACTGGAAGGATTAACTGATTAATTTCAGCTGCTAAGCAATGTTCTTTTAAAAAAAAAAAAAATGACAGAAGGCAGAAACAGAAGGCAACTGGTAAAGAAGTGTTTTTTCAGCATTACATTTGGTGCTGTACAAAGTCAGGGCATGCAAATGTGCATAGGTGCAATAGTAACTGTTTATTTTTTGCCTTTAATCCACTGATTGTTTTTGTGGGGTTTTGTTTACCTCTCTTCCAGGAAATCATGTGATTATGTTAAAGTGTATTTTTCAATGCAGACTTCACGAGAAACATAGGTGTAAAGCCATTTTTACAAGTAGGTCTAGTTGTTTTTTTGTGCGCTGCTACCTCAGAAGCATTGAATGTAGACTGTTGTCCTGTGAACCAAACCAAGTGCACTTTGATTCATTATGTTTTTAATAAAAACACGGCAGGGTGACTATGAACAGCTCAGACATACCCCCTAAATTACTTTCATTTTTGCTCGTGTCAAGTTGTCGTCTTGAGGTTTGTTTTCACTATGATTGTTTCTAACATCTTAGAATATGTGGGCTTTTTTTGACCGCTGACTTTGACTTACGTCTATATTCACTTGATGTCTGAAAGAGTATCTGATAGAGTATTTACAGAGGGACTCTGAGCAATCACGATGTATTTCATTTCAAACAAGGGATATTAACATTTCATAGTGACAGGGCAATTTGGTAAAATGATATAGGCTACAACAATGACCAAGAGAGCCAACACAAATACTAACATTTAAAACAAAGATTTCATTGGCTATTACATTCCCCCTAGAACATCCCTTGTTGCCCGTCTGCACTTCTTTGGCAAACAAAAACGGCATTGACTGCCCGTAGAAGAGTAGTCTCAACGACCAATGCTGGTGATCTCTACCCTCATCTCTAGATAAGAGTTCAAATGAACGGAGGCCAAATATGGTTACTTCAGGGGGGTTTTCCAAGTATGTAGTTTAGTGACAAACCTGGGTAAGTTAACTCCGAGTAAGTGGCAAACCTCCTAATAGAAGAGCTGTACGGCTTCAACAAAACAATGCCATAGGGCTCTGGTTGAAGGAGGTTTACCACTTAATCTGAGTTAACCTACCTAGGTTTGTCACTAAACCACGTACTTGGAATACCCCCAGTTCATCTTAACATGGAGGCTGGTAGAATGCTCATCGCTGCTGCACTACTAGTGATGCTAGGAGGACCCAGACAGACAAGATGTCGTTTGGGTAGGGGTGGATGTAAACCAAGAGTGCAAACTCGGTCCCGGGGATCTCTGTACTGTGGATCTGGGCGTTCTGGACTCGTTCTGTCACAGCATCCATATTAGTGAAAGCCATATGAAGGGTCATGCCTGTCACCTAAATACAAAGGATGCATTGTTCATGTACAGTGTTATGCTATTTTTTTTTTTTTAGTCTAGTCTAACACAATAATGCTGGTCGCATTTGATTAAGGTCACAGACAAAATAAGGCTGACACAAATGTCGCCTTGGCATTACTGGGAATATTAATGTGTTGTGACACAAATAAAAAAGAATCTGAAACAAATGATGTTTTTATAGGAAGGTTGCTAAGTTGTAGATGTAAATTCCAGTCAAATTTTTCTCAAGAATCTATAGTTCCTACTGATGTTTATTATCTGCTTATCAACTTCAAAGTATGGTGTCAACGATGAGATATTTAAAGCTACAATCCCCAAATGAGTGATTAGAAGTCTCAGCCTCACCTTAAAGTCACTCATCTGGACGGGCAGTGTGTAAAGCTCTTCCTCCATGGAAGAGGTGTCGTCCAGCATCTCAAACTTGGGCAGGATTTCACTTAGCAGGATCGAGAGGCGCCTGTTCCACCGCGTTGGATGAGGACTCCGCCATTCCATCAATCTCTGCTTCAAATGCTTCTCCATCCTATCAAGCAAAAGCACACAACTCAGAAAGACATGATGTCTGCAAAACAAATGTTTATAGAGATTCCTTACTCAAGAGCATAATTATTAATCATACAGATGCTTATTTTAAAGACCCTCCTCTGGTTTAAACCAACCTTCTTTGTAATACTTCAACAAGCTCTGACTGAGGCAGGCGATACTGGATTACAGGGGACTTCCATTTTGTACAGGTGCAAAAGAAATAATTATTAAAGCACACCCAATTATTTTTATTATCTAAATACACAATGGCAATTTAAAGAACCAAAATAACAAAACAATTGTGTTCTGCTTGCAGTACCTAATTTGGCCACATGATATCACTGTTTCACAGGTAATTACATAGGATGGTTAAGACTTACCTCTTCTGCTGGCTTTGCTGGGGGGTCTCCTGAGAACAAAGCAATCCATGTAGAAGTTTCTGACAGCTCAAAGTCTTGCGGCATTGCACGTTCTTTACTCTTATAAAACCACACCTTCAACGCACGAAAAACAAAAGACATGCTTGTTTATCTCCGGTGACACAGGCAGGCAGTGGCAAAACCACAATGCGGTGCAAGGCAATGGTGTGTGACAAGATAAACACTACTGCCTCTCTGTCTCAGTTCTACACCCCTCACTGAAAGTTGTTTCGTAAGAACTCTGACCCCATATACCCAAAGGAAATCATGACATAAAAATAAGGCCAATGTTTGTAAAATACAAGGCACTGTAAACATGTAAAAATAAATAAATGTAAGAAAATCTTCTGAAATAAACTAAAACATTGAAAGACAACACATATATACTGTACATTTCTCCCGCTGACCACACAGTCCATTTTTATGATTGGACAGTATGCATCATATAAGCTGTAGTGTTTCCCATCTTTTGGATTCCACACCAAATCACCAGCGCAACCAGTGGTTAAAACATATGCCGTCTCACCCTGAGAAGAAGATGGTGATGTCAGTTAAGATCAGTTCAGTCAGTTCTTTAGTCTATTAGCCTACTACATCATGTGATTAAATTGCAAAATAAATTTGAGAAAACTGTATCAAAGGTAGAAGTGGTAGAGGTCTCTTCTGATAACTAAAATGGATGTCATTTCAATTTCATTTAGCTTACCTCTATAATTGATGTGCCTAGAAGAACCCATGCCTGTATTTTTAAATACAGAAAGAAGTTGCAGAGGAGAACGGCTAAACTGACACTGTTCCCAATGACTAGATCCAAGCATTGCTGTCAGGTTTTCAGACACAAAGACAATTATGTTTAACTGAGCATGGAATATTTAAACACAATTTCAGTGCTAAAAAAAATCCCCTTCACAAACTTCAGCTTATTGAAAATAATAACAAGTCTGTGACTATCTGTAACAGATATTTAGTTTTACATTGATGTGAGCAGATCACATTGCATCCAGTGAGAGTACCTCCGAGGTGAGCCACATCTCTCCATAGTCTCCCACTTCAGATGAACTTGGCAAAACAGGAATCAAAGACACAAAGGCAGCTATTTTCTTCTGTAGAAAGTTGGGAAATAGATAGGCATTTTGTTCTCACACAATGTTTCCTTACAAATATATATACCTGAGAACATACATATTGAATATGTCTTAATATATTATAATGTATTATGCATTATAATATCCTATGGTAATCTTGTTTTAGTAATCAGTTACAGGCTCCCTACCGGACACAGCAATATGAATGTGGAGGACTGTATATTAGTTGTCTCTGGGAAAGTGATTTCTGGACAGTGTGTGTGGAAGTTATTCCTGGGATCGGCTGAAGCCATTCCCCTGACGCTAATCCCATACTTATGAATATGTATATCCACATTGAACATACAGTATACAGTACACTCATATATATATATTGGATTATTAGAGCATTAACACCAGGCAGCTTTTGAGTGCCTAGTTTAATGCCAATACATTATCAACGTCAACGTGTGCGGGTAGTCACATGCTTTACCAAGGAAGCTAATTTGCTCTGACGCTGCTCCTCCTCGTCATCAATGTGCAGGACCTCCGGTGGAGGTCGGAGAGGTCTGATGAACTTGGTGGCCAGAACCAGCTGTCCTTCACTGTTCACTACAGTGCTGAAGAACCTCCTCTTCTTGCCCACAGCTCTGCACGCACTCTCAAACTGTTTTGCCAGCACGAGATCAGCATCGCTTACTGGGCTCGGAAACTGACACGAAAAACACAACGTGGTCAACATCGTGTTGTACAGTACGGAGAGAATAAATGTGAATTCTCCTACGAAAGACAGCAGTCACACTCACCACCCACAAACGCTTCTGATCAATGTCCTGGGTGATACAGAGAGAGAAAGACTAGTTACAATGGAAACACACACACACACACATTTTTATTTTAGAGAAAAAAACAGCATTATGGCAACCATGTTTGACAGGTCTTCCTGAGAAGAGATAGGCGGGTCAAGGACGATGTAGACAGTGAGGTAACTGGCTTTCCGTTGTTTTGCTGGGTTACTGTGAAAGTCGTTCCTAGACCACGTATAGCCCAGCAGTGCAGGGGGTGTGTTGATTTTGAAAGTGCAGCTGATCTGATAGCATTAAAACAGAATTACACAAATTCATTTAGCTGTTCACACATGCAAACTGGGTCACAAAATGGGTAAATGTGCATACAATATACTGAATAAACACCGAAATGACAATTTTATGTGAATCCAGGGAATTTCCAAAATCAGCATACGAACAGATCACCAAAACAGTTAAGCTGTCATAACATATTTAGGATATGCACAGTGCTATAAGCAATGATAAGCGTGTCACGCATGTCAACTAACGCAGCAAGTGATGTCTTTTAGTGTCTAAATGTTGAAATCGACTGAAGAGTGTGGGCATGAATATGTGTGGTGCCTCTGTGTGAAAGTGTGCCGCTGCCACGGAAACCCAGCGCCCACACAGCTGTGGCCTCGACGGCAGTTGACAAACAGAGGTAGGAGGGCGAGAGAGGTGGGCTACCGATGTGAATCACACCGACGATCGGCATGAATGACGCAGGACGATCAAGCTCCCTGCTGATTCATTACGCGGCCTCCAGCGTTTGAAGGGGCAGAATTTAAGCGGTGATCTTCCATCCGTTCACATCCTGTGCTTTCCGTAAGCTCTCTCTTGTGGTGGCTGATGTGCGATGGTGAAAGGGGGGAAGACGCACCTTTGACTGTTTCAGCAGAGCCCTGAAGGGGATGTTCACAGAGCCCAGCCACTGCTTGCCTAAGAAGGTCTGTGTTCCACAGCCCCTCAGTGTGTGTCTCTGTCATCAGAGAGAGACACTGGATTAGTGTTCTTCATTTAACCTCCCTGTAATGCATTCATGGGGTAATTCAGCTGAAAAGGAGATATCTATTCTGCCCCCCCATTCACACCTCCGTCAGTTGAAATGACACCACATCAAAGACGTTGATGATGATGTCATCCTGAACCTTGGCTAGACCGGTGTGGCTGTAGTCACCATCCGGGGAGCTGAGACAAGAGACGACAAATCAGTGGCATGCAATTTCACAGAAATGACAGATATGCACAAACTGAATGGGGAACTGTTGCGGCTATGCTGCATCTGACGATGTCATCAGAAAGGCATGCCTGAAGTCAAGGCAGAATTCCTCTCTCCAGATTGGGTCAGGTCCTTCTGCGATGTTGGTCTCAAATGACGAGCGTTGAAATTTCACCTCAGCAAAAGGCTGAAGCTGATCCTGAAGAAAATGCAAACTATTTCAGTTTCCAAAATCATAAACGCTCTAAATTAAATAAAGAACAACAACGTATCATTTCAGGACATAATCCTCCCACATCTAAAATTGAAATGAAACCAATCACCATAGAAACAGTGCCCTATTTACTTAAGCAGTCTGTGGGCTGTAGCCATGGTAATCAGGGGGCTTCAAAACCAGCTCAAGGACTTTTTGTTCCTGTCAACTATATTGTGTCATGTCTGAGGAACATCACATCAACACCACAGAGATGTCCTAAAGGCCTGTTGCTGCTACTGCACCTGTAAGTCATCTTTATGTGTCCAGCGAATGAAGAACTGTTTACCGCTGGACAGACCACAGTAGGGTCCACGATTCTCCATATGACTGTTAGATAGACAACAAATTAAAGCTGACCAATCATCTTTAATAACACAACTTTGAGTGGGTATCTAACATGATACCATTCACTGTAAAATGTTTAATGCTAATCTGTTTCCATATAAACATCACACGTATACTGCATGTAATACATCACATTTGCCATTAGGTATGCCATAACATATGCATGCATCCTGTGTTTGTAATGTGCAGTACATTAAACTTAAGTGTGAGTGCACAGGAACTGTACTGATATGTCTGCTGTCGGATGGGTAAGTTTACAGCCCTCTGGACATCGACGCGGATCGTCAGATCTCCGTCGGAGAGCAGGCCAGGAGGGACACCCTTATTATTCTGACGGCTTGGCCTCAACTGCTGCGATGGCCTGCGCGTGTTCATATTGCTGGGAGGTGGGTCAGGCAGAGGCGGACTAAAAGAGGAAGTCATACACTGTCTGCATAAGAAACGATGACGGCTTTTTGTGCGTTCACGCTGGTAAAGAATTGAAGAGGAGGGACATCAGATAGCAGATACTTTAAGATGTGGTTTGAAGGGTATGGCTTTCACTCACATTTGGAATCGCTCAACCTCTCTGACGATATCAGACAGATTGTATTTTTTGTCCATGTGGTGTAGGTCTTTCTGAACACCACTCACCAACTAGAACAAAGCAGAAGAATACATGAATGTCACTCTCAGTCTAAAGTGTCCAAGCAAATATAGACCCTTTCAACAATAAAAACAAAAACAATGCTTGAATGTTCTATTTGGGACCCAATTTACTTCCTCTGCATTAAGATAACATATGGAATGTTAAAAAGGAAGTCTTGTGGGGCCAACTATGATGCTGATAATGGAACTCTCTTGAAAGGGTCTATACATCAAAAAAAGCTTGAGACTATTATACAGTAGGTCTGTGACATTCACACAGACATTTCAAAGAGATTAGAAGCACATTCGGGATGTGCTTTGCACTGATCTGATTGGTGATGTTCTAAAGTGTATGCATGAAAACATTCTCACAAAGTCACACTGTTTTTTAACAGCGTAAGGAGTGGCTAAAATTATATGTGTGTGTCTGTCTCTCTCTCTCTCACACACACACACACACACACACACACACACAAAATACACAGAAATATGCAGTGATTCAGTGTACATGTAGGAGTTAAGTGATCAAAAATAGAGTTTTGGATTGATTGTGCCTTTTTCTAGTACAAGTGGGTATAAAAAGCAAAACTAAACAACTCTTTATTCACTGCCACAGAGCTTTCTTGCCTTGCAACAGAGAACAATGCATTCTTACCTTATAACTGTAGAAATCAAAGACAACATTCTAACCACAATCAAGAATTGAGGAAACGTCAAATTTAAAGTTTTCAAGCTTTTTTTCCTCCCAACCTTCTGAAAATACTGGATGGCCCACTTCCTCTGTGCTGTGATGCAGTCTGTCTCTCTGGGCGGCTCATTGTGGCATCCTTCATAATCCTTCATCAGGACACAATATAGCCAATAACAACAGAAGCCTGTGATGCCAACCGTACACATATATACATATACATATGAATAAGACTGCACAGGTTCTACTTGAAGGCCCACCTCTGTCAAGGCCGGGGGGATTTGCCAGTCGTGCAGGGGGATGGGACGAGAAGGGATGGCGCGCTGGCTCCTCAGGCGCAAGAGGCCGAAGCGTCGGGAGGCATCCAGCTGCTCATCTGTGGCGAAGTAGTCCTCTGCAGACTCTAGATGGAAACGGCTACTAGGGTTCTCTTGAATGTGGCACATCTCCTGGTAAAGTGGACACAGGGCGCAAGGTCAACGTCAAAGGTCAAAAGGTTTGCCTTTGTGTAAGTGTAATGGAAAATGAACATTTTATTGCTTTATGTTGTTCACAGAAAACATCACTGTGCATATATGTTGAAGTTGCTGAAGCTTCTTTGTACTGAAACACTCTCTGGATCATGAAAGATAAGGTTGTTGAGATTCTGTAACAAGTTTGAGGTGCACTGTGCACATAACTTTGAACATATTTCTTTTTAATACTTTTGACTCATTGAACTGTCTTTCTCTTTCTCTAGACATTCGAGTCTCTGACTATTGGTTGTGTCTTGCTGATATATGGGTCCTTGAGATATGCGTCTTTGAAACATGTGCCTGCAACAGATGTACTCCATTATGCTATTATATATTTTTTAAAAACAATTCTGTGAGACAGAAGTTAGATTAAGTAAAAGATTTCCATGACATTGATTGAATGCTGTACATAAAGACCTGCTCATATTCAGATTCTCATTCTGTTTGATTGACACATTGGTTTCAATTACTGCTCCACAAGTTGGAGGCGAAGAATAACTGCAAATGAACATTGCAGTAGACGACTTATCCCTACAGTATACGTATACCAACTGTCAAGATGGTTATTTAAAAAAAAAAAAAAAAATGGAATCAAACTGAGACGTGTGTACAAACCGCCATGAGTTCATAGAGACTAGTGTTCGCTGGGTGATTCGGGTCAATCCGCAACCTCATGAGCCACTCCAACTGTCTCCTAGTTAGCTGGGCCGGCAAGCTACAGTGACCAAACAAAACATGTCTGATTGGATTTTTAAGGTGGCAATGTGTATGACAAGCTAAAGTGTTGTCTCCATTCTCCCAGGAGTGCAGAGTGGCTAGACACATACTTCAGTATAGTATTAAAATCTACAATACCGGTAAGCTATGTCAAAACTGTGGTAACATTTGATATGAACTGTTTTTGGGATTGGATTCAGTGTAGGAGATTACTGTGGATGAGTATGAGAAGTAATCTTTTTATCTTTATCTATCTAGACAGACTGGCGGTTATAAATAGCCAGCCTGATACATAAAGGCATGAGCCCACCTGCTAAAGGATGGCAGGACTGGATCTGCAGGGGGTGCCTTGGGCAGACCCCATTCATCCTCTGCCCATGACAGGACATAATACAGCTTTGCACTGGTCAGCAAGCACATGTGCTCCTTGTCATTGTCGTTCATTTTGAAGAATACATCTGAAAGACAGTTTTAATATTCACGCTGAATACACATCATATGCCTGGTGATGATAAAGGTAGTAACTAATATCTATACAGTGCCTATAAAAAGTATTCACCCCCTTAGGTATTTCCCATGTTATTGCTTTATATAAATAAATGGAATCGTTGTCTATTTAATTTGGGCTTATTACAATAATATAACAGCGGTCCAGCCAATTGGTGCTAATAGTCTCACAATTAGGCTATTAGCACAAATTTGGCTATAATTCCACCATGAGACAAAAGAACACTCCAAACAACTCAAATAAAAGGTTATTGAAATGCAGGGGATGGTGAGGGGATGGATACAAAAAAATGTTCAAGTCACTGAACATCCCCTGGAGTTCATGGAAATCCATCATTAAGGAATGTAAAGATTATGGCAAATGTGCAAATCTGCCTAGAGCAGCCTGTCACTAAAAACTGAGTGACCGTTTTAAAGGTGCTCTAAACAACGTTGGCTATTGTCACTTCTGTTGACATTCAAACAAAACAGAGAGCTAGCTCGCTACTCCCTCCCCCTCCCTCCCGTGCAATAGAAACTCTCCAAAAACTTGCATCTTGTCGGTGATTGGCTGGAACAGTTTGTGATGTTTTTATGGTCCAGGCTGGACTAAGTTGTTTTTGTTGAAGTTTTTGATTCCCAGAGACCGAATTTTTTTACAGTGTATTCAGGGCACAGGCAACTAAAGTGGATGGTGAGGTGATGTTTGCAGAATGTGACAAAAAAAAGTTTTAGTTTAGAAACCGGGTAACATCGCTTAGACCTTAAAGAAGAATGATGGTGGGGGAGGCCACCAAGCCACCTATGACAACTCTCCTATGACAACTCTTAAGAAGTTCAAGCCTCAGCAGCTGAGATGGGAGAATGCATACAACAACTTTTGCCCGAGTTCTTTACCAGTCAAAGCTCTATGGGTGAGTGGCAAAGCTCTTATTAAATCTCGACTAAAGTTCACCCAAAGACATGTGGGAGACTCCAAGGTCAAATGGAAGATTTGTTGGTCTGATGAGACCAAAATTGAGCCTTTTGGTCATCAGACTAGATGCTATTTTTGGCGGACACCAAACACTGCACATCACCAAAAACACACCATCTCTAATTTGAAGCATGACTGTGGTAGCATCATGTTGTGGGGAGACTTCTCAACACCAGGCCATGGAAGGCTTGTAAAGGTAAAAGTCAAATGAATTCAACTAAATATATGGAAATCCTGGAGGGACAATCTGATTCAGTCTGCAAGAAAACTACGACTTGGGAGAACGTTTACTTTCCAGCAAGACAATGAGCTAGCATGGGAACACCCAGACCTTCACAATTGGGTGTGGGTCGGGAAAAAGTTAATTGATTTATGACTTCCAGCAGGGGCGCAACTAGCAGTAAAATTAAACTTAAATTGATACATTAAACTCTTAGCAAATTGTTTCAAAAGTATAGCAATCTTATAAATGAAGGTTTTAAATGCAGTTGTTTACTCAATTCCAAAGAAATACACGTCCATGCCGGATTAGTGATTGTATTAGGGACATTGGAAATGGGCTTCAATGGCCTCTTGGCCAGACAGACCTGCAGAGCAAATCCCAAATTTGCCAAAAGGTCCTATGGGTATTTCCAGGCTAACAATGAGCCAAAGCATAAAGTGTAAACTACACAAAAATGGTTTAAAGACTGCAAGGTTCTGGAGAGCCAGAGTCAAAGCCCAGACCTCAGTCCTATAGAAAATCTGTTCCATTCCAACCTGACAGAGCTTGGGCAGTTTTGCAAAGAAAATGGAGTAAAACTGCAGTATCAAGATGCGCAAGCCTAAATTAGACCTATCCATGCAGGCTCCATGCTTTAATTGCGGCCAAAGGTGCATCTACTAAGGAGGTGTATACGGTATTTATGTAGTCGCTTATTTTGCATTATATATTTTAAATGAATTAACATTACTTTGTAGAAATCTGCTATCACTTTAAAATTAAAGAGGGGATTTTTTGTCAAATATTGCAAAAAAGGTCAAATTAAACTGATTAAGGTTCCATTTATAAAAGCACTAAAAGTGGAAATATCCAGGGTGAATACTTTTTATAAGCACTGTATATGAAGTGACTGCATATCTTATAAAAGAAAAGAATGGCAAACTAGAAAAACAATAGCAAACCATATATTAGTATTCCAAACTACTAGAACAAACACATTTCATTGTGTCTATTAGTGTCTGCAAATGTCTGCTGGAAGTCTTTATACTCTTATGGCGAATTGCCACTTAATATGTTCTCTCTTGTCCCAAGAGTTATTTCCTATTTAATTATGTCTCTGCATAGCCTGGGTGTTCCCATGCTGCCTTGCGCGCGATTTGATTCATGCTGCTAAGGCAGCCTGGAGACCATGGAGCAAATTTTCGCCTGAGATAGGGAACCAATCACAGAACAGGGGGGAAAGCAAGACGATGATGAGCTATGCACAGACGCATTTGATAGACATTCGTGGCACCCAATAAACGGATCTGGGCATTTTTTTCAAATACGAGAAAATGAACGTTTGGTTCCCAGACCACGTCTCATTGAGAAGTGGTGGCGTTAGCCAGGCTAGTCTCTGCATTACACACATACAGATAAAATACAGCTTTTTCAAATTTGGGAATTGTTACTATTAATTTTACTCACTGCCCCCAACTCCTGTAAAAGAGTCTTTGACAAGCTGGTCAGAGCTGAATTCTGATGTCTCCACTGGTGCGCTGGTAGATGTTATATTTCTGTGAGGAATCGGTAGATACACCTTGGCAAGAAGGGTGCTCCTGAACTTCTTATGCTCATGGATCTTAAACATTTATGGGGCACCAGAACAGTTTGTCAAATCTTTACTTTGTATTATTTTTAACTAGAGTAATAAAACAACACACTCTGCTTATAATATACCTCCAGCATCAAGCTTTCCGGCCAGTTTGTGACTTGCATATTGAATGTCTCCTCAATGTTCACTCTGAAATCATGGTGAAACGGTGACCGAGATGTAACTGAGACAAGTTTTCCGTTGTAAAATATTTTTACAGAGATCTTGCTGTCACGCAGTGCTGCTCTTCTGCAATATTCTAGGCTAAAAGATGAGATGGGAAAACGGACGAATGGGTGAATAAAGAAACAGAGAGGATCTGTATGGTCATATGAAATTTCCAGATACCGTATGCATATTCATCTTACCTGTCACACTTTAAGTCAGAAGTGATCATCTCATTCATCCTAAGAACAGGAATGTAGGGGAAATGGCTCATTCGTCTCGGAGCAGTACGATGGAGGCCATCTCCTGCTCTCTCCTTGCGGTTGTAGGCATTTAGTATATCTTGTAACCCCTCACTCATAAGGTTTTGAGAGAAGATCATGTCATCATCCACAAAAATAGATCCCTGCAGAACATAAAAATCATTTAAAATCCTTATTGCTGCATAAATTAACATTTTTGATAAATGATAATGCACTGTCAAGGTATGCCTATACCAAATACAAAGCTTTATCAAACCATGTATGTATGTATGTATAAGTATAAGTATATATACTCTTTTGATCCCGTGAGGGAAATTTGGTCTGCATTTATCCCAATCCGTGAATTAGTGAAACACACTCAGCACACAGTGAACACACAGTGAGGTGAAGCACACACTAATCCTGGCGCAGTGAGCTGCCTGCAACAACAGCGGCACTCGGGGAGCAGTGAGGGGTTAGGTGCCTTGCTCAAGGGCACTTCAGCCGTGCCTACTGGTCGGGGTTCGAACCGGCAACCCTCCGGTTACAAGTCCGAAGCGCTAACCAGTAGGCCACGGCTGCCCCAAATTAACGGTTGACAGCTGCGGCCACGGCATCATGCCGGATTGGCACCGGCGATGCTACTGGCACAATTCATGTGTTTCGCACAGCGACGTCTTCTCAATAGTGCTACAGAAGCTCTGTACATGTATGTATGTACTGTATGTTTGTGTGTGTGTGTGTAACTATGTATGCATATATTATAATTTTTTCCCCTATAGTTCATAAACACTGTGTGACCAAGCATGCAGCCCACACAAACACCCACATCCTCCTCTTCTGCTATGGTACTCCCAGCAGTGCTGTCTGTGGGTGTTCCTTCAGTAGCAAACTGGACTGATGTTCCATCTCTGGTTGCTGCTTTCAGCTCCACTCTGTCAATAAACATGCAAATATAGCCTAGTCATTAAACAGCACTGAGGTCACATTCAGTTGAAATGAGATAACATCTGTCCAACAATGTATGCAGCAGAGGTGGGAGTAAGTCACACATGTGTGCAAGTCACAAGCAAGTCGCAAGTCTTAACCTTCAAGTCTCAAGCAAGTCCAAGTCATTTTTTGTGACAGTCAAGCAAGTCAAGTCAAGTCAAGTCATAGCTTGGGTCAAGCAAGTCAAGTCAAGTCATAGCCAAATCATTGAAATTCATGATGATTTACCCATGTTTTCATTTTAAAATAAGCTACAATAGGCTAGTTATGAACTGCTGAAGTTTTATTTGTAACAAACAAATAGACATTGCATTCATTCAAGCCACATAGCCTACATCTGAATGGTTTATAGAATAAGATGAAATGTATACGAATAAAAACAAATGTTTTTCAAATAGCCTATTATTGTTTCAATATGCCTCAAATATTAGGTAGCCTAAGCTACATCAAATCATGAAAATATATTCAAACAGTTCAAGTTACACCTGTCCTGACCTGTCACATCTCCAGGGAACCAATAATGTTGAAAAAGTGAACTAATCAATCAATCAATCAAACGCTGCCGCCGACGTCACTGCCAAAGTTTGACAAGCGCGACAGCGCAATTGGTTTTAGAAGGGTTTAGGACCGTCAATGCTATGTCATATTATACATAAGCCTAAAATGTGAAATAAGCTACTTTTCTATGCTGATTGCTGGCAGTTAGCTAGGCCTACTTACTGGTGTTAGCCTACTACTAGGCTGTAACGTATGGAACAGGGATGTGTTTAAGAGGGAGGGAGAAAGAGAGGCGCTTACTTTAGGTTACATTGGCAACATTTTCGCTATAGAATGAACTTAGACAAGAAAATGTTTCACTTTGCTATTTCACACATTTTAACCTAATATGGCGTTAACTAAAAAGCATAATAGATTCAAAGCCAACTCTTAACATGCCTCAAATTTGACGTTAGGTTTCTAACACGACTAACTTCGGATGAAAATCAATGTGATGGTGGTTATGTCGCTATTTTGCACACTTGCAGACTGCTGTTCATTTCTCCTTTGACTTGTCAGATACATCATCTGTGAAGCCAAACATTATTATGTTTTGGTATAAACGTAGAGCCTTCCATTTTTGCAAGTTAGCCTACCTCAGTCTGTCTCATTTGATCTGGCACTTGCTGTTGGTCTGTCAAGTCGCGTCACTTGGTACAATGACAGGTTCGCTCGCGTGACGCATGCAACAGCACCTAAGCAGATTTTCTAAAATCGTAAAGTTAACTCCTTAATATCTATGAAAAAAATAAAAAGTCAAGTCATTTCAAGTCATTTGTCTCAAGTCTAAGTCAAGTCTCAAGTCATGAATAGCAAGTCAAAGTCAAATCGAGTCTTTTATACATGTTGATCAAGCAAGTCTCAAGTCGTAAAAAATGTGACTCGAGTCTGACTCGAGTCAAGTCATGTGACTCGAGTCCCCCATGTCTGGTATGCAGTAACAAAAGATCTGCATATTGTCCTTCATAGATAAGGAGGGTAATGTTACCTTTTACTTTGGTTCTGTAAATGACTTAGTGGGAGGCAGACCTTTGAAACTGGAGTTTTACAGATGAACTGACATAATGGTTCCTAGTTCTTAGGTCTTTCAGACACTGCCATGTAGTTATGATATTTCTCAACAGCAAAGCATCTTCCTCCTTTATCACTCGCAAGGTCCTCTGAGTTTCTCTGCACAGAAATCACATACATTTTAGTTAAACTCACCCACACAATTATGTCTCCAAGTATAACACACCTTCCTATAGGTTGGAGAGAGAGGCTTCTCAAATTATGTCTGCTTCTCCTGCTGCATTCTTACCTGATCTGGCTATTTAAAGCTTTAGATCTTACGGCAGATGTGTGACTTTGAGCATCCATATCCTTTTTTGATTTCTTCAATGCCCTTAGCTGCCAATCAAAACACAATATAATAATGATACATTACTTTATAGCCATAGATGGGTGGAGTTTGTTAGCCACAGATTTGTAGTGTTGTGGGTGAGACCTCGTTCAATTTTGATGTCAACTTAATGTACACAAACAGCATATGAGACAGAGCACCTTCTCCTGTAGGTAAGTAGTCTTGTCTATACCCCTTCTGTTCTTGTAGCTCTCACACAGCCCCAGGAGCCTGCTAGCCAATACGTGCTCACGGCTGAACAGGGAGTGATGAGTGAACTGGATCCCTATTAAGTTCAGGTCGAGCTGCCAGCAGCTGGTAGCGGGCTTGGTCTCTGAACCACCTCCAACCACCACAGACTAAACAAGGGGACACAAGGCCAATGTTGAGCGCATAGGATCTGAGGGCCTGAGCTCGGCCTGCCTAGATTAAGAGATTATAACTGAGGAAGCATTGAGAAGGACGCAGTGGCTATGGGGAGAATTAGTCTGATGAAATCACCTGGTACCACATGCAAACAAACCTGAACCTGAGGACACAGCGTCTCATGGCTCGAAAGCAAGCAACTGATCTGACATGTTCTTCAAAAATGTCACAAACAGTGGGCACAATTGTATGAAACACTTACCTTTATGTACTTAGTGGTCAACCCAGCAGAGATGCTTGGAAATGGGAAATCTATTTTAGCTCGCCAGTAATTCTTCATCGGGTTGGGAAGTGTATTCAAACACCCATCTTTTCCAAACCAGCACTCTCCCTAGTCATGCAAGGAGTATAAATTAATACACACAAAGAAACAAGTAAGAAAACATAATCCACACACAATGTGATTATTCTATCCAACATCTCTTACTGTAGATGATTTGAAAATGGTTTAATGCTTTAAATGCTTTAATGGTTTCCTGATTCTGCTTGTGTTGGAAAATGTAGGATCCCTTTTCCGTTTGTTTTATGTTATACACATTACTATGAATATCACCTGCCACGTAAAAAACATATTCTGAGGTATAAAGTCTTCATTTGAAATATAAAATGTGTCAAACCTGAGTTGACTGTTGCTTTCAAAGTAATAAAATAGGATCCCACTTGTTCCACAAACACAAAATATATTACCTGTGTGACCCTACCTTATGCTGATCAAGAAGTCGGTGAGACATTTTGTCATACATTTTCCTCGGCATTTGAATCCTCTCACAAACATATATTCCTTCATCATCCAAAAATCGTGGCTCAGTACCCTTTGGAAGAATGTCTTCCAACTCCACTGCCAGAGTGCATGAAAAGGTCAAGGGAAGGTCAAGAAAGTATACCAAAATTTGCCAAGATAAACTATCATGTAAGATTATGTTTTTCCTGTCTGTAATATACTACAGCACGGACAAATAATGGAATTATAAAGATCACTATTTAATTCTAATCCGTTATTTCAGTACCTGCTGTGTCCAGTGGTACATACAAACGCTTTCGGTCCACTTCAGTGTGCACTGTTACACCTGAGACCAGGGGACTGTCATCCTCAATGTCAATAATGAAATCAGAATTTGTCTGCACAATGACAAACAAACTTAGTACTGCTGAATTTGAGATTAAATATGTATTGTTCTACTTACTTCAACTTTTATCCAATTCCTGACTGAAAATGGTTAAGTTAGAAGCGGTTATTAGTTTAATGCATCAATCATACTATAGTTTTACCTCGGATGAATCACTTGAATCCCTTTCCTCCACACAAAATGGATGGCAAAAGAACCTATATGCATCTTCCTCAGATACCTTCAAAACATTTACAATAATTATTTTGGGCTATGGCACTGTAGTTGTGTTGAAATTAGACCTGAACACAAACAAAGCCTCACCTCACAGTTGTTTTCTTCTGAGCTCTCCAGTGTGAGAACTGCGTTCTCCACAGAAGGTGAATTTGATTCTGATGTTATAAACAGCGAAGCATTTAAATAGATCTATTATCCTACCTCCTGTAGCAAATTTACATGCCGAAAAACATTAACTGAACATAGTTGATTAACTTCTTGACTACAGGCCCTTACAATCATTTATATGCAGTTAAGAGTAATACACTCACCTGTCATTTCACTTACGTTAGTATCCTCTTCAGCCAGTCTATCCCTTGGACAATTGGACTGTCATTTTCATTAAATTACTTAAAAATCAGTCCTATACCAGACTACCATATATATATATATATATATATATATATATATATATATATATATATATAAAAAATACCTTACCCTTTCTGGTCCCTGAACTACAACCAAGCACAGGACTAGCTAAAAAGACATCTGAACATCACCTTTGGTACCTTTGGTAACTATGATGCTAACAGAAAATTAATGAAAGCTTAAATGCTGTTTTGCTTCAGTTTGACTAATACAACACTGTCAAAACCATCAACGTGTTATATACTTTGTTGCTGTTGTAGTTATCATGTGCTGTTACCTACTCAATTTCAGCAGCCTAAACTAAACAGTTGAGGAAAGATAAAATGTTAGCTTAACCAACATTTTTAGCAGCTAACGTTAATTTTTTAGGTATGCGCGCGATGGTCTGGCAGTCAACGCTAGGGTCAATGTAACATACATTAAACAATGGGGAAAAAAGGTTGATTTACAAGCTATTTCTTTCCAAAGTACTGACATATCTATTCATGTAATTTCAATTTCCAGTTCTGGTGAATGACTATGATAATCTGTAGAAATGCTGGCCACTTTATCCATCAGATAAATTGCGTGTAGTTGTAGCCTAAAAGTTGATAGGCAAGTGGGTGGGTTTTAGCGGTTTCGCATTTCCTGTCACCCACTTTTCTTTGCCACCCGCTTCCTTTTACACTAAAGAAATCTGATTGGTCATTCCCAGAGCATGTAACCAATCAGCCGAGACCTGCCATGGAGGAAGGAATAAATGCAAGATGGCTCCTCATATAAAACCAGCCTCTTGGCTTCTCTTTTGTGATCAACAAAATTATTTTTTCCTACTTATAAGGTTAAAATATCTGTCTGGACGCAGCTCTGAAGGTTAAATTTAGCTACAAGGCGATCTAAATATTAGTTTGGTTGACTTCATGTAGATGAAATTTGTAGGGGAAAGAACGCCTCAATTTGAAGCCATGAATTGAGGCAACCAACTCGACTGTCTTGTTTCAGATGGTGCGTGATACATCAGGGCCTTGCCTTTAGGACTTGCTACCGAGCTTCGGACACATTTGATCAAACATCGAGCTATCTTAAAACTCCACGAAATTCATGTTGCCTGTTTACATATGCCCGGACTCTTTGAAACCACAAATCAAGCTGTAATTAATCGCCATGGCCGTATCAAGGTGAGAAAACTTTAGCTGGGTAACATTAGCCAACTTAGCTCATGTTAATTTTCACAAGGGAGGCTCACTAGCTGGCTAACGTTATGTTAGCAAGCTCTAGCTAACAAAACCTAACGAGAACTGACTCAAGGCCGTGTTCCTGCTGTCGTTGGTGTTAATCTAATCGACATATGGTGCACATGGCAGAATCGTAACGCTAACATTATTGCTAATGTTTCATGGATTGTTAAGTTACTATTTAGTTGCCGATAGTTTCTTTTTTGGGTTACTGTAATTATTTTGGCTATGTATTCTGACAACAGTTTTGCCGTAAAGCCACTTTCTATTTAACGTGGGTGATTTAAGCTTTTCGTTTAAGAGTCTTTCATACTTGCATTTTGGGGCATTATGATCGTAGCTAAGGTTAGCAAGGAAGCTAGTGCTTTCTGGATACACTAGATTCCAGTGGCCTGTGTAGGAGTTCTTTCTGCGCATTTTCCTCAAAGCATAACCAAGACATTGCATTGCTTGTCAATCAACTTGTCTAATTGCTTCCACTTTGTCTACATTTAACCTTTTCACTAACCCAGAGCTTGCTCATTTGTAGGTGCAGGTCTTGGTAATTAAATGAAGTTAGTCGAGGTGATGTTAAATGTAGTGTAACTAGATTTACGTGCCCTGTAACAACTTTCTTGGGTGGACAGTAATAACGTTAGTTTAACACTGTTCTTTCGGATCAGATTACCAGATCGTTATCTGAAGGACTTAACGTGAGACGATTACCACTTTCTTACATTTGTATATGCTTTTCTCTGCACACTGTGTCCTACAATGTGAAGCCACTATTGATAAATAGTGTAAAATGAGTCTACTATGTGAAATAAAATACTCTGGCGCACCCAAAGCGGAGCCAACTAATCAGAAATAGGCCAGACATGCATCATGAAGCCAACAGTATTCTTTATGATGTGATAGACCACCTCTTAAACTGATCCGACGTGTTCAAGAATACACCTACACAAATAAGTCGTTACATTGCTTAAACCAAACTAATTTGCAGTAATGTAAATGTTTAATATGACGTTGCATCATCAGATACTCTCTGTACATTATTGCTTCGAATCCAAGAAGTTAGTGCCAGATCCCTCTCAGTTCTTCTGTGATAAACACGTCACATACTAGTGATCATCATCCTCTTATGCCCATCAGATGGAATGGAGGTTTGACCTAATCATTTAGATATATTGACTTAGCCTAACACTCAGAGGCTCAAATCCGGAGAGGGAGATTCTGCTTACATTGTAAGTGGACGTGGTGTTATACCCAATTTCATTTTTCATTTGACCACATGCTCTGGGCCCTTTATGTATCGCCTAAATTTTCCTAAAATAGCTGCCTGTGGCTTTTTCACCCACCTCTTAAAGCTACACTGCTGATTTGGGCCAAAGTTTTCTTTTGCAGTAGGCCTATATTTATTTACACATGCATCCTACAACAAAACTCGGCTCCATTAATTTTGGCAAATGCATGCAGTAATCTTTTCCTCAAAGTGTTCCATTACCATTTAGCAATGCTCTTTCTCAATTGTGGACTGGTATTGATTCAAGGTACATATTGGTTGTCTTGCCATGGGATATGCAGCAGGTGATTTTTTTTTTTTGGATGCAGAAGTCTGGGCTGGGGCATACTGTACTCGGAGGCTGTAGATGGCTACCCAGACTGTTACTTTTAGCAGTTCTTCTGGTTAATGATCTCAAGCCAATAATGTTGATTTTGTCCACCTCAAGGTTTTTGTCTTGGGTATACTGCACCTCCCTGCCACAATTTTGGAAGACTTATTGCAAAAGTCTGTTTTAGTGGCTTTGTAGATATGCTCGTCATTTTGAATAATAAAAAAAAAAGTTCTTTGAGAGCCTTATTTGATCTTTATTCTTTATTGACGTCATGAAGTAAACAGGTTAACTTCTATATTGGATTAATTGTGTGGGTTTTTCCTTTTTTTTTGTAGGCTTGAACGTCTGTTCATTTTGTTAGACACTGGCACAACGCCAGTAACCAGGAAAGCTGCCGCCCAGCAACTGGGTGATGTGGTTAGACTTCATCCTCATGAGCTGAACAATCTGTTAGCCAAGGTGAGTCACCCTCTGGAGTTATTTTGCTGTAAGACACACACACACACACACACACTTTCCAGGTTTCAGTTCTCAAGCTAGTTTCCAGTCATTTCGTCATCCCAAAGGCTCTCCTCATGATTATGCATAAAAAAATGTGTCCTAGACCTTGTCATAAAATGTGTCCATCTTGTCATAAAATGAAGATGGTGGCAATTTTGGGTGGCGATTGGGGGGGTGCATGCGTTATGTCATGCTACTACATAGTCTCCACCTGCTCCCTGCCCTCTATGGAAAGTTAAGTCTTGCCCGTGTCCCATGTAAAAGGGCACAGACATTTGAATGGGCCATTGTGTCCGGGCCCAGTGGGCATGTGGAGTTCATGGTTCATGTTATAGCACTCACTGCCACTAAAGGGCACAGACATCCGTTGTACTCCACTCATTTGAATATATCCAGTGGGCACCCCACGTAATGACCTCTGCTGTGCTGTGCTGTGTAGTTGTTGTTGCATTCAATTATTCCCCTCCTCGACAATACAGGTTTTGACATATCTCAGGAGTCCAAATTGGGACACAAGAATTGCAGCGGGCCAGGCTGTGGAGGCAATAGTGAAAAATATTCCTGAATGGAACCCTCCGCCTAGGCCTAAAGATGGTAAGAAAATAGGTGACCCGGCAAGCTTAACCTCTATGTAAATACTGACAGGAAAATTAGAGTCCTTTGTTCGCTTTCAGATAACACATTTGATATGGTAGAGCCACTTGCTTGATGGTTTACTTTAGGAATCATTACCTTCATGCTGCCAGTGAAACTTGTTTTGTTACCAGCTAAAGGTCACGCACTCTCGCTCACACACTTGCACATCCTTCTTTGTGCACCAAATTTTCCATAAGTTGACCTGAAGATGTAACAAATCTGCACACATCATTTGGCAAGTGGGTGGGCTGTGGCTGGCTGGTGTCAACTAGCGTTCTTCCATCTGTTTGAGCTCATGAAAAATTTGATTTGTAAATTTTCCATATTGACTTTTTTATTAAATTAAAATTCTTGTATCACCAGCCAGAGCAAACAGAATATTATTCACTGTGCTGTCACAAAGTGTACTGCTCTGTTAACCTTCTGGTGGGTGGAATAATATGAATTGGAAATATGCACTAGAGTGAAATCAGTTCTGTTGCTAATGCTGCTGTCTGTATGTGTATCTTCTAGAGAGTGGTGAGGAGGTGACCAGGGAGGACTCTCCGTCCGATCGCCTCAGCTTCTACAGGTTCGACATCTCCCGCCTGCTGCGCCATGGGGCCTCACTGCTGGGGTCCGCAGGCGCAGAGTTTGACGTCCAGGAAGACGAGTCCGGTAAGGGCTTCAATATCCCGCTAGTCCCTGTTGATTGAGGCTAATATTATTGCTAATATCTAAATTTGACACTTGTCAATGTAGGTAGGTGCATCACATTTATTCTAGGATGTAGGCGTAAACAAATGTTGGTAATAATGGAAGTGAAACCAGATATGAAATCTGATTTAAGAAATGTCTACTCCTAATTGGACTATATTTGGGGTTTCCAGCTCCCAGTATGTGTCAGTAAGACTCCCCCTGTGCGTGTTTGGCCTATTGTTACAGTGGTAATGAGGAAATGGCGCGTCTGGTTGTAATTCTTCTGCTTTTCCTCCTGTGAAGTCCGATAACAAAAGGCTTCAAGCTGTCAATGGCTGCTTGTTACTATGTTTTCCCACACCGGGTATTTGACTGGCTAAATGCGGTCTGCCTCTGACTGCGTCATGCAGGTGTGTGTAGTTTTGGGGGAGATTTGCATGTCTTCTGCATTTCACTGTGGTGAATATGCCTGGGTTGTTTTGATGGTGCTCAAAACCTGCTTGGGTCATGCAGCTTTTCATATAACTCTTTGAATTGATTGGATCGCAAAATGCCACTTACAGTAAAGGCAAATTTCATGTCTCAGTCCTTTTGAGAAATATCAGCAAAAAGCATTCAGAACAGGTATACTGTATGCATCTTGATGTGATGGTAATTAAACATTAGCGAAAGATGGTTAGCAGGGTTACACAGATTATGGTGTAGGATAAGTGAGTGGATTATCCTTAAATGATAGATCTAGAGAAATGATAGAAATGGTAAAAACTAGTAGAATTCCTCATTTTGTGTGTGTGTGTGAGATTGACCACCTGTGCTGGCTGCTTGTTCAGGTGAAGTGGACCCGAAGGAGCGACTGGCTCGGCAGAGGAAGCGGCTCCAGAAGAAGCTGGGCCTGGACATGGGCGCGGCCATTGGCATGGACACCGAGGAGCTGTTCAACGACGAGGACCTGGACTACAGCTGTCCTCCGGCCTCCGGCACCATCACCCCCACCGGCACCGGCGCACACACACCCACCTCCGTCTGCAACAGAGCCCCCGGGGCAAAGGGGCCCTCCTGGCCACCCTCACGCAACCATGTGGTAGGTGATCTCTTCTCACCGTCCTGTCTCACCCCTATACTATTAGAACTATCGATGACCGACATCCTAAGGGTTGCTCATATCGCACCTCCTGAGCGGTCAGCTTCTAGGGTGACCGTAACCAATGCCCCCAGGGCTGTTACCCTGTTACTGTACTAGTAGTGCTGCGAAGGGGCTCCCGAGGACCAGAGGAGTAGGATCAGGGTGCACTCAGATTGTCAGTGCTGTTAACATGCTGTGAGTGGAACTGGTGTGTCCGGTGGTGTGGGAGCTTGGAATGTGTGGGGTTGGGTTACAGCCAATCGGTAGATTGGACTGTAGGCCTAATGCGTCCTGCAGCCTCCTTTTGCCAGCACCATGATGGGTTGTGCAAGTGCTTATGAAGTTGGACTTACAAAGTGTGTGTGTGTGTGTGTGTGTGTAGTTATTTTTGACAGTCCAATCTGTGTTAAAGCTCGGGCCAAGCCAGCATGCTGTAACACCTGAGCCAATGCCGGTGTGGTTGCCAAGCAATGAAGTTAGGCCACTCCCTGCCCTTTGTGGAGGATTCGGCTCTTCAATGCGAACTTCTAAATTGAGTTGCAAAGGCTAGGGGGGAGTTCATTGCTTAGATAAGCATGTTTTGGTGTAATGTTGCGCCTGAGCAACTATTAATGGAGTTAATGGAAGCATGCTTACTTGTGATAAATGACATTGTCTTTAAAGCATTTCCCACTTGTCTCACAGCCTATGCAGGCAGCTGAGTTGATTGACTCCGAGTTCCGACCAGGCATGAGCAATCGACAAAAAAACAAGGCCAAAAGAATGGCAAAGCTGGTGGCCAAGCAGAGGTCAAGAGACATGGACCCCAACGAAAAAAGGTGCCTTTTCCCAAGTGAATGTGACTGGGATAGAAGAATGGATTTGGGAGTATGGGGGGTTTCGTAGTTGCTGACTGTCTGTGGTGTTGTGTGTTGAAGCAACGACAGCTGTGAAGGTGAGCCAGAGGAGAAGCGACGGAAAACGACCAACGTCGTCATCGAGCAGCCGGCAACAGACAGTAAAGTGTTAATCGACAACGTTCCAGATAACTCCAGTCTGTTTGAAGAGGTGGGCTCACGTCAGAACTGAGTCATGTACAAGACACTCAAACTATTCAGCACTACGTGAACACAGTGTTTTTATTCCTCGTTCGTGTTTGTTTGCAGACGCAAGAGTGGCCCCTTGAGAGTTTCTGTGAGGAGTTATGCAACGACCTTTTTAACCCATCCTGGGAGGTAAAGTCACATACACCACTCTGCCCCCCTCCTTAACTTCAAACACTCTCACTCACGCACAGACACACAGACAGACCTAAGCGCTGTGTGTCTGCTGTACCTCATAAAAATGCCAGTCATGGCTGTGCTCCCGACAATGTGTGTGTGTGTGTGTGTGTGAGGTTGGGGCGATATCTGAGCCGCGTGTTTGTCTGCTTGCTTTCTCAGGTCCGCCACGGAGCCGGCACGGGCCTCAGGGAAGTGCTCAAGTGTCACAGCGCAGGAGGGGGCAAGCTTGTGGGCAGCAC
The DNA here is from genome assembly GCF_017589495.1 of Alosa alosa. Lineage (NCBI taxonomy): Eukaryota > Metazoa > Chordata > Actinopteri > Clupeiformes > Clupeidae > Alosa > Alosa alosa. The sequence continues at coordinate 10,797,972 of NC_063206.1, read as the reverse complement.
AGCGGAACAGGTACGGCACCACCACAACCACTACCACCATCCAACAGGCAACACCATCAGGGTGTGGTTGTTCATGAACCCTATGAGTGATGTCGGGGACGGCAGTAGGGCTGCAGGCAGGATGTGCAATTTGAGCAGATTATTTAACTTAAGAGTTATTTGAATCACCCCCTGTCCAACTTAAGTTACAACTCCTTGATACTGATACAGCTCTTGAAGCTGACGTCAAAATAAGACTGCTGCTCAGCATGTGTACATATTACCACAAAAGGTGCTTTTAAAAAAGCTTGATGTCATATTGTATTGTTTAACACAATACTGTGTTTTTGTTAAATACATAGCAGACAAACCAAACACCACCTTTAAAGTAAACAAGGCTTGTGTAACAATGGAAGCTATAACAATCTGGATCTAACCAGCCCATCGGCTTTTCTTTGTCTACAAATTCTTCAAAGTCCACAGTAAAACCTACAAAGTATCCCCTTATGACCTTCCATAAAGCATCCATCTTCCTCTTTCACTGTTAAAACGCTCACATTGGCCTCTCAGGAGCTCCGTGCTAAAGAGTCATTAAAAGGACTTGATCAGAGCACAGTGGACAGCTGTGGTCAAAAGTTCTTTCTGTGCATTCAAGGGTTTGGTTGGTTAGGCAGTAATGGTTGGCCCCTCTTCTCTGGTAATTGAACATTTATGTCACAACTAAGGCCTAGTCCACACGTACCAAACCCATCTTTTTTTCCTCCGTCTTCCCTGAAACCGCATCAAGAATATTTGCGTCCAAACGGATCCATCTCAACACGACTCAACACGTTACTTCATACCCCAGGCCTATAGGTGGCACTGTTTCTTTACAGAAATTGACCAAAACTTGCGCTTTACAAACAGACCGAATAGGCTACGACGAAATGGCTAGTGCAAGGAAACCAGAATTGTTTGTGTGGACTGATGGTGAACTGTCAACTGTAAAACTAAAACTTTATTTTACGGTTTGTGAAGGGTGCAGTCCTGTCCTTTATTTGGCTAACGCAGGTAGGCCTACTAATCACCTTTTACTTTCTTTGGTTGTAGGATAGTCTGTGATTCACATTAGTTTTGGCTATCACTGCAATTAGGCTACTAAACGCAAGGCTTACCCAAGTTCTAGGCTATTCTGGCGCCACATTTATAATATTGCTATAAAACCTTCGTTAGTAACAGTCAATACGTTTGCCTGCATCAAATCGCGCATTTGCATTCAGTGTGCTACCATCGGCTTAACGTGAGTTCTAAGCGTCTTTGTATGCTTATATCTGATTTCACTCGACTGTGAATGTAGCCTAAACTTTCCTAGTAACTTAAGTTCTCTCGCGTCACTGACAGTAGCTAGAATGCATAAAAAAACACCGGGAAAAACAGTGTTCAGTCCACCAAGTCATAAGCTATCGGTATTTCGCCTTCCCAGTTGTGATATTTATCTTACGGAGTGTAATCGTAGGTAATGTCATGTATGAACTAGTATTGTTAGGCAATACTATAAGTGCAAGTCCAGGGCAGCTGAGGTGTGGCGATGACATCATCGATCGCATAAGCAGGATGTGCGGTTTAAGCTGTCTAAACAAATTCAAACGGGCTCTGGTTTCAGATTTTTCCACTCTGGGACCAGGTTTCAGAAAAGTCCGGTTTCGGGCAGTGCGTTTACAGGATTCGTTTGGACGCTCGGCCAAGACGAAGCAAAACCTCTGCGTTTAACCTAAAAAGCGTCTCCGTGTGGACAGGCCCTAAATGTATTTCATTCCTCTCGTTTACTCCTAGAGCACCTGTTCACCTATTTAAAGTTTATGACCGCATGCCTCATAAAACGTTGAATCGGAATGTTCCTTTTTTAGCGACGGACATCATCGATTAATGATAGGAGAGAGGGTGTGCTGATAATGACTAAAGGAAATGGAAACTGCACTCAAATAGCCCTCTGGCTCTGCAGACAAAAGGCCACTGCTGCCATGCTGGTTGAATTTTAATAGTATGGAGATGTGGAGGCTACTGAGGTGTAACCCATTGTGTTTGGTTGATGCCTGGTGTCTTGTGTAGATGTCACGGCAACACCAGGAGTGGCTAGAGGACGTGGTCATCCGCCTGCTCTGTGTCTTCGCCCTGGACCGCTTCGGAGACTTTGTGTCAGACGAGGTGTGTGATTGTGTGTTTTAAAATGTAATCATTCAAGGTGGCTGCATATCCCAGCTCTGAATTCTGTTACTTTTCCCGTCATCTCCTTCAGTACACTTCCTCGTACGTCACGAGGCCACACCATTAACAGTCATAACTCATTCTTGGTGGCCTTCTTGTCAGGTGGTGGCTCCTGTGAGGGAGACTTGTGCCCAAACGTTAGGTGTGGCTCTGCGACACATGACCGACAAGGGCGTTGCCATGACTGTGGATATCCTCCTAAAGCTGCTGACCGAACACCAGTGGGAGGTTAGACATGGGGGCTTGTTAGGAATCAAATATGCCCTCGCCGTACGACAGGTACCAACACCTCCCTTCCGTTTACACTTCAGTTGAATTACATCTTGGCAGAATGTAGTGGTAGTATTGCATCCATTTCCTCACACCATCCTTTGAGATTGGTCTCTTTTGGTGTGTGAGGATTTTTTTTAATTTATTTTTTATTTTTTAAACAAATAGACGTATGAATTATGATGTGGCTATTTTTGTGTCCTTCCCATCTGATGGATATATATTAGGATTTTGTCATCTTCTGTTCTGCTATCAATCCCCAAAGAAATGAACATGAATGAATAAAAAGGTATCAACATTAGTTGCTATGTCAGGATTTCACCTTTGACCTCTGATATGCTCTGCCTGCTTGCCAATCCAGGACCTGATCTCAGACCTGCTGCCCAGAGTGCTCCCAGCCATCACTGAGGGCCTGCAGGACCTGGACGATGACGTGCGTGCGGTGGCTGCCGCGGCCCTCATCCCTGTGGTGGATGGGTTGGTGCAGCTGCAGCTCCCCAAGGTAAGGGCACGTCCATTAGCCAGCTCATCTGATGAGTGCTACCGCTAGGCCACTGAGAAATGGGCATCTGCCTCTCAATAGGGACTTTTACCCTTATGGATATTTTGTATGTGATTTACTTTTTTTTTTTTTTTTTTTATTTTGTGTGTGTGTGTGTGTGTGTTGTCCTTGCTTTGGAGTAGGGATGTAACAATATGAAAATGTAACGTCACGGTTATAGTGACCAAAATTATCACGGTATTTCTAAAAGTGTGTTCAATGTGTTCAGAAAGCACTGATGGGCCTACAGAAGCTGAAATAGTTTCAAAAAATGTCCCGTTCACTTTTTTCTTCATGTTTATTTGGCTATGTGCTTATAGTGTAACTTACCCTACCATAACTAGGAGTTTGCTATTTCTGTTATTTGGATCCAATGAGTGAGACCAAAGTAAGCGTTTGAAATAAAACTTTAGGCTACTGTATTCTCCTGAACATGAGTGGAATGGATTTAATTTCCACAGGTGTAGCCAGGTGTAGCCTAATCCGAATCGTAGTTAAAACCATCAATTAGACAACAGAATCAGTAGGGTACCAGTTTTGTTTTATTGTACCAGGGCTACTGTATGTCAAAAGCAGGCTTGGATGAAGCTGGGAAGGATTAAACACACGGTTTCCATACCGTGATAATCAACCGTGATGATTATGATATTTGAAAAGAAAACTGTAATTGTTATCGTCAACATTTTTATCGCGGTTTACCATTATACCTGTAATCGTTACATCCCTACTTTGGAGCTTGAGCTTTGGCGTTTGAACTTGGAAGAGACCCAGCTGGTTAAAGACTATAACTTACTTTACTGTCTTTCACCGTTTTTGTGTGTGCGTACATTACTACTTCCAGGTCCCCTTCATTGTGAACATCCTGTGGGACGCCCTCCTGGAACTGGATGACCTCACAGCCTCCACCAACAGCATCATGACCCTGCTGTCCTCCCTGCTGACCTACCCACAAGTCCGGCAGTGCAAGTATGGCCGCCCTCCTGCTCTGCTCTCCCCAGTCGCTCTCCCCAGTCGCTCTCCCCAGTCGCTCTCCCCTCCTCTCGAACATGGCTGCCATTAGCTGTGCATACTCTTTCTTTTATGGAGATTAGAGTCACTTGTGCTAGTTTTAGTACTGACTGAATTGTCTGAAGTGTTCTAGTCAGCAACATTGGTCAAGTAAGGACTGCATTGCATCTTCTTGCTCTCAGTATTAGAGAAAACTGGCTTGAAATGTTTGTTTACTACAGTGGACTACATGATATAATATGAGGAGTGTAAATGTTTCTTTGTACTGCTTTCCCAGCATGCAACAGTCTCTGACGGTCCTTGTGCCTCGTGTTTGGCCATTCCTGCGGCATACCATCTCATCGGTTCGCAAAGCAGCGCTGGAGACACTCTTCACATTACTGTCCAAAGCTGATCAGGTCTGTCTGTCTGTGCATACAAACGTGTGCATATGGCTGTGTGTTTCAAAGCAACTAAATTGCAGTGACCTAGTGTATGTGACATGGGAATGCGTTTGCTTGCAGAACTGTGCAGTGTGGCTGAACCCCATCCTACAGGACATGCTGAGGCACATCTTTCAGTCCTGCATCCTGGAGAGCAACCAGGAGATCATGGACCTCATTCAGAAGGTATGAGAGTCTACAAGCTATTGCACACACACACATACACACATACACACACACAGGATATTGCTCATCATACTTGGCTTTCCCTATAAGCACAGACAAGCTGACAAGGTGTGGCTAGCCTTGTCAGAGTACTGCATACTGTTATTGCAATGGTTTGCATACCATAGCAGTGAATGCACTCGATGCGTAGGTTCACCATGCAACCTTACGCACACTTTAAAGCATCAAGTCCTTAAGAAAGAAAAATCTTAAAATTATAAGGAGAAATCTGGCAAGTTTACACACAGATCTCGGTTTCTCGATCACAGAGTACTGTCGGTACAGGAAAAAAAAAAAGTTTTACCTAGTTAGAGTTGCTACAGCCAGTAGCTAACGCAGCAAGGCAGCTACAGCACTACACTCTGGGGGCATGTCCATGAGCTCCCATGTACATACCCTAGTTGAAACCGATTGTTTTAGGTGTTGTTTTTTTTTTTCTTTTTTTAATCCCATAACGCCAGTACTCGGTGACCTCGAGAAATAGGGATCTATGTGAAAACTCGCCAGATTTCTTCTTTCAACTTGACAACGTTACAGAACGTTCCAAAGTGCCTTTGTTTTTAACCCTAATAGATGCACATCTACATGTGTGTTGTATGTATGAGCTCTGATTGTATGTTGCGTTGCTGATGCCTGATTGGCGTGTTTGCAGGTTTGGGCGGAACTGTTAAAGCAGGCCCTTCCCCAGTATGTGGTGGCGGCCAGCTGTCCATGGATGGGCGCATGGCTATGCCTGATGATGCAGGCATCCCACATCCCCATTGACCTCAACATGCTGCTGGAGGTCAAAGCGCGCTCAAAGGTCAGTTTCACCTGTTTCACATCCGTTTAAGCATTAGTATACAGTATCGGGGGTGTGTGTGCACATGTAGGTCATTTGACTAAGCAGCTGTGATGGCTTTGGAGTTCTGTCTGTGTGTGTGTGTGTGTGTGTGTGTGTAAATAGAGATTAGTAAGCCATAAAGACTGGTAAGGAGAGAGTGCCTTAGTTATTAGCATCAAATCCTCTTGTAAAATGTGTCATTCTCTCACTCGCAGTTAATTGTTTTTGTACACACACACACCACACACACATAAATACACACAAACAAAAAAACACGCACACCAAAAAAAAAAGTTGTGTACAGCTGTTTTCAGCTCTCTCCAGCTGTTTTTCATGCCACCCCCTCTGTGTTCCGGCTGCGTTTAGGAGAAGTCCTGTGGCAAGCCCCGGCAGTGCGTGCCCGGCCAGGTGAAGGAGACTGTGCAGGAGTACATTGCCGGGGCCGAGACGGTGACCGAAGACCCCGCCACACGAGACTACGTGGTGATGCGAGCCCGTCTCATGTCTGCCAAGTGAGTGACCGCTCATTTGCTCCTGGGTGCGCTGATGTGTCTTATTTCTGTTGGCCGTTGTCTCTCTTTGTTGTCTGGCACACTTTTTTTTTTTTTTTTTTCCTCCCCTACTCAGTTATAATACAGCATGCATGAGCTGGCAGTTTTCCAAGAATGTGGATTAGTGACCAGCCTAGCTAAGTTCACTGAGCTTAAGGCGCCCCATGATTCCTTCCTCCCTTCAAAACCAAGCCATAGGGCTCTTCTATTAGAATGTTCTAGGTTGATTTAGCCAGACTTGTCATTATTACCACTCTGGCAGCTTGTGCTTTTCTTACGTTTTTGTGTAATATGTTTTATAAAAATGTGGTCCTGACTGAATTCTGTGTCTCCTCCCAGACTGTTGGGGGCGCTGTGCCGTTGCATCTGTGACCCGCGGATCAACAGCGGGCCGCAGGAGATCCGTCCAGCCGAGTCTTTGGCCCAGCTGCTGCTCTTCCACCTCAACTCCAAGTCCGCACTGCAGCGCATTGCTGTGTCCATGGTGCTGTGCGAGTGGGCTGCTGATCAGAAGGTGTGTGTGTGTGTGTGTGTGTGTGTGTGTGTGCAAGCATACATCTGTTCACACCAAAATCTTGGTCTACTTGTCATGTCAAAAAGAAAAAAAGTCTGCTCTTTCTTTCCCTCTCACACTCTCGCTCTCTCAGGAGAGTGAGCTGGTGTCCGGTTTGGTCCAGCCACGGCTGTTGGCCATCCTGTCGGAGCAGCTGTACTATGATGAGATCGCCATCCCCTTTACGCGCATGCAGACCGAATGCAAGCAGCTCATCGCACTCCTCGCCGACGCCCAGCTGCACGTACAAGAGCGCTTCAACTGCAGCGTGCTCACCATCGACCAGGCCAATGAGCTGGTAAGCACCTCTCTGTCACACACACACACACACACACACACACACACAATGCATGTAATACCTGATTTGTGTGCACACACTAATATATGCAAATCCATGACCCATCCACAAGGTCATCTTCACGCATGCATACACACAGATACAGATTCTACTCCTCAGGGACACATGCATTCAGACACTTGCACATAGTTTATAGGGTCGTATACATGCGTTCACATTATATAGACTATAGATCAGGTTTGCTTACGATGTCGATCTCGATTCCAAAGTCTTCCTCCAGAAGGGATGTTAAAGGGTAAACAAAGGCAGGAAGTTTTCCTCTGCAGGAAATGGGAATGACTGCCCTATATTGCGTAAGGAACATGTGGTGTGTGCATATAGACAATTGGCTGCTCCACTGCCCAGTGTAATTACTCCTCTTGTCATAATGAAAGCCTACAAAGGTCATTGTTGTCTTTAATTAACCTAATTAGCAAGTGTGTGTGTGGGGGGAGGGGGGGGCGCTGTGTGAGTGTTTGTTTATAGGTCAGCAGTCCCTCATGCGTGTAGATTTCTTGAGAACTAGCCAAAATGACTTGTTGAACTCTTTTTGACCTTTTATAGTCGGTCACTCACTGTCTCCCTTTCCTCCTCTTTGGCGATTTTTCCCCCCCAGGTGACCACGGTGTTCTCGGAGGCGACTGCGGGCATGGTGGCGGCACGCTCCGTGCTGTGGCCGGCGCTGGATGCCAAGCACCAGCAGGCGGCGTCGGCGGTGGCGGAGGCGGGCGGCGAGTGGCAGCGGCTGCAGCTGCGCGTGCACACCTTCTGCGCCTGCGCCGCCGTGGGCCTGGGCGAGCTGCCCGAGCGCCTCAACCCGCTGGTGCGCCCGCTCATGGAGGCGGCCCGCCGCGAGGAGAACACGCTCGTGCAGGTGAGGAGGAGGAGGCACTAAAGCATTTGCACATCACCTGTATTTTAAAGTTCATCAACTTATTAATTAAGGCTTGCACAAGGCATCAACAGTAGGGTGATTATCTTGAATCTTGAAGATGACTTGCATTGTGTTTTGAAGTGCACGTGAGAAGGAGGAGGCTGTCTACAGAAGAGATAAAGGCATTAGGCCCCAGTGGCCAGGTGCTTACCTGCTTGGTCACATTTTTTTGCTCAGGTGATGAAGAGCAGGGAGAAGTTGAGTGAAGTGTGTTTTTGAAATTGCACATTCTGTTTCCCTCTTTTCCCTTTGCTTGTTGGCTTGTTTTGATTTCCCAATTTCCTTTCTCCATTTAGAATGTTACTATAGTGTTTTGTTGGCTCAAAGACATATTCTAGCCTGGCAAGGTAAAAATAATAAAATATTAACATGAGTGGTCAACTCTTATCTTTCTTTCTTTCTTTCTTTCTTTCTCATCCCTCAGGGTCACGCTGCAACCGCCATTGCCCGGCTGCTGCAGAGGTGTGCTGGCCGCACGCCCTGCCCCAATTCCAAGGTGCTGCGCAACCTATGCTCCTCCCTCTGTGTGGACCCCCTGCTCACGCCCAACGCCTCCTGCCCCGTCCCCCCATCTCCAGCACCCAACGCCGGCCAGGAGGGAGGGAAAGGTCCGCTCACTTTGACTTTCATTTCTACTCATTCAGTTGTTTGGACAAAAAAAAAAAAATATCTGCAGGGTTCAACTAAGTTGAGGCCTGTTGCCCATGAGATGGTCTGTGTCTGGTACTTTTTTGTTTTTGATACTTTAGTAAATTTACTCTGGCTTTTAGGCAGTGCCACTGACAAGGATGGTGCTCATCATATGGTGAATACGACCAAAGGCATCATCACACTCTACCTGCACCAGAAGGCCGCTTTTGCAGTCACCAGCAAGAGGGGCCCCGCACCCAAACCCCCCAAGAACCTCTCCGGAGACTCCGCCCCAAACAACACCGTCGCCATGGACTCCGATGAAGTAAGCCAGTCTGAACTTCTGAATCCGACATCGCCATATATCTCCATGTTTTTATTGGATCATCTGTGGTGTCCTCATGTCTTGTATTTTTATATATTATTTTTTAATCATTATTATGGTCTGTCTGTCTAGAGTAAGAAGCCGTGCCTCATCCAGCGAAGAGGGGCCGAGTTCTCCCTGACGACTGTGGCTAAGCACTTTGGGGCAGAGTTGACTGTGACGCTGCCGTTCCTGTGGGAGTTCATGACCGGCCCCCTGAAGGCTGTGGTGCAGGGCAGAGAGGGCCTGGGTAAGTGATGCATAAGCGGTTGCAAAGTAATTTCATCATTTAATATTGCTCTTACCTTAACTGAACTGCCGTTGTATGAAGCTAGACCAAAGTACTTCAGTCCTTTTGGAATCCGAATAAGACCCTACCTTGAGGATCTGAACATCAACTTGGACAGTGTAACGCAGACTCATTTTTGCTCTATTCGCCCGTGGAATTTGAGACGACCTGAAATTGTTAAGGATTTAAGTCACAGGAAGAAATAAGTACCAGCAGCAGGATATGGACGTGCGAAGTCGCTTCCCCTCCCACATTCCCATTTATGCTGATGGTTCCAGAGTGGATAACTGTGTCATCAGCAATGGTAGTTGGACAATCAGTGTGGACTACGAATACCAGGAATATGTTCCATTTTTACGGCTGAGGCTCGTGACTTATATTTGGCACTTGAATACATAGATCAGACTAAACAACAAAAGTCTTTAATTTTTACAGACTCTAGATCATGTCTCCAGGCATTGGAATCCTTAAAAACTGACCATCCTATTATTGTCAACATCCTTGATAAACTAGAAAGACTAAAGAACCAGAACTTGAATGTAGTTTTTTGCTGGGTCCCAGGCCATGTTGGTCTGAGAGGAAATGAGAAAGCGGACAGTGCTGCTAACCAAGCCCTTAACGAAGAACTCACAGAATGTCAAATCCCTGCCTCAGACCTTAAACCTATATTGAACTCTTACATCACAGATAAGTGGCAATCTGACCAATGTACCAACAATAAGCTATATGAAATCCATCCTACTCTAAGGAGGAGACTATTTTTTTTCTTTTCAATTCAGACACGATCAAATAGACTATACCAGATGCCGTATAGGACATTCAAGACTCACTCATAGCTTTCTATTGAGTGAAGATGATTCTCCATTATGCCAATTTTGCAAAATGCCTCTGTCAGTGAGACATATTTTGATCTGTTGCCCTGCCTTGAAAACCAAAAGACAACAATTTTATCATCAAAATTCTATAGCTGATGTTTTTAGTAAGGTCCCACCTTTGAAGCTTTTAGAATATCTTATTAGCATAGATTTAAAAAAACCTATTTAAGTTTCTGTAACACACAGTGCTCTGGCCATTAAATAGCCTTAGTTGCGGAAATGGCCTTAAATTAAACAAACAAACAAACCTTAACTGAACTGTTTTATCTTATCTACCGTCTGTCTGTCTTTATTATGCATGTCAGTTAGGGTGCATCATCCGCCTTGACATATGCAAATTAATCTGTCCCTATGCTTATTATGTTCCAATAAGCGAAAAAACGTTCCTGGTAAATTTTGAAGTAAATTGGATAATATTTAGGTGGCCCACCATCAACCTTTATGAATGGTCGAAATCGTTGCCAAATTCAGAAAATCACCTCGCAATATGGGGGTATATTTCACATTATTTCACTTATTTTTTTTTAGCCAATAGTTATTTGAATAATAACTGTATTAAGGGCATAAAGCACACAGCTCATTGGATAAACATTGGGTTTCTTTATGTTGTCATACATATTTTGGTGATTTTTTTTTTTTTCTTAGAAAAACTTTTTTTTTTTTTTTTTTTTTTTTTTTTTGAATTATTTGATGAACACATTAATGTGTATTGTAACAATGGTCATTATACTCATAATTCCAAATTAGATATAGTCTACATGCGTAGGACAATTTTGTTTAGTGTAGAGTAGTAGTTGTATCACAGGATTACATTAACTTTCTTGCAACATGGCTTCTAGTGGAGAGTGTATTAGTAATATAGCCTAGAAATCTAGACGTACCCTAGCGGCAGCGAATTACATTTGCTGCCAGGGCTAGTCTAGCAACTCTGTTGGCTTGTGAGCTGGAAAATTTTAACTTCTATCAGGCCAATCAAATTGTGTATAAAGACGTTAGGCAGGCTTAACATAATGATTGATGGCAGAGTTGCAACGGTTTGGCTTGAATTCCCTGCTACTTGAAAACAAAGAAGATGGATGTTGCTGTTGACGAACAGCGTGACACGTTAAGCTTTTTTTTAAGTCGGCAAAAGTTTGAACTAACCAACTAGCTCCGCTGGTGGGAAAACGCATGGAACTCGTAGCGCTGTCAGCGCTGTCCTATTGCGTGCAGAGGGAATTTGAAAGACAACCGATTATCCCACCCCTCGGACTGAGCACTGCCAACGGTGAGTGCCCAGACCCTACATTTGGGTCTGGCTCGTCAGGCTATTGGTAATGCCAATCCACAGTCTTCAAAATGTACTGTCTATAAGACAATCGTCTTGGATATTTGGTTTGGGCAGTGGCCTTGTTCAGGATGACTCCATTATCACTGGATCCCGTCTTCCAAACGGTCGCCAAGTTCTCAGTTGCTTTGTGTGGTATCTTTCGGATGGTTCATCAGAAAACAGGACAAAGTGGGAATCAGCAAATATCGTACTGTCCCAGGTGTCCAGCTTTTATAAAAAGGCCAACATTCCTTTGATATCAGAAAGGAAAGCCTGTGAAAAAAATCATCAAACTTTTAAGTATATATACTCTTTTGATCCCGTGAGGGAAATTTGGTCTCTGCATTTATCCCAATCCGTGAATTAGTGAAACACACTCCGCACACAGTGAACACGCAGTGAGGTGAAGCACACACTACTCCCGACGCAGTGAGCTTTCTGCTACAGCGGCACTCGGGGAGCATTGAGGGGTTAGGTGCCTTGCTCAAGGGCACGTCAGCCGTGGATGTGGGCATCCTTCGGTTACAAGCCCAAAGCCCTAACCAGTAGGCCACGGCTGCCCCCAAATGGCATTGATTTGGATGAAAATGCCACTCTGAGCTATCCCACTGAAACGACGGACCAGCTATCCCACTGAAACGTCGGACCAGCCCATCTACACTGGAGAAACTTCAGAAGATGAAGAGGACTTGTTATTTCTGGAGTCTATGAAAAATGACCGCCATGCCTCATTTGGTTCATTCGATAAGGCATTAGCTGACCACATATATTTTTTTCCAGCCTTCAAATTCGTTACTGGCAAAACCCATGATGGCAAGCTTTTATTGAAAATTCCTGGCAAAGGCATTTTTTTATTGCATCTTCCCCAAAAATGTACACTACTGCCATATCTCAGGAAGTAATAAAGATAGAAACACAAGACCTCACACCAAATGATGCGAAAAGTCCATATTTATATTCAATTTCAATTGACATTATAGGGCTAGACCCATTATTTTTGGCGTTATTTAAGAAAAAAGGATATTTACAGCCTAGCTTTAGAATTCAATACAATTTCTCATAGAAGTTTTATTTGGTTAATGGAACAAAATTATTCTAGGGACAGATTGATTTTCAAATTTTTTTCAAAAAATGAGGCGGATGATTCACCCTAATGGCACCCTTGGTGTCTCCACAGATGTAGCGTCATTGCTGGAGAAGGGAGACATGGTAGCCCAGGAGCTTGTGACCTCTCTCCAGGTGCTGGAGGTGGTGGCCGGGGCCGTTGCTCCCCAGCTCATCCCACTGGTAAGTCTCCTATCCCTGGACACTACTGACTCCTGCCCCTGAACATTTCTTTAAGCCCCTCTCCTACTGCAGTACAGCTCTGAGCTCTGAACACCCTGTAGCAGCACAGCTCAACCCTTAGGCACTGTGTGTGTGTGTTGTGTACATGCTGCGCTAACCACACCTGCCACTCACCAGTTTGTGGTTTCCGCTGAGCGAGCGAGCAAGCGAGCATGTTATCTTGCAGCTCTCACGCTCTGTTGGCACCCCTGCAATCACACCTCTCTGTGGCATTCTCTGTGGTTAGGTGTTTTTTTTTTTTTTTTTTTTTTTTTTTTTTTTTTTTTTCCCCTCTTTTCACAGCTCTCTGTTTGCGCAGGTGAATGTGAAAATGGTGTGATCTGCTGAGGGCTGACAGATGCATTGTCACTTTTGAAATTTCATGTTACAGAACACAGACTTTCCTGTCTGATGGCTTCCTGGGAACATCTCGTGCTGGCTGTAGGCGGCACAGTGCTTCTACCGCTCATTGCTTTCACTCAACAGTTTTGTTGTGCTAGATGTAGCTAGTGGTTCTTTGCTTGAGAAGATTTGCGGGACGTGCATCAACAGACCTCCTGTGCTTTTCTCTTCCTCTTTGTCTGTTGTCTGTACTTTTGTTTCTACCTCCTAATCTGTGTGCATGTGTTTGTACACTTGCGTTCTCTTCTGTCACCTCCATATCCCATCTCCACACCTTTTCTCATGGATTTATGCTACATACCTCCTTTTCTTCACCTCCACTGACCTCCTGACCTTTTTTCTCATCCTCCACCTTCCTCCTCTCCTCTTCATCTTCACATCCTCCTCCCCCCTCCTCTCCTCTACCTGCTGCTTTGGCTACTCCTCCTGATTCTACTCATCCTTCCTCCTGTCCTCTCCTCCCATCCTCCTCTCTTATCTCCTCTCTGATCTCCTTATCTTCTCCTTCCCTCTCCTCTACCTCCTGCTTCTACTCCTCTTCCTCTTCCTCCTCCTCCTCCTAATCCTCTCCCTCCTCCTCCTCCTCCCTCTGTAGCTCCTGGAGCAGCTGGACCACCTGTGCGTGTGTCTGCAGCATCCCTACACGGCTGTGCGTCACATGGCGGCGCGCTGCGTGGGCGTGCTCAGCAAGATCGCCACCATGGAGACCATGAACGTCTTCCTTGAGCGCGTGCTGCCCTGGCTGGGCGCCATCGAGAACAGCACCAAGCAGGAGGGAGCCATCGAGGCGCTGGCCTGTATCCTCTCCATATGTGTGCCAAATCATGGGGCTCTTTTTATTAATACATTCTTTAATTCATTTTACATTTATTTTTTAAAAAATATTGTATTTTCAGTGTGAAATGTCAGTTAAAAATGTGTATGTGTTCTTTAGTAAGTAAAGTAGAGCTTTACAGCTGCAGACTAAAAGATTCTTATGTCTGCGCTGACAGGACCAGTTGTGTGTGTTTATATCCTGTGTGTGTGTGTGATGTTTGTATCCTGTGTGTTTGTGATGTTTGTATCCTGTGTGTGTTGTGGGTTCTGCGTGCTGGTGTTTGTTCCTTGACCGTGTGCTGGTGTAGGCTTGATGGAGCAGCTCGACGTGGACATTGTGCCCTACATCGTGCTGCTGGTGGTGCCTGTGCTGGGCCGCATGAGTGACCCCAGCGACAGCGTGCGCTTCATGGCCACACAGTGCTTCGCCACGCTCATCAGACTACTGCCACTGGAGGTGTGGATGAGCGAGCGCACACGCACAGATCAGCATACAAAACACACAGACACGGATCAGCATATAAAACTCACTGATTAATCTATACATACGCAAAGAAAGTGTGTGTGTGTGTTGGAAAGCTGACATACACAGACAAACACAAGCGCAATGGAGAAAACATGCGTCACAAAGTCACACAGGAAGCTTTTGCTTTCCTGTGTATCTTAACTTCAACAGTCAAAGTTAGTCAAATATTTACAGTCATCAGGCAGTCAAATAATGACTCCCAAACAGTCAAATCCTCCTGGAAAAGGTAGTAAAATACTTCCACACACTTACAAGCCCCTGTCCCTTCAGCTCTTCCCACTAGTTTTGTTCTCATCTGCTCAAACAGGTGGTGGTTAGTCTTTGTGAACAGTGCACTGAGTGTGTATTGTCAGTCTGTGTCCAGCAGGGGGCAGACTGCCACATCTTATTATGAATAACAGCAGTGGCACTCTAAGTGTCTGATTTCATTTCGGTCATCAAAGAAATTCCATGGCCTTGTTACAGAATGCTTCAGACACTGATTGACATACTGATTTCTTATACACTCTGCCCATTGCTGTTGTTTTTTTTTTTTCTATTGACTGATTGAGTTTGTGCATCACTTCCTTCCTCCGTGGACAGCCATTTTGTTAATGGTCAGTTTCTCTTCCGCTGGTCAGCTGCCCAGTGTTTTTTTAAGACGTTGCCGTTCAACTATTAAAGAATCCTTTTTGTAAAAACACATTATGAACCACAATTAACATATATGTGTGCCCTTTATGTTCTCATTTTCTCCGTGCAGTTTTGAAACCACCTTTAGCCATTTGTAATTAAGTGATTTCAGAACTGTTTAAAGACGAGTCATTTCCTGTATTTCCCATGAGGCCTCAGTGACATATTTCTGTTTGTATCTGTGTGTTGCCAGGCTGGGATCCCAGACCCCCCAACCATGTCTGATGACCTGATTCGCCAGAAGGCCAGGGAGAGGCACTTCCTGGAGCAGTTGCTGGACGGCAGGAAGCTGGAGAACTATAAGATCCCAGTACCCATCAAGGCAGAGCTGAGGAAGTACCAGCAGGTGTGTTTGTGTGATGGGAATAATGAAAGAATATGAATTTCCTGGGTACTGATTACAGAGATTAAATACATTTCAGGGAAATGTGCATTTGTGTTACTAAGCTATAGCTATAGTTACTAAGCTTATCTTGCACAACTTTACTCAAAACACATCTTTACCCTTTTTTTGTTACTTTGTGCTTCTTCCCTCGTCATCAATTTCTAAATCATGTCATGAATTATTCATATCGCTGCAGCCATTCCACACAGTTTGTGTGATGTGTTTGTGCACATCTACAGTAGCCCATTAAGCAGATTAGCGTGGGCAGGATGCCCTGCGTTTGCACACGTTGTCTTCGCCGGTCCCTGGGTATTTATGCTGACTGGATGAGGCATCGGCCGGTCCCTTCTCCAGAGCATTTCAATTAAAGACCGGCGACTCAGCACTTTTTGGCCTTCTTGTCCTCGCCATTTTTCTGTCAGCCTCACAAATAGCTTTTGCCTCCCAGCAACCGTGCAGGGGGTGGGGGGTGTTGGCAGGATGAGGCTGACTACAAATTGCATTTCGACATGACAAATTTAGAAGTTGCAAAAACGGATTGCCCTGCTGGCCAGTTCCCTGGGAAGGGGGGGTGTGTGTGTGTGTGTGTGTGTCCGACCGTCCTGTTCCGCTCCAGCATCCATCGGGCGAAATGAACGCCCACGGATCAATCAGCTAAAACACACCCAGGGGTCAGCAGCAGCACAGAGTCCAGGAGATGTGTGTGTACACACACACACACACACACACACACACACACACACACACACACACACACACCCCTCTAAGTGATGCACAGGATCTCCATTTTAAGAGAGATGTGGTGTGGGAGTGAATTGCTGAAGATTAATGCACATCAAGTTTTGAAAACCAACTTTTAGGACAAGGCAATGGTGCTGTGTTTTCCAAGAAGATTGGGATGGGCGGAAATGTCCATTGCACAAGTTTGATGGTGGCTGCTGTGCCATTAGAACTTGACACCCTCCCCCTCACCTCATGTCTTTGAATGGCTGCCCTCCAGGATGGAGTAAACTGGCTGTCCTTCCTGAACAAGTACAAGCTGCACGGCATCTTGTGTGATGACATGGGTCTCGGGAAGACCCTCCAGTCAATCTGCATTCTGTCTGGAGACCACTACCTCAGGTAACACTGACTGCTCTGGTCATTATTTATTTGCTATGGTATTTATGGTTTACACTGTCCGCAGCGTAGCTGCACATAGATAATTTGCAACATAATTATAGTCGCTAACCAGACTTGGTGATTTGATTCCAAGGAATTGATTGTGTGTGTGTGTGTGTGTGTGTGTGTAGGGCGCAGGAGTATGCCAAGACTAAGGCTGCTGACTGTGCCCCGATGCCATCGCTGGTGGTGTGCCCCCCGACGCTGACTGGCCACTGGGTGGACGAGGTGGGCAAGTTCTGCACTAGAGAGTATCTGAACCCACTGCACTACACTGGACCTCCTACAGAGAGAGCTCGGTCAGTACCAAGCCCTAAACACTCACCCACCCAGTAGCACTAACTAAACCACAGAGGAGATTCGTCTAACATTTCATAGAGATGAGTTAGAGTTGCCGTGGTTTGTTTCTTTTGCGAGTTTCACTGTAGTGAAGTCTGTGCTCTACAGTAGATTACAACATTTCAGAGATTAGGGCAAACCCAAGATGTCTCTTTAGACATTGATATGTGTCTTGCTCTGCTTTTACTCACCGTCTGGTAGACTGCTGTTGCGGTTTTGAAATCAGCCTACTAGGAAATACAGATTGGATCTTCATCTTCTATCGAAGGTTAGATGTGAATGACTGTATGCTCTCTGCAGGTTACAGCATCAGGTGAAGAAGCACAACCTCATAGTAGCTTCTTATGATGTCGTGAGGAATGACATCGATTTTTTTAGGTAACGTCACTGATTTGCTTTGTTTTATCCCCAACCTTTTGTTCATAATTTCAGTTTATGATTTAACTGTTTATTACTAGTATGCTACAGACAAGTGTTCTCTTTTGCAGGAATATAAAGTTTAATTATTGTATCCTCGATGAGGGCCATGTTATTAAGAATGGAAAGACCAAGCTTTCCAAGGCCATCAAGCAGATAGCTGCCAACTTCCGTGTCATCCTGTCGGGAACGCCCATCCAGGTGAGGAAACATTTCCTCCTCTCTGGAACCTGACTGAGTGAAATAGATAAGCCCTCTTTATATGGAGACTTTAATAAATCTGATTAATGGAGTAATGGCTCAATCAGAATAAAAATGCCTCATGTAAACACCTCAACGGATCGGATTCAACCCGATCCGACTAAATTTCCAATCGGATCGAGAAAGGTGGTGTACTCCGTTCTGATAAGCTGATCGATTGAGAGATTCACCCATGTAAAGTTGGAGTACATTTCTTCTTTCTGCGCCGATGTTCCTTATGGTGGTACTAATGGACAGTGACGTATACAAATGAGTTTCCATGGCAGCAATACAACTAGGAGCTTTTAAATTATTAAATGCTTGTTCCATGTAAACACAGATTAATCGGTTTATTTAGTGTTCCTGTGAACAGTTCCGTTGAAATCTTTTTTTATTTGAATATGATTGAAAATGACGTCCATGTAAACGCGGCCAGTGAATAGTTTCAGGTTTATATTAGGCAAACTATTAAGTGCTGTGAACACCGGTACCGACATAAGTGCGCTGCACTCCGCTTTCGACATTCGTTGAATAACGATAGTTATTTATTTGAAGTTGTCCTGTTGAAGTTACTCTGTAGTAGATGCTGCCCTGAGTTAAATAAAACTATCGACTTAATCTGCATTCAATTATCATTCAAAAATCATCCCAATGTGCTTTCAATTAATTACATCAGTTCTAATATACAGTGACTAGAAACCCCATGCGAGAAATCTCTTGGCCAGTCCCATCATACTTCAAACTGACCCATCCCCATCCCTGCAACTTGTTATATCCCTGTTAATAGAAAGCAACATGTTGCCTCAGCTGTGGGAGATTAATGTTGATTGTGGAGCGTCAGAGCTGAAGGGCATGGATTTCCTTTGCGGTGCTTCTCAGGCCTTTCTGACGAGTAATTAAAGGAGCTGATCCCTTTGAGCTTCAGACCGCCCACGCTCTTTGTTCACAACTCCAGATCAATACCCTTAACTTGCATTAAGCCCCAATAATGATTCCCTTTTCCAGTCGGCACGCCAATGGAGGTCATTGACATTCTGTGAGCTTCAAAGAAGAGGGGGGGAGACTGTTGGCATCTTGTCAAACTCTTGCTTAGTTATCATGATGTAGATTTTGACGTAGCACTGAAATCAGCCTAGGCTAAAGTTAGGCCTTTGAACCAAACTTTTCCTGGTTTGTTAATTGAAGTTGCGAATGAGACATGTTTACTGGATGTTAGGAACCTTAATTAAAAAAATTTGACTTTGATTTCAGACTTGCCATAGATGGTCTTTGAAAAGTGTGTAGTTTAAGTTCCTCTTTTTGTTAATGTTGATATGTCTTCCTAGTATGTCGAACATGATCCATTGAAACCATGCACAGGGTATTTAATTATCCGTATACATTTTAGCAGGATGGTTTTGTCCACTGTTTTCAACTGTTACTTTGCTCTCCTGGTTCTCATAGAACAACGTTCTGGAGCTTTGGTCGCTCTTCGACTTCCTTATGCCCGGTTTCCTGGGCACAGAGCGCCAGTTTGCTGCCCGCTACGGAAAGCCCATCCTGGCCAGCCGAGACGCCAAAAGCTCGTCTCGGGAGCAGGAGGCAGGTGAGCTGGATGGAGAGATACTTAATTTATCCTCACTCAAATAAAGGCATCTGTAGCTTACACACACACACCAGGACTCCACAGACTCTCTGAGGTACCATTTATTTTTCACCCTATAGTGCCAAGATGGCCTCTGGGTTGAAATTATGGAGTAATGATCTTCTGCGTGGTGTCGACGTTGTTGTTTATGTTGCATTATTTGTGCAAATAGGACCGAATTGAATGTCTCTAGGGGTGCTTGCTGTTAAGAATCTGGAGAAATTGCTGTGTGACTAAAACCAAATCATTAAGTTCTCGAACCGTATCAAGATTTATTTCTCATTATGTACTAGGTCATTATAGCTAGACTGACATCAGGTTAGAGCAGCCTAGCATCTCCATGTACATCCTAACTCAGTCACACACTCATAGGAAGTGGAGCGAATGTGAGGTAAAGGATCTATGGCTGACCACTCTGCTTTGTCTCCAGGGGTACTGGCCATGGAGGCTTTGCATCGGCAGGTGCTGCCCTTCCTCCTGAGGAGGATGAAGGAGGACGTGCTGCAAGACCTCCCGCCCAAGATCATCCAGGACTACTACTGCAACCTCAGCCCCCTACAGGTACCGTACACATTCCCAGCGCATGCTCACTCATATGTAGAGCTGTGGGGTTTTGTCATGCGCCGTTGCGAGTTGAGAATGTGTACTACTGTGTTATGGTCACATGTAGCGTGCAGATTTTGTTCTACATTTGTGCACTAAGTGGGCGGAAAGCCCCCTATGAGAAGAGATGCTGGTAATCAGATACATCTGCCGGTGGGTGAAGGAGTTGGATGAAGCTTCTCCTGCTGAAAGTTGGCCTCCATCATTTTCAGGGTGGAGCTCTTGATAAATGTGCTATTATAGCAGAGGTCTCATGATCCCATGCTGCAGTATTAACCTTCACAGCCTGGACCTGATTAGACAGAATCTTAATGGGAATTGAGCTTTTTTTTCCCCCAGTAAGGGACTTTAAGAGTTCAACAAGTGTCTTTCATTACAAAATAAAAAAAGCAGGAACTTCCTGTAACTCTGCCTTTGTTTGACTGAGTGTGTCGGTTACTGACTCATGCTCTCACTTTCTGCTCTTCAGATCCAGCTGTACGAGGACTTTGCCAAGTCCAGGGCTAAGGTGAGCGTGGACGACACCATCTCCACCGGCTCGGTGCACGAGGAGGAGGACAAGCCCAAGCTGAAGGCCACGGGACACGTCTTCCAGGTCAGTCCACCCCAGACGTTGATGTGGCGTCTTGAATGTTGAAGGGGACAGTTTAGGCATTTTAAGAGACCCAGACAGGTTAAACCTGATCACTGAAAGTGTCATGATTCCTCGCTTCAACACTAGCTGATGGTGTATCAGGGGCCTGCTGCCTTGTGTTGTATGGAATTGTAGGAGTGCATGAGGTAGTTATGGCCACTAAGGGAGGAACTAAGAATGCTGGGAATTGAAAAAGTTTGCAACAAGTAGAAAAGAGAGCACTGTTGCCTGCAATGCTCTTACCTTAATATACCTTAATATCCATTTCACCAAAAAAGGGATGGAAAAAGTCAGATGAGATGATGTCCGGCTTGCCCTTTTAGTCGGCGAGTTTAACATGGAGTGAAACCTGTGTGTGTGTGTGAAGCCCAATGAACCGGACTCGCCTCCGTGTGTTGCAGGCGCTGCAGTACCTGCGTAAGCTGTGTAACCACCCGGCGCTGGTCCTGACGCCGCAGCACCCTGAGCACAAGCGCATCAGCGAGCAGCTGGCCTTCCAGAGCTCCAGCCTCCGCGACATCCAGCACGCGCCCAAACTCTCCGCCCTCAAACAGGTTCGTCACAGCCCACTCTCAGGACCTCAGAGCCTCCTGTCCCCCCCCTGCACCCCCACGCTCCCCCTCCATCACCAATGACCAACACCTCACACCCTCTCCTGTTCTGACAGATTTGTTTCTCTCTTCAGTCTCGGGTCATTCTCTCCACTCTCCACTTTGTTTCCGTCTTGTTTTTCCATCTTGTTCACCCTCACACACTCCAGACATTTTCTATCTGTGTGATGTTTATGTCTAACTACCGATATGAATATTATGCAGCAAGGTCATTTACAGGTTCTCATCTCTCTCCCTCTCTCCCTCTCTCTCTCGCTCTCTCGCTCTCTCGCTCTCGTCTCCTGCAGCTGCTGGTGGACTGTGGTCTGGGCGGAGCAGGTGGAGCGGAGGGGGCCACTGAGGCGGTGGTGGCGCAGCACCGCGTGCTCATCTTCTGCCAGCTGAAGAGCATGCTGGACATCGTGGAGCAGGACCTGCTCAAGCCACAGCTGCCCAACGTCACCTACATGCGGCTGGACGGCAGTGTGCCCGCCGGACAGCGCCACTCCATCGTCTCCAGGTACGGGCCACGCCCAGTTACTGCATTGCCCAGTGGTTTCATACAGATGGCCGGAAAACCTCATATGTGAACATAGGCCCATTTTCTTTTTTCTTTTATATTAATTTGATTTTATACATGTAACAGAAATTGCTTATATCAGTAGATACATTAACCTTTACATTTACAGTCCTACTAACTCAGGCTAGATATTCACATTCTGTTACTGTTACATAGGTCTCTTTTCATGTTCTAAATGACCCTTTTATTAATAGTACAGTTAAGGAAAAAAAGGTTAAGTGCTGCATGGACAGAGACGCACACACCCACACTCGCACACACCCACACTCGCACACACCCACACTCGCACACACCCACACTCGCACACACCCACACTCGCACACACCCACACTCGCACATTCATTCAGACACATTAACGGAGGGCTTTATAACCCTTACTTTGACATGAGCCTCCATATGAGCGCTAAAACTAACACCAGGGCCACAGTGGGGACCAGAGTTTTCACTCTCCCACAGACGTGCCACTTGTTGCCTCACACACACACACCCATCCGCTCTCCTCATCTTGTTTCTCAGGTTCAACAACGATCCGTCCATAGACGTGCTGCTGCTCACCACTCACGTGGGCGGCCTGGGATTGAACTTGACCGGTGCCGACACGGTGGTGTTTGTTGAGCACGACTGGAACCCCATGAGGGACCTGCAGGCCATGGACCGCGCCCACAGGATAGGACAGGTACGGCAACCCAGCAGGGACAAATTAGGGTGGGGGTGGCCTCTGACGCGTGTTAAAACAACTCGAAAACTAGACTTGGTGTTTTTAAAATGTTTAAACCGGTGACTAACTGTGTGAATGCAATTGCCGCCACAGAAACGTGTGGTGAACGTGTATCGGCTGATAACGAGAGGCACGCTGGAAGAGAAGATTATGGGCCTGCAGAAGTTCAAGATGAGCATCGCCAACACGGTCATCAGCCAGGAGAACGCCAGTCTCCAGAGCATGGGCACAGACCAGCTCCTCAACCTCTTCACTCTAGACAAGGTCAGTTCATACACTCAGGCTGCATGCGGCTGGTCACTCAGGCTCCATGTCCACAAGACCACACCACACCCACAGAAAAGCACTTAATGCGTCATTATGTTACATGTACACACATGAATGTGGTTATGGATGGATGTTTTTTTATGTGTACACTCGTGCACTGTTGAAAATGTATCTCCACATTGTCATGTACACTGATGATGCCGGTCATTTTCCTACCTACTTTCCACTCGCATGCATTCTCAGTGACCTACACGCCCACTTAGGGATTCTTCTAGTAATAAATAATTGATCAGCCTTCGTCATCTCCCACCCACTTTCAACCCATTCATCAGCCCACTCATACAACTACACCATCTCTGAGGTCTGGCTAACTGTTCCGTGTGTGTGTTCTCTGTGTGTGTGTTCTCTGTGTGTGTGTGTGTGTGTGTGTGTGTGTGTGTTCTCTCTCTCTCTCTCTGTGTGTGTGTGCGCGTGTGCTCTCTCTCTGTGTGTGTGTGCTCTCTCTCTGTGTGTGTGTGTGTGTGTGTGTGTGTGTGTGTGTGTGTGTGTGTGTGTGTGTGTGTGTGTGTGTGTGTGCGCTCTCTCTGTGTGTGTGTGGAGGACGAGAAGGCCGAGAGGAGCGAGCCGTCGTCTTCTAGCTCGGAGAAGGCATCCATGAAGGCTGTGCTGGACGGCCTGGGAGACCTGTGGGACCAGCAGCAGTATGACACCGAGTACAACCTGGACAGCTTCATGCACTCGCTTCAGTAACCCGAGCCCCATCCCCACTGCGGACAGTGTTACAACCTTACCCCCTACCCTCCAACAGTCAACATGGCTTCATGTACTCTCCTGGGTGTGTGTGTGTGTGTGTTTGTATGCGTGCATGTTTGTATGTGTGGAACAATTTAAGATTACACACCCTTCCTTCCCTACCTCTCCAAACAGTTCTGAAAACACACACACACTCCACAGACTGGGTGGAGGAAGCATGAGTAGGTTTTCTAAATTAGGAAAGAATTGCCTTGAATCACTGACTTCCAGTTCACAGACAAAGCACACAGTAGCCTGATAGGCCCACTTTTTGGGCTGTAGATTTGGGTGTAACGCGCTTGATAAGTTGGACATTGGACATGTGTGTACTGTGTACTGAAGGCACGTTATTGGAGTTGACTGGAAGGGGTGAGTGGAGACACCCGGCTAAAATGACCTTGAGACCACAAGGTGGCGCCCTATCAGGAGACTCTGTATGCAGTCCCCCCTTACCAGGACTGGTCACTTACCCACCCTGGGTCACTGTTGGTTTTTTTAATTGCTGCTCTGTGTGCTCCAATGAAAGACTTTATGCCCAGACATCCACTGCATGGCTGCAAAGGGACTTCTTCTCGCCCAGTCGCAAGCCTCCTGTAAAATTGCACTGCGGAGGGCTTCCAGGACACGCCTCGACGATTCCTCCACCCACACCACCTTCACCAGACTTTTGTAAAATGAACTGACTTAAGACCACAACAGAATCTAAATCTACAAACAGACTTGTACATATTTCTTTAATTTGCCTTTGTAAAAGCTGATAGAATGGTAATAAATTCTACTGAGCTGTGATTGCTGTTTAATTGGTCACAGAGAGGTGGATGAATGTTGGCTCTCTGAGTCTCAGACATTCATATATTCTTTCAGACAGTCAATTAACCGTTTTCCTTGCAGGTATGTCAAAATGCCCAAGTATGAATGACCAAGCAGTTGTATGTTCTCATTTACATAAGTCCTTTTGGAAATGCAGTTCTCCTTCAATATCCTCCATATTCACACTTTGTCTTTTGTGCTAAAGTACCATATTGAAGGGCAGAGAGGTTGCCTTACCTAGACAGCAGCACTTGTGTTTTTCATGAATTCAGGCCCTCATGGTATAAGCACATAATGAAAGACATCACTCTTAGATCTGTGGCCTTGGAGTGAGCAGCAGATGTGACCTTTCCTTACCCCTGAGGTGACCTACAGTTAGCCTCTCCTATATCTTCCACAGTGTCAGTCCGCATGCTGCTCAGAACATTACTTACCCTTTGAGCAGTTTCGCCCACTTACTATCGTCCCAACCTAGCTCTGTTGAGGCTGCTGCCGCCGCTGCCTTGGATCATCCCTGTCTTCTGTTATGGGATGATCCAAATGTTAAGTTGTATTTGGAGATTCTTAAAATAGCATGCCTATCGGTAGAATAGCGAGAGGGCAAACCTTTCTGTACTGATGAGAGGATTTTCTAATATGCTATTCAGTCATGTGGTGCAGCTTGAATATGTTGCACTAGCGAAGCCAAAGCCGATGCAGTAGAAGGGCCATATATTTAGCACATATCCCTGTTTTGAAACTGTATTGACTGTAGAGGCTGTATATTTGAGCCAGGGATGGATTACTGCACGGGCCTACTGGGCCCAGGCCCAGGGGCCCAAGGGGTCAGGGGGCCCTGAAGCCCTGAAGCCCTGAAGCCCAAGCCTTTGCATGGAATCATTGCCTCAATATCAACAAATCAGGATGTAGGCTATGAATCTGATTGAATTTAGTATTGGCCATCCCCAAAATGCACCAGAATACAGGAAATCACATCAAACAAATTTAAAAAATTCTGGGGGAGGACCCCCAAACCCCCCCTCCCACATATACGAAAATAAGTGGGGGACCCTTAATACATCTGGGCCCAGGGGCCCGAAAGTTCATAATCCGCCCATGATTTGAGCGCACTAGTTTACAGCGTCAGACATTAGGAGAGCTGCATCTGTCAGAAATTATTTATGGAAGCGGCTTTTGTGAGTCCTCATCTGTCTCTCACACCACCATCACAATGAGCCCTGGAAAAATGAATAATTTAATCACTCTTTGAATTGAATGAACAGTACCTGATGTCATGTTTTACTGTCGTAAGGATAAGACTCATTCAATGAAGTTATGCTCTGTCGAGGACACAGTGGTGAGTGGGATCCATATCATGGGAATATACATAGAGCGACATCACTTGTATGTGTGCGTAACATGTTATGCTACTGCATAACTTTAAATGTGTGTTCTAAGCTTGGTTACACTAAGCCTGTGCACTTGTTTTGTAAAGGCATTGTGTAATATGCAACCTAGGTTTTGCATCCAGCCATGAAGCAGTGAAATGTACAGAAAGAGATCATAGAAGCAGAGAGGACGGAAAGCCTTGGGAGCAGCGGAGTCAAGTGTTTTGAATGGGTTTTGAATACAGGGCAAACAAAAGGAGAAACATCCTCCGTTCAAAATGTACTATTTGTGCCTTTGTCCTCATCCTGGAACTGCAGAGTGGTGGTTCCAAAGTTACTTTTAATATGCTTCTCAGCTGCAGGTACATGCAACCCTTGTCAGCACATATCGGCCTCTACCATTGACTCAAATGGTTCATCAAGGGAAGCCTGCAACTAAACATATCTGGAATTGGGAAGCCTGTGTAGGTTCTCTGGAAGAAGACTGGTTTTCTTGATCGGAGAGGTTAACCTAAGAGAACTTACAGGGTCAGATAATAGAAATATGAGTGAGTGCTTTGCAGAGAGGTGTTATTAAT
Organism: Alosa alosa; assembly: GCF_017589495.1. Classification (NCBI taxonomy): domain Eukaryota; kingdom Metazoa; phylum Chordata; class Actinopteri; order Clupeiformes; family Clupeidae; genus Alosa; species Alosa alosa. The sequence continues at coordinate 10,771,771 of NC_063206.1, read as the reverse complement.
TTGGCAATAGTTAAACTACCAGGACACAGGCAGAAGTGAAGGAAACCCGACCATGCAAAAGAAGACGAAACGTTTCACTGCGTCATACAACTACATTTAATAAGATTTTGCTTATTAGTACAGAAAAGGGGAGGGGGGAACTCATGAAGGTGGGAACTACAAACTTTGAAGCAAGTAGAAAGCATTAGCAGCATTGCACTCCATGTTTTGTTTTTGTTTTTTTGTGTTTTTTTCTTCTATCACAGTTTTACTGCAACTTCAGACAAGCATAGGTCCAGGTTAACAATCTCAAAGCCGTGTCAAGATAGAACCAGTTATGTCACTTAAATTAAAAAGATAAATAAGAAAAAAAAAATACATCTTAAAAAAGATACATTTATAAGTAGTGGTTAGTTTAAGAACACAGCTAGGAAGTAGCAGTTTGTCAACCTTCTTCTTTTTTTTTTTTTTTTGAAATCACAACATGATTGAGCGGGCTATAGGCTGCCCAGAGAGAACGTCCATGGAACAGAAGTGTATACATACTACCCAAATATAGTGTTACATGAAATATATAGACATTTATAGAGAAAATGAGATGGCCACCTTCACCAAACACATGGCCTTTTTGTTGGTTTTCTTCACATTTTTCCCTTTTTTCTTGATTTTTTTTCCTTTTTTGCCCCCCACCAAACTTTTGTGACGCCTTCAGTCATTCAGTTATCACTTGTTAGGGTATAAAATGGTTGCAAAAATTGGATTCATAAAACAAATGAATAAACAGATCAATACTTGGTGGTATGACAATAATACTGGCCCTTGGGGAAGGGGTGGTGGGGACCATGATGTTAGTACTAGATGTGGGTTAGTGAAGGACCTCCTGTCCAAATGTCCAAGGGGGCAAGCTAGATAGGATGTTATCCAATGACTCAGAGGGAGGCCACATGAGAAGGAGATGCCAGAACCTCTCTGGGACCTTCAAGTGATAGCTGAGATTCTATCCATTTCTATCAAAACTACTGGCAGTCTTCTCCCAGCAGTTTGAAAAAAAGCAGCCAGAGTACTGTAAATTTCCAATATATTGCATGATGTGAGACATATTTTGGTGGTCGTGCAGGAATGCCATAGTCATGGAATGGCTATGCTGTACAACGCGGTCTTAAGATACACCAAATTACTGTTTGTGAGTAGCACTAATACATTCAAGCTAAGTTACAATCACACTAGCCTTCAAGACTGGAATACCAGAGGGCAACTTTAGATGAAACAAGAGAAAATGTGAATATATATGGGGTCAGAGAAAATTCCAGAAATTGTTTTGACATCTCCTAAGGCCTGTTGTAAGAGGTTTCGTTTTTTGTTGGTGGTTGTACTTAATATAGTTAAGTTGGGTGGCATGGACAGCAGAAGAGGCAGCATCAGTAGATTGATCAGTAATGTTGTCTGCCTTGCACATTCTGCTAATGTATTTTATTGCCCATTCATTCATTACAAAGCCAAATCATGTACATTACAAACCATCGTGGTTTTGAGGTGTTGTTTTTCTTCTTCTTGTAGTTAAGATCATTTTCACACTAATGTCAGCAATATCAGCAAGGTAACACATAAAGCTTTGCATTTCAAAAATCTAGACACTTTAGTAACAATATTACAAAGGTTTTCAGCTTCAAAAAATAAAATGAACAAAGAAAAAATAAACCTTTAAGAATTATCATAAAATTAATTTATTCCAAGTAAAAATACAAAATAATATTAATGACATTGACCAGATATGAAAGTCTCCCCCAGAAATAGCTATATTAATGGTTGAGAAATAAGTCTGTAAAGAAAATACGAAATAAAAATGAAAAATATGTAAATATGTTTTAATTATTTTCTTTTTTGCAAAAATCTCTAAAAATAATGAAAAATTTCTCAGTACAAAGGCTACATTACTACTGGAAGGTACTAGCATGTAGAGTAGGTAAATACACAGTAGAAAATGATTTTAGTGAATCACAATGCTTGCAATGAAAATAAATTTGCAATAAAGATTTACGCCTCTTTTTCTTTTTTTATCTTCTTTTTTACAAACAGTACAAACAGTATTGCACATTACAACAAAGAAGGTTCTTAGCCTTAAAAAAATGGGTCTAATTCAAGTCTTGCGTGAACAGAAGGCCACCACTCCTTTGATGCACCTTGGGGGCTTTCGATCAAGTTACAGTTTAAACACTTTTGTATCTTTTGTAGTTTTATAAAATAACATTCTTTTCTCACTCCCTCCACCTTTCGTCAAAGACCCCCTCTCTCTATCTCTCAAAGGTCTCTGTTTTTATTAGTGATTTCAGCTTACTATATCTGGGTTTAAGATGCTTTTACAAAATCAACCAAAAAAGTGAAAGAAAAAAAACAAACAAAAGAGAGCACAATAGTTTTAAAAATAATAATAAAAAATAATTTCTTAAAAAAAAGCAGAAGATCTCTTTCACAATTCTGGTCAGAGTAGTAAATGATTGATTATAAATATACAAAATAAGGGAACATCTCTTCAGTTGCCTATCCTCAGCACCTGATGGACTAATTTTTTTCTGTTCTTGGGTTCTAATAGGCAGGGACTGCTTCTCTACTTGTATCACCATGTTAGGTGATTACTCCAGTGAGGGGACTGGTTCTCCTTTAGCTCGATAATAAGGTAGACTCTGTACTTCAGCTAACTACGTCATTATATTAAAGTTATAAAGCTCTAACTCCTTCAGTATATATATTTTTTTATTTTCTCCAAAAATAAAATTAAAAATAAAAGCAAATAAGCATGACAAAAATAAAATTAACCATCTGTTAAATCATTTTTCTTGCAGAATTAAATTAATATATACTTTTTTATCTGAATAAACTTACTTAGAAAATATCAATTTCTCTCCTATTATATTTCAAAATTGAGGTATTGCAAAAGATCATGTCAGTCAGAAAGCACACGCATCACTTTTATTCTCTTTCTCGTTCTCTCTTAAAAAAAATATAACTGACTGTCCAAAACTGTCCAGATAGAAAGAGTAGTGCATAACAAAGGTGTTTCATCGAGAATGAACCAACATAGAAAACCCATCTGGGTGGAGAAAGAAAGATCACAAAAACACCCAGAATTCACTTTCATAGGGATAATTATTACTCATGGTTAGCCTCTTTAAAGTTTTTTTTCCTCATTAAACAACAAAAAATAGTTTTCTTTATTTAAGCTTCCTGAAACCAAAATGAATATAAAAGGCTCACCCTAAGCCTGACAGCCTGTGACCAAAAGCAAAAAGACTGCAGGGGTTTAGCGGTTAACCAAGGGTTCACAACACTAGGAGAGGATGGAACAGGACTCACATTCTGCATCTACTGCCCTGGGTATTGTCCTCAGAACAGCTTCAAAAAAAGTTTAAAAAAAATAAAAAAAATAAAAATCACACCCTCCACACAACTCGACCAATCTCCTTCTCAGCAACCAGAACTGCTCTTCTCAGCCACTGCATCCTGTAACTACCCAACGTGGTCAACCCTAGACCCCCAAATATATTCAGCCTTTTGCCTAGTGAACGATGGAAAAAAGGGAAAAAAAATCAACAAAAAAAAAGTCCACCTTTCTAGCAGGTCGTTATTCTATACTTCAAGCTTTGCAGGAAAGAATCTGGATATAAATGCACACAAGGTTCTGGCAATGTTGTAGCACTGCCAAAGCCACGGTGTTAAAACATTATGTGCAGGCTGAGAGCTCATAATCTTAACCGTCCACTTTTATCTCCACAGTTTCTTTTTCTTCTTTAGAGCCAGTGTTCTTTTTTAAACAAAATGAAATCCTCTTTTTTCCTCCCAAAATGCATCTGCTTGCATCTGCTAGGCAGGTCATCAAACAAGTGGCCCAACACAGTATCAGCCTGTTGTGGTAGTGTGTTGGTGGTTTAAATGTTAGACAAGTGAGCTCTTTGGTTGTTTTTGTGTTTTTTTTTTTCTCGGGGGAGGGGGAGGGGGGGGGGGGCGATGATCACATATTGTGTTAATGGAGGAAGGAGACTGACAGTCAATCTCATCTCCTGTGTGTGTGTGTGTGTGTGTGTGTGTGTGTGTGTGTGTGTGTGTGTGTGTGTGTGTGTGTGTTAGAACTATTAGAAAAGTACTGGAAAAGTGTGCGTGTATACTAAAGTGTGTGCACAGGTCTCTTGTTTGAGTAAAGGAGAACTAACTAGGGAGAGACATGTTTGAGAGTGTTTGTGTGGTGTAAGTGTGTACGTGCATAAGCTTGGACATACAGTATGTATACATACACTGGTTATGAAGTTTCACAGGACTTCTATGTCGGACATCAAAAACAGTTAAAGCGAATCACAGTTCTAGGCATACTCAGACCTAACTACATACTGTATAAAAAATTGCACAATTATATTAACAATCACTGCAAAAAGTACTTCACCTATCATAGACAGTTGTTTTGAAAGTATATCCTAATACATCTAATTTTTTTATTTTCTTAACTGTAATTATTGATTAATCAGGTTTCGTCATGCTCACCATACAGCCAGCGAGCCAATATCAAAAGGGGTTTACTGAAGGGTCATATTATAATTTTCATACCTTTTTTAGCATTTCAATGAACTTCCCCCTGTCGTGTCCAGTTCCGTGCTCAAACAAAAAAAAAGTCTTATGTCTATATCTGGTGTTGTGCAAAAGAAGTGAGCCGCGCTGAATAGTAGACATGATACTGAAAACTCTATTGCATGCAGCAACCTGATTGAGATAAACATGCAGTTAGGGGCGATGTCACTCTCCACCCCCAACTCTGGGCCCAAGTGATTAGTTCAGAGGGGACCGCATCCCACCCTGTCTCATGCCAGCATCTCGTCTGTTTAAAATTAAAAAAAAAATATTTAAAAAAAATCAAGTGTCTTCACTGGGACTATATTCAACACCCTAGGCCTGAATAGAGTACTAATGTAATGTGTCTGCCTCACATCATGGATTTAGCAGCAAAAGCTATTGCAGCATTACATTTACATAACACTAAAAATGAATATCTTGTTAAAAAAACAAAACAAACAAAAAAAAAACAAACAAAGGGCAAAGACAAAATTTAAAACAAAGAGGGGGAAGGGAGGAAAAGTATCTGATTGCCTGTATGAGGTATTGACATTTAAAAAAAATGGAGGTCTAATATAAGGTTTGTTATTCTAATTAGGGTATTTTGAACCATACTACTGAGTATCGGATAGCGGTCAATTTTGCTACATTTTTGCCACCTACTTAAGTTTTTTTTTTTTTTTACATATTAGTTTGCTTATACCTTTGGTCATTTTTAATAGGGGCAATCTTCTACCTTTTCTGAAAATAAGTGCATGCTCTTTTCACACAAAAAATTAATTATCTCTACATGAATAGATAGATATAAAAACAAAAAATATAAGATTTATAAATATTCATGTGTAATTTCACTCAATCTTTTTTTTGAAAGTGGGTCACAGCAACCCCAGACCTACCCAGCGAGACGGGGGGGGGGGGGTTGGGGCGCAATGTTGAAAAGACATGGTGAACGGGTCTGAAGTATTGACTAACATGAGTGTGGTCTGACATGCAAAAGTGCAATTTCTGAGCGGTCACTAGTCTTATTTTTTAATAATCTGCTTAGTTCTTATTTTTTTTTTATCTATTACAAACCAAACACTGGACAACATTTTAAGAGCATTGAAACTGCATTATTTCTTTAAAAAAATGGAACCAAAACAAACAAAAAAAGTTTTTTTTTTTAAAGGATTTTAAAAAGACCCATGTATTCGTGGTTGTTGATTTTGTGGTTATGATGGAGGAGGTTGGTAGAGGCGAATAGGGTGCTGAGCGAGTGGGTCAATGGGTTGGACACTGGAGGGGACAGAAGTGGGGGTGGTTTGCTGGGGTGGGTGGGATGATGGGGCATCTAGCTGGGCTCCGGGGCAATGGGGGGGCAGGTCTGTCTCTAACGACCCCCCCCCACCCATCAGCTCCAGCGAAAGGACACGTGGCGAGGCCGGTCGCCCCCCTCCTTGACCAGGGGCTTGTGAAACTCACGGCCGGCGCGCGAGTGGATGCTCGCCCAGCAGTACTCGCAGTAGTACTGGAGGCAAGTGACGTTGGCACAGAAGAAGGGGGCGAACTTGCCTCCGCAGCGCGCCCCCTGGCACTCGTCACACATCTGGTCGTCCAGGACGTAGGGCTTCACCTCCACCTGTGGGGGCGGGGGAGTGGAAGGTTATTCAAGAAGATATAGGTGGATGTCTTCAAATTCAGAGCATGTGTATTAAAGAATACTTTAGATTTTATTGACCATTAAAATTGGGGTAGATGCAGAACTACACTTACAGTGATCTATTATTTGTCAAAATGTATAATTTCTTTATGATGCATTGGTTTTTTTTTATTCAGGGTAATTTCCCCTTTCAGGTTGGATTTTCCTCATTGTTTTCATTGTGAGATTAAGATAAATCTCTGAAACATTATTCTATTATTCTTCTCTTTACTTTACTTACTTAACTTTACTAGGGGTGCCAACAAATGTGAAGGATGCTGTAGTTAAAGCATGTTGTTTCCAGACACATGAAGATAGACTCAGTCTTTGCCCAACAAGTCCAAAATAACACTCCATTCAAATCTTGTATGTAAATATGTTAAAAAAAATATCATTCCATCCTCACATAATGTTCCAATTAAGCAGATATGTAAAAATGGCCACTGTCATGGGTAAATGTTATACACAGCTGGCCAAATGTAATTAAGCTGTGCTTGACATACAAAATTATAGTTTACAGGGGAACCAGGGAGACCCTGCTGCACAAAGGGCCAAAAGAGTAGACTGGGACTGCAGGCCCCAAAAGACACAGTCTAGCAAAACTGGGATATGACCCCTAGGTCACCACATGGATCATTGTGCACTCACACATGCACAAACACTCACACACACTGTAAGACTGGACTCACAGGGGCCAAGATGAACAATAGAGGCCCTTGGCCCAGCGGGACGGTTCTGATGACAGACTCGGCAGCCTTCGCGGACTTGGTCGTCTTTCAGCTTCACGCAATGGGATAACACACCGAAAATAGCCAGCTAACTTGAATGGGGATCCAGTGAGCAAAAGGCAGATACCTATAATTACTGTAGCTAGCTAGCGTCTGCTAACTTCAAATGGCTGTCAGCTCTCCAGAGCGCAATGGTTTCCCTGGTGGGTTGACCATGGCGCAGGGTTTCCATACATATTGTTAGTTGCAATGATTGGCCTCTGGACCGCCACCGAGCGACTACTGCCAAGGCACATCTTAAAAATACATGCGTGCAGAGACTCTGTATAGCACTAAACTATCTAGCTGCCTACTAGTCATCAGCGTGCTATTTCCTCATACTAGTTTGTGGATAGAGCCATCATATTTTTGGAATACATGCTTTGGAATACATGCTTAATATGATGGGGGAAAAAAACATATCCCCTACATTGTAAGACAGAATCATGTTTTAACATTGCGTATGATTTGGCTTTGCTTTTGAGAGCACTCACCCGCTTGTCAATGTCATTGTGCTGCAGCTGGACGAATCGGGCGCTGATTGCAGCGATGTAGCTCTGCTGATTGGAGAAGGCCACACGGCCTGCCCCTTTGGGGTACTTCAGCTCCGGGTCAGTGTCAATACCAGCGTAACACACACCTCCATACAGCCTATCCATGATCATAGCCAATTCCACTAGGGGAGAAAAACAAACAGATGTAATGACATGTATACGCAGATATGTATGCCTGCAATATCCATTTTAAAATAACTTGTGCAACTCTAAACTGTTTTGCCAGGTTGAACCTGTGTGAGATTAAGGTAGGGATCACATTGACCAGTGGCAAGCGGCATATTTTGTATTGTTTGCTATAGTTCGGCAGAGGAACAGTTATTTTGAACATTGAACTTGCCTCAACTTCCAAAGCGTAACGTGAGGCGCATCAATTGTCAAGTTAGGCAACATAACGTAGAAGGCTGTGTAACTTAGGAATGAGATATAACTTTTTAAATTACTATGGTTTGAGTGTTGGGTTATGCGTATTGCTGCCGCTTCATTATTTCCAACGTGATCCCCGCCTTAGTCACTGAACACCTTATCCAAAGCCTCAGATTGGGGTATCCCAAACCACCCTCTCTGCCCAAAGGTAACCCTATCCTTTCCCCAAACCCCCACCTGCACGAAGAGGTCGTGGGACCCCGCCAACAAAAATGGTTTTCCGAGGGTCAAGTGGCTGTGATCCGTCCATCACATAGTCACTGTCGCTCAGGTTCCAGGGGCGGATTTGGACCTGGGAGATGGGAGAGCTTCAGTGCCATTGCTCAGTCAGCAAAAACACATAGCTGTAAAAAAAAAAAAGGGTTGTTTTTCTCACCGGTTTGTCTTTGATGGTGGGACTGGAGACACACAGGTAGAGCTTCTGGTCCTCCTCAATGCAGGCATCGATCAGGGCCTGAACTGAAGACTCCTCCTGGAAGAGCAGGAAGGCATAACCTGGAAAAGCAGACAGGAGGAGAATATACATATTTAAAAAGGTGAAATGCCCTTTATTTTATCTCTTGCTTTGCATTTGGAATTCCTTCCGCATTCAACAGCTATTAGTGAGGGTGTGTTTGTGCACATGTCTATCCACCCAAAAGTATAACCTGGAAAAGCAGACAGGAAGAGAATATACATATTTAAAAAGGTAAAATGCCCTTTATTTTATCTTTTGCTTTGCATTTGGAATTCCTTCCGCATTCAACAGCTATTAGTGAGGGTGTGTTTGTGCACATGTCTGTCCACCCAAAAGTATATCAGATAGGGAGGGATTATACCTTTGCTTAGAAGCACAAAAGGAGCCCAACTGGACAGCGTAATAAATTAACTTGATGTAGATTTCAACCACGCACAACAGCTGGGCCACACCCTGTCAATGGTAAGATCGCATCACCGGTCATAGTCTTTTAGGTCACAAGATCACTTCTCGATTAATGTGGTGGTGTTAAAGCAGGTTGAGGTGTGGCACTACTTTAGATTTAAAGACTGAAGTATACTGCATCACACACACACACACAGACAGACCCACTCACCCACACACACACCCGGACGCAGTAGGGGAGAGCTGAGCAGAATGCTGACCGTCAGCTGAGGAGACCGCGTTTAGCAGCTGGCTCTCGGTCACCGCGGCGCAGTAGTAGAAATGGAAAGCGCTGGAATGCGCAACGATCATGCTTTACTTTCAGCATTCCAGAGTGGAAGACACACAGGGGGCTGACAGCAAAGGCTGGAGGAGAGTCCTGTTGCGGTGAGTGAGTGAAGAACAAACTCGCTCTCCCCTCAATAGTCAAAGCGAGTGGGAGATGGTGATAAAAGAGATAATAAAAAAAAGGATCCAGAGCCAGGCAGAAAAGAAAACTACTACAACAACGACAACAACAACAAACTGACTGAGAGCAGCGTGCTCAGTGGACCTGGGGTCACTCCAATATGGGGCTGTTTAAGGTCACAGTAATCAATCATTCCAGCATAGACACACACACACACACCAAACAGCTACTTGTTTACACAAAACTCGTCCTTTCAACAAGCAAGAGCCCATACGGGAGAAGGACTCCAGTTACTTTCAAACTGACAAAGCAAGATTTATAGAGTTCTGATGGCTCAATCCCTACGCACTGTAAATCTCAACAAAAGTATGACCAATGTCAAGACTTTACAGTTCTGCCTGCCTGTGCACCTGCTTGTTCATAAACTTCACTACACACCATCCACAAGTCACTTCACAGGAGACCAAGCCATCATCCACAGCCAACAACATTTGGAAGAGTGAATAACAGGGCCCGTTCTGGACAGAACTCAGAGGCATAAAAGACCACTATTTCCCTCTTCCATCTAGCCTACGGCTTCCATGCCAACAGCACCTCTGTTTGGGCCAGGCAGGAGTGGAGATGGCTGGGTCTGTTTTAGTGACTGGGTTCCATGTTTGGGAGAGGATGAGAAAGCCAGACATGAGCTCTCAGCCTGCTGGAGTATACCACCATCATATATATTTATATAAAGTATTTGTCAGTTCTAAGATCATGTGGTGTATCACTTAGATCCCGTGTGTGTGTGTGTGTGTGTGTGTGTGTGTGTGTGTGTGTGTGTGTGTGTGTGTGTGTGTGTGTGAGTGTGTGTGAGTGTGTGAGTAAGTGTGAGAGTGAGAGTGAGAGTGAGAGTGAGAGTGAGTGTGTGTAAGAGTAGACAGACACACACGGGCCTGCAGCACTGGCTCCACTAACATGCTGCAGTGAGAATGACTCAGGGATTTGAGCCAAAAGAGAGGCAGAGACAGAAAGTTAGGTACACAGTGTTCTGAGAGACTGCAAGAGAGTGAAAGAGAAAGGAGGGAGAGAGAGAGAGAGAGAGAGAGAGAGAGAGAGAGAGAGAGAGAGAGAGAGAGAGAGAGAGAGAGAGAAATGAGACAGTCACACAAATGGGAAATCTTTGGGAAGAGAGAAGTGAATATGGCACTTCATGTGACCGACTGCCGTTAAGTAAAAAAGAAAGTTGGACTCCATAAGGTTAGGACAGCACGCTCTCGAAAAGCACAGAACCCTTTTTATCTCATCTTCACCTAAGGAGCCAGGAC